>NW_027492474.1:0-440806 GCF_021521415.1 Bidens hawaiensis
TTTTCATGGACCAATCAATATCTGTCATGTGTCATGCATTTCCACCTACCATGCAAGTTTTCATCTCAAATCCGTCTAAAACGTTACTTTTCACATAAAATCTAACCTGATGAAAACCAACTTTAACGTGATGTTTCAAGCTATTTTTGTCTCCAACACGAGTTTTCAAAAAAGATGGTTTTTAAAGTTTTTTTGAAATTCATCTCCAAAGATGGAATTCATTTGAATTTTGTCTTTAAAAAAATCATATTCATCATCATCTTCTTCACATTCTTCATCCAACTCCAAGCATTTCATCCGCCCCTTAATGCTACCGGACACCACCACCACCACAACCACCCACCAACACCATGAAATTTGAGCCGAACCATGTTCCACCGCCACCACCACCACCATTAACAACAATATCTTGGATGTCCGTGGTGGCGGTGGCGGTGACCGGAATAATGATGAAGGTGACTGGAATAATCACCTTCATCATTAGTTAATGGCAGTCACCCGCCTTCATCATTATTCCGGTCACCGTCACCGCCACCGTCCGATTCTATTTATTCAATTTCAACATGAATTAAATGTTAAATATCTAAAAATAACTCATGTATGGATTCACATGGGAGTGGGAGAAGAAGAACATGGTGGTTGTTGAATTACTACTCATTATCTCATGGATGGATTTCATAGGAATTTTATTATCTCATGGATGGATTCATAGGAATGTTCATAGAAAAAGCATAAGGATAACAGAAGAAGATAATGAACATTCTTATGAAATTCATCTTGTCAGTTGAATTGTAATCAAAATTCGTCTCCAAAGTTGAAATTCATTTGAAATTCGTCTTTGGAGATGAATTTCAAAAAAACTTTAAAAACCATAAATTTGAAAACTCACGTTGGAGACGGAAACAGCTTGAACATCACGTTTAAAGTTGGTTTTCATCAGGTTAGATTTGATGTAAAAATTAACTTTTAAGACAAATTTGAGATGAAAACTTGCGTGGTAAGTGGGAATGCATGACACAATGGCATATCTTGATTGGTCGACGAAAGAAAATCCCAATATCACGTAAAAGTTAAATTTGAAGGCTATTTTTGAAAAACTAAATCTCACGGGCTACTTTTGCTTTTCTCTCTGCCTTCAAACGTGTATATTGGTAATTTTCCTCAATAAAAAAAACACAAAATTAATGATTCATGTTTGTTTACAAGCCTAACCCAGCATTTCCGTGTCGAGTGAAACTGTATTTCCTCCCCCCAAATAAATAAACCCTACGAGTACTGAAGCCATATTAATTCGAATATATTTGAATTAATTCCAAAAGCTAATAATATCAAGTTGATATTCTCTGCATAAGTTATTGTAATTGTTATATATTGTAACCTTGAAATCAATATCTATCATTTTCTATAATCCGAATGGCGGACAATCAGCCTACGAACCATGATTATGATTCACAAACGAAGGTCACCGATATGGACATGGATTCACTGGTTCATTGCACAAGCAACCTCACTCTCCAAGACATCTCTAACATGGCACTCTCCTGTAAATTCCTCAATCGCGTTGGTTATTCTGATTCCATTTGGCGACGTTTCTTCAGGTTCTGTTTTTTTTCAATTTATTATTATTATTAGGGCTTCTGTTATAATATGTTATATTCAGCAACTGCGTTATTAATAATATAACATAAGTAGAGATTTTAGATGTCAGTTGGCCTGATATGCTTCATAATCTGTCAATTGATATTGCAAATAGAATTAAAACCGTGTTATAGTTAGGGCTAATCGAACCGACCGAGGGCTTACTCATGCTTGGCTAGTTTACAAGTCGAACCGAGCTGATCGGCTCATTTACAAACCGGATCAATATCGAGCGAGCAATTTCCAAGCTTTGCTCACCTCGTTTACAAGCGACCCAAAATCGAACGAGCATTGTTCGATTGAGCATCAAGCGAGTTTCCAAGGAAGTCTATAAGAAACAAGTTTGAAGTTCGATAAATGATTCGAAACAAATTAGTAACTTTTAGAGAGACTTCTAGTAGCCTGAAAAATTTTAGCAAACAAATGAAACTATGAAAGTGACAGGGAGAGAGAAATTTATAAAAAGTTAAAAGATTTGCGTGCGCGCGCGTGTATATATACAATTATATATAAAAACCAAGTGTACCTTTGCTTGTGCTTGGCTCGTTTACAAATCGAACCGAGCTGATCATGTCTTATACAAACCGAGCCGAAATCGAACGAGCATTCTTCGAGCGATCGTCGAGTGTCGAGCTCTTTGGACAGCCTTTGTTATAGTTCAACAATTTGATGTCAAATTTTCATTTTGAGTGAATGCTAGTATGATCTTAACTACATGTATCTTATTGACAAACTGATTTGTAATTGAGATTTGAGACGCATTTGTAGATTGTAGTACATTCTTTTAGATTTTACTGGTGTTAATTGTAATTTATATTTGCTAATTGAAGGGATCGATGGCCACAGCTGGAGCCCTTCATCAATTCACAAACATTAGGTCTAAGAGAAGCATATTTGGCACGATATAGAGCTTTGCAGCAGTTTAAATATGTTGATCCTTTTGTTTCTAACTTGTACCTAGAGGCAAAACCATGTGAGCTCGTACTAAGCAAGGATTCTGTATTTATTCCACAGGTATTGGATAAATAAATCTTTTTATCATGTTATTGCAGCAGTAACTATATCTACACAATACATTATGTATGCACTATTATATACTCATGTACGTATTGGTAATACACACCTGCAGGGTCCACATATACAGATTTTTAGTATTGATAAACTTCTAGAAGGAAAACCTTCTCCTGTCTCACTTTATGATCATCGTGCAAGAATTACCAGCATGAGGTATCTTTTTCTTATCTATTCAGATATCATTTAAAAATGAATGCTACCTTTTTTTAACCGCGTTAACGATAATGGCCTTTTGCGTGCAGATTGTTTCCCTTGAAAGAAACCTCGTTCTTTAGAAGTGAGAGGTACGTAAATGATAATGTTTTAGTCACCGCAAGTTGTGATCACTCTATAAGATTATGGTGGAAGGTATGGATATTTTATCTTTTGTGTTAGATATCATCTTTTATATATATACAATCAAATGTATATTTCACTAAAGAAAATAACTTTACGACTCCAGGGATGTTGTCAGCGAAGCTTCAGAGGTCACAATGGTCCAGTAACTGTTCTTTCTGATAAGTTGTTAGGAGATGAAAATGTAAAAGTTTTTGCAAGTGGAGGTGAAGACAGTACAGTTCGCCTTTGGTCACTCAAAGTCAAATCAGCCGGAAAACGTGGTCAACATGCTTTGAAGGCTACACTTTATGGGCATGAAAAACCTATAGCGTTCATGTCTGTTACCGGGCACAAGGCTTCCTTACTAGTGAGCATGTCAAAAGATTCTAAGGTATTGTTAAAAAGTTTGTAAAATGTGCTTCATAAGTTATCTAACGGTTTTTATTAAATAACAGGTTAGAGTGTGGGATGCCTCAATATCATCTAGTGACCGTACTTCGAGCTGTGTGGGGATGACATCTGTTCCTGGTGTGCCCGTTGGCATGAAGTGTCATGATTCGTTAATCTATATAGCATCTGGTTCCTCCGTTGGAGCGGTTGACTTGAGGTCAATGAAAACAGCCTTCAGGACATCAACAAACCTTGGAAAACTTTATTCATTTGACATCATGCCCTCTAAATATTTAGCATGCGCTGGTGGATTTGGCAGGTTAACCTTTGTAGCTATTTTTGTTCAACTCATTTGAGATGAAACACGACCCAAGTTGACTCATTAAATTGCTGTTTACTTTGTGCAGAGCTTTGCTTTGGGACATAAGGAAAAATACAGGGAGTGCTGAAGTCGAACCGATGGCTGAACTAGATGGACATGTGGGTCCAGTGACACACCTACACATGGACCCATACAAAGTAGTCACTGGTGGTCCTGAAGATCCACATGTTAGTATCTGGGCTGCCGACACGGGTGATCAAACAAATGTTCTGAGCTGCTCACCTCATGATAGCATTGGTTGTGCTTCTATGGCTGCAGATGGTTTTCGAATTGTTACTGCTGCTTATGATCAAGGATTTGGTGTTTTACGCTTTCGGGATTTTAATAATGCTGTGTGTTCTGGCTTATCAGATGAGCAACAAACTGGTTCAAAATTCTGGTGTCCTTCAACTTCTGGTGATGCGGATGAATCTGACAGTTAAATAGGTTTTACATATTTGAGCACTTAAATTAAAGAGTTCTGAATGTAATATTTGTGAATTAAGGATATAACTGCAACTTTAAAAGCTTAGATAGTCGATAAAGTTAATTGAAACACTAATCTGTTGGTTTAGCCGAATCAAAATGTGGTAGATATTTTTAACTGATGATTTGACTAATGTTTGTTGTAAGTTGTAACTAACTTTCATCATACAGAACAATCTTAATTTAACAGAGAAATAACCATATTGTCACTTATGAACCATCAATTGATTTTTATCCAAATTAGAATCCCGTAAATTGTTTTGAAATGACATAAATGAAAGTTAGAGACATGCATGGTCATTCTTTACTAGAGTGCCCTCTGTAACGAAAATGAACGTTAGAGTTTAACCATCAAAGATATCATCACCCACTAACTAACAAAACAAACAAACATTACCGCGACTGAGAATCGCATATAAACCAAATGGAATAATAAGTTTGCTATGACTGAGAATCGCGGCTATAAAAATACTTTTTTTTTCATGTAAAATATAATAATCTAGATAATCGGAAAGTGTGTGTGAAAGAACTCCAGATTAACACCAAGGTATAAAGTACTAATAATGATAGTAGTAAGATCCTACCGATAGCATAAAATGGCGAGAAACATAATAGTGCTAGCAGATAATAAAACCAAGAAACAAGAAAATGAACTAAGTTGAAGGTAAGAGCATGCTTAATGGTTAAAGAGCATGCTTAATGGTTCACGTCCAGGGCACTGGAACCTAGTCACATCGTTGAAGCCCGCTATGTGATGTTTGAATAACAAACCATCGTCCACGTCTTCTTTAGAACCACAACACGCTATCCACGCTCCGTCCGTCATGGTGTCGCTCTGGCCAAACGGCCTCCACTCCCCAAAAGTGTTGCCACATTTGTTGCTAAGCAAGCTTCGTTCACGCCCTTAGGCATGAAGTACTACAAACGCTCTTAAGAATAAGGCATATAGAAAGGTAAGAAAACCTAAGTTCCTCAAACAAAGCCGACACAACTCCTATCTATACGTTCCTCGTTGAAAATGCATAATCTTAATTTGACATCTCCATAAATCAAAATCCTATCCCTAATCATATGCTTGTAGATGTGTAAATTAGCTTTTTAAACATTGAACGCATTATACACTATGCATTGACTATGTGAACTACCTGAAAACGTATTATCTGGAAACTTTTGGTGTAGTACATTAGAGAGTGTACTCGTTGGCGCTCAAAGAATCAAGTGCCGTGTGTTCAAGTAATGTGTGTAATCCGCGTATGATATGGTTGATGTCATTTTTAAGATGGTTTATTTAGGTTTATTTATTAAAAACCATAAATTAACGGTTATGTTGATACTTTTTACTATTCAAATATTTATTTTGAGGAATTTCCCTTTTAATTACTTCTATAATTATACATATAAAAGAAAATTTTATTTTTTATATACTTACAAAACATAACGTATTCTCCATTTTTTTCTTCTTCGTATTTTGCACTATTTAATACATGAAGTTTTGACAAATCTGAAAACCAAGTTTTACCTATTAATTAGTGGTACTTCATTGATGAAGATGATTCACACATATCTTAGTTATGTATAATCACAAGATAAACGTGCAACTCGTGTTGTACAACGCTATCAACTTATCAAAAGATCAGAGCACGACTATTGTCCCTTCATATCCGCAATCTTCACTGCACTCGACAGAAACTTATGACATATGTCTAGTTTCTTGCTCACTTGAAAATGATAAATTTTCTTGGCTGTTCTTAATGGAAACATATATGCCTCATCAAGGTTAACAATACACAATTTACAACTATGCTGTATAATCATGATACAATGTTTCGGTGTGGGAACTAAAGTGCATAATTGTGCAATGTTTAAATATGAACCACAATACATAACAGTGAACCCTGATGCAATGTTAAGTGTGAAAACCACAACATATAATCATTACACAATATTCAAGTATGAGAACTATAGTACACATGATGATGTTTATCTACACATCCGGTTATAACTGCATCTCCAAGCATATCATTTTACACATCTAGACACTACAGTAATCTGTCTTATACTACCATAGACTTGATCATGCGTCTCATAAAACGTGTTAAACATCTCATCAGTTACCCATAAAACCAAGTTTAAGATATTAAAAATGCATGAAGATAACGCAGAAGACCAAAGAGGTCAACCACAGATGGTCAATGATGAACAGTACACTAAGGTATATTACAAAGCCATGATTAGGTATAATAAGGACTATGCAAATAATAAACTGAAGAACTCTTACCAGCTACTTGCAGGAAGAATGTAGTTGCTTTCAGATGTTACAAGCCATCGTGAAATTTAGCTTAAGATGATTATGTACAAATCAACTGACCGAAACAGAGGTAGCAATATCATCTGCTAAATGAACAAACAGAAAACACAACGCAAAACGGGGAGAAAAACTGTCCAATTTTACTCAATTAACAGTAAAAAGGAAGAACAAACTACCACGCAGTATCAGCTATGAAAACGAATATATATCTAGAAACAAGTCAAACATGTTCCTTAAACTCAACCTTAACCACATCATCTTCCAGTACTACATCAATGTCATAATGCAACCACTAAAACTGCTTCCTTTTATTACTAAACAGTTTGTCTCTCTGTGAATACGCATACACAAGAACAAAGAAAATCCCTACAGACATCAAAAAAGACGGCCATGGAAACGGTGGGTCCTCAAAACAAACAAGCGACGCCTCCAAATCTTGAGACGCGTGATACACAAGCGAATGAATAGCATAAAGATCATGATCAGAAGACCTCAAGTAATACAACCCCATTTCAAAGTCCAAATGTGACAACGAAGAAACCACTTTATCAAGTTTATACTTAAACAAATTCCACCTTTGTATAAACTCCGAAAGCTGACTATGCGACAGAAGCTTTCTCTCCCCACCATGAGCAGCTACAGATTCGAGAACATCAATCGCACTTGTAATTGTGTAATTCAAAGTCGTTAACAAAACATTTCTCCTTGCAGCGTCTTTCTGTATAAAAGACAATGAAGAAAGCTCTGAAAACGGGCCGAACGGCGTGTGTCCCACACTCCATGTGTAATCAACTATTGTGCTATTATGCTGCGCACTCCAAACCAAATGAGTCGGTGACACGCCCCACATACTCTGTAAAATCGACCCCACGAGTGGCCTCTCAAGCTCCCGAGTTTGAGTAAACACATGACGCCCGTTACAACTATAATCACTAACAGTCTGCGTGTTCTTCGTTCTAACCGCAATCACCATATCTTTAAACGCAACAGACTGGTGGTACCGGTCCAGTAACAATATCGAATTCACTTCCAGATCAAATATGTAAACCGGCAAAACCCGTCCGAAATCTTCCTCCGGAAGACTCGCTAACCTCCTAATCTCGTCATGAGACTCCGACAACGTCTGATGAAGACGTTTTGAATCCAAATACTCACTAACAATCAAAGTATAATTATCAAACAAGTACCTAGACGTATACGAAGTCGTCGACAACGAAATCGCAAACGAGCAAACCGAACACTCAGCCATATCAACATCATACTTCTTAAAACTCAACGACTGATCCCCAAACAACAACCCACCGTTCTCAACCTCGTCCTGAAAACTCCTCTCAATCTGACCAAAATCCAACCCTTTCCCATCCACCTCCATCCCACGAACATGAATAAACTGAACAATCAACTGATTCTCAAACGGAACCGGAATCCTCAAACTCGGAACCAAAAGTACCTTATAAGCACTCCAGATTAAACTCGCCATATCTGCAAGCAACGCCTTTTGCGCCTTCGGCCGGCCATGTAACGCGGTCAACGGATGAAACTCGCCTCTCGGGAGCACCCCATCGCCCGACAAAGCCGGACCGTAATCAACCGGCCCAGCACTCAAATCAATCCATAAATATCTATCCTTCCCAGTCCAAATAGTTCCGGAGCATTTCGTAAGACCTAAAGACGAGTCCCCGGTATCCGTATACTTATAAGCATAGGGTTTGGACTGAGGGCCTAAATTGAGGACGTAAATATGAACCCTGTTATGGTTTTTTTCCTTATCGAAATTATGTTTGATGAGTGTATCGATAGCGGAAGGCGGGATTGAGATAAGATTAGATCTGAGAGGTGCAGCGGTTGATGCGATTTCCGATTTGATTTTGTCTTGGAGTTTGGATGTGAGAGAGGATGGTGATAAGGAGACGTCTATTGAGGGTGAGTGGGTGACGGAGAGGCGGTGGTTGGGGTTGGTGATGACGTGGAAGTGATCGGAGGAGACGGCGGCGGAGAGGAAGAAGTGGAGGAGGTGAGGGGAGGAAGGCGGGAAGGAGGAGGGTGGGCCCACGAGTATGATGGAGATGGGGGAGGTGAGCTGGAGGGAGGTGGTGGTGGGAGGTGGGCGGAGGGTGGAGGAGAGTGATTTTTTTAAGGTGGAGGAGAGAGAGAGGAAGGTGTCGTTGGTGGCGTGGGGGTCGAGACGGGATTGCTGGGAGAGGAAGGAGTCCAGGCCTAGGATTCGGGTGGAAGTGACGGTGGTGGTGGTGAGTAGGTGGAGGAGGAGGATGGTGGTGGCGACGGTGGTGGTCATTTTGAGGTGGGATTGGGAAAGTCTACGAGAGTCGTGAACTAAAATAGTCAAAATCTCGCCATCTTGAATTAGTGTTTATACGCTGTTCCGTGAGTTTCATTTACCAGAGAAAGAAAAGGAAAATGTGTGTTTTTAGTTTATGTTCTCGAGATGAAGGAAAAAGAAAAGGAAAAAAATGAAATTTGACATTTTTTGTGTTCCTGAGATGAAATGGAAAAGTGAAGAAACTTTTATTTTTCTTATTACACCCTTCATAGAAAATAAAAAAAAGAAGCTTTCCAGCATACCAAAAGATGGCAATTGTCTTTCACAACATTTATACATATAAATGATGAAGTCAAGAGTGTTCAAGTATATGTAGCATGTGCATTAGTTATTCACCATCGTTGTCCCACTTGTTTATCCACACTTCAAACATTTATGTTTTACACTCAATATTCAATACTGCATATTTATGGGATCTTTTGAGTAAATAGTATTCTTTGCAGTTACTGTGTTCTACACATTTTATTGATTTGTATTATTTATTTCTTTGTATATTTTATAACTTTATTGGCCAACTAGCATTGATTAATATATAAATCAATAAATAAACACTCTTAACCAGGTTCTGCTATGGTTTCTAATAAATAAATTCTACTGCTCATTTTTTATCTAACTTTAAATGTCTTACGTAATAAATTTAATTTTTTATATATTGCTTTCACGGCCCAAAACAACAAATCGAGCCTAACCGGTTCAGATTAATATTCCAGTCAGTAAACAAGTGCTGTTAAACTGCTGTTAAACGAAACTGCTGTTAAGTTGAATCGCTTTAACGGGCCGACATAGCAAATCGAGCCTAACCGGTTCAGATTAATATTCCAGTCAGTAAACAAGTGTTGTTAAACGAAACTGCTGTTAAGTTGAATCGCTTTAACGGGCCGACATAGCAAATCGAGCCTAACAAGTTCAGATTAATATTCCGATCAGTAACAAGTGTTGTTAAACGAGCTCTACCGTAATTTTTGTTTAACGAAACCTGCAATTTGTTGTACTTCTACCTCTTAAAAAAGTTTCATGTAATATTCTTCATAAATCGCTTTAACGGGCCAACACAACAAGCACAACAATACCAAGAATTAACAAATGCATAAAAGTAATCATTTCACCATAACCAAAAGATATTTGTTTTCAACATCCATAACCTACAAGTACTAGCTGTGTCATCTATGCTGAATAACAAAAAAACACATAGCATCTAAAGATGACAACTAACAACAGTATCAAAATACATACCCAACAACTACTAACAATGTCATCTTTGCCTGAATTAACAAAAAAACGCATGGCATCTAAAGATGACTACTAAAATAACATCAAATCCATAACCTAAAACTACTAACAACGCCACCATTTTCTGAACTCGCTTACTTACCGTCCCTCATCATACCTTTCAGTATACCCACACGCATCTGAAAAGGACAACTAAACAAAGTCTTTGCTTTTGCTTGATTGTTAGCCAAATAAATTAAAGCGTCCGGTATTTCATGGGGTTCAAAACCCATTGGCTCCAATTCTTTACAGATTTCCTCACCAGTAAACTCGCTATGATAAGCTCGATCAAATATCTTGTTCGTTTCTGCCAGTATTTTATTGCCTTCTAAAATAGCATTAGCCACATTGTCAAGGCAATTCATAAGCTTCAAGTTAAACACTTCATCTTCTTGTTCGAGTTTTCTTTTTTTACTTTTACATTTTTTTGCATTTGAAGACGGCTCAGGTGAAGAAACCAAAGAATCTAACACTTGAATATCATCATCAAAGTTGTATTGGTTCTCCGGAGTCACTTCTTCGGATGCTAGTAAGTCATCCAATTCTGCAATTGTTTCTACTTTAATCTTGTCATTCTTTTGCAGTCGAGCATTTCTTTCTTTAGCGGTTTCAGCATGTGCACCGGATGCCCTATCCCTTGCAAATAGTTCTAGCATTTCATTGTAGTTTGACACCCTTTTTGTCTTCAACTTAACAGCATCGGGCTTTGACTGTTTAAAACAATAAAGATGATAGTATTATAATTGATTAGGTAAATATTTAATGGTTCCAATTGAATGGAACCGGTATTAGAAATCATGATTACTGTAGCATCATGTATTGATATTATATCATGTTATCAATAAACAAACTGATTTATGATAGTTATGTATTCTATTTTATGTTGGCTTAATATAGAATGAATAAAATATAATGAATGCCATGCAAGAATGAAGATGCAAATAATCTCTTATGTGCCACTATTTTGTAAGTTGCAACAAACAGGTTATGTGTTTTAATTAATGATGATCATGTGCAGCAAATGATCATGTGCAACAAGTTATGCGTGTTTGCACACCCCTAGAAACAACTAAAAATGCTTAAACGCTTAAAATGCTTACAGCTATTAATTTGTCCCACACTCCGTCCTCTGCCTCAATTAGTTGAGTCTCATAATTCCATGAGAAACCACTTAAAGAAGTTCCTTGAAACATATCGTACCATTGAGAAAAACGCTCTTTCAAAGTTTTTAAACGATGCTTCAAATGATTTTTGGTAATAACCATTTGAAGCTTTGTAGTTAGCTCCTCAATCATATTAGTATATGCTTTTGAGGTGAATGACTCATTTATCTTATAGCCCTTATCTTTTTGTGTTATCATTGCTTGAATGAATGCTTCATCCATCATCTTTGTCCACTTGAAGTGTTCCTTCTTACCATTGTTTCCAATGACTTCTTGTTTGCTCATGATGACTTATTAATATAAGAAGGATACCTTGTTATAAAAATTAAATAAATGCAAATAGTAAACTTAATAACAAAACCTTCAATAACATATAACATTATGATGTTTTCAACTTTTAATTGCAGTTGAGTAAACTGTAATATAATAAAAATTCAAGTTACAAACGAACGCACTTCATCAACTACAATCAAGGAATATAGATCCGACTTTACTTTGCTCTCACCTATTTAATACAATTAAACTCATATTCTTCAAAAATAAAAGAACTAATGGGCGGTTTTGCGGTTTTAAACCAAACCTAAACTATGAACACTTATAGATGACATGAAACCCGAGCCCGATGAAAAAACCCAAAACCCGAAACATTTGGGACGGGTTTGGGATTACTTTTGAAAGTTTTCACGGCTTCGGGATTTGTAATATGCCCGCTAATCCGACCCGATTAGCCCGGTGTACCCGATTATATACCCAAGTTTCTTGAACATAGCCTTATCAGGTAAATCTTAATCCTATATTTAATTTCTTTTGATAATCAACTAAAAATGCAGTGCACTTTATGAGAAACATGAAAGTTCATATTAATCGATCCTTAATCGGTCACTACAAAGCTAATTGAAAAAGATGTAAAATCAAAACAAAGTGAGATTAACTTAAAATACCTGGTAAGAAGAACGGGCAGTGGGATGCTTCTGATGATGAACAGATGGTTAGGTTTGGATAAGGAGAAAACACAATGACCTTGATATATTGTGATGGGAGAGATGATGGAAGACCTGGCGGGATTTTGGGAGATAATCCCGCCGAGGGTAAAATTGTAATTGAAATCTGATCTGGATGTTTATGTATTCAATTCCTTCCAATTTTGAAGGAAAAGAATAAACACCAAAAAGCTCACTCTTTCCTTTCCTTTCCTTTCCTTTCCTTTCCTTTCTTCCTGTAAAGAGAACTCTGGAACATCAATTTTCTTTATTTCCTTCCAACTCCTTTCCTTTCTCTCCATTTACAATACTCTGGAACACGGTGTTAGTTACATACTCTTTTAAGTTCTCTTAATTTTTGGGTATAGTATTGGGGTTTCTATTACGAATATATAAAACTTACAAATCACATTCTATTTGATTAATGGGAAATTCTTAAAATGATCAAATGGATGAGAGAGATTTCAAAAATGATTCCTTATTGTAAAAAACTTTTAAAATGGTTAGTCTTGATTTTCACTTCATTTAAAGATTCAACCACCAATACAAAAATGGCATGTATGCATCTAAACTTATTGTCAAATTCATCGTCCCTGATGAGGTATGGTACCAAACCAGAGTTCGGAAATGAACCACCAAGGGAAAGAAACGAAAACCTCATACACTAGGGCACGGGAAAGAATGACATGGTGAAAGTTAGTAGGTGGCGACACGTGCACATACCTCATGCGCATATCCGCCAAAACACCCGCGTGAGGAATGAAAATTAGCACGAAGTGGGATCCAACGCAAACGGGCATCTATGCAGTGGCGGAGCCAAGAATTTTTTCCTATGGGTTCGGAATTTTTCGGTGTTCGACTTTTTTTCCGTCGTCAAAGTTTTCAGGCCCGAATGGGTCGGGTCCATCATTCGGCCAAATAAATAAAATGCAATATCACAACCATAACCAAAGTGCATTGTAAGCATTAAAATAAAATACAAAGTCAAATTAAATAAAATTGTTTACATATTAGAATTGTTCCATACGCGTTTTCATGTATTGAAAACGAATCATAAAATCTTCGACCGTGACTATTAGAAAGAACTCATTTTCAATATAAAAATGCAAGCATTGTTCATACAACTGCAACACATACGATTAGTTCGGATATTTATGATGATGGAGGATATCAAAATTAAAGGAGTATATTCTTATGGATAAAAATAGGGGGCAACGTGAGGAATTTGATTGGTCGAGTTTGTGTAATTGTACATTTAATGAAATTGAAGTTTGCTGTTGTACGTTCCTCCCTTTCAAGCTTCTTGCTAGGCATTGGAGTTTTTTAATAATACTTTAGCCGTTAAAAATAATAAAATAAATATAGATCAATGATGTCGACCATCAAACAAAATAAAGTGCTACATATATCATTATAATTAAAACAATATTTGTCTGGACATATATTTTATGAGCACAAAGAAATTGACAAGATTTCTCCTCATACCATCTTATTCTCCATGAATGTCCTAAAATTAAATGGCATGTACTCAAGCTTAAGAAAACTACATCGTTGTCTCTCTCTAAAATTCAAGTTTTTATTTTTTCACCGGCAAACGGTGAAATGTTTCTAGAGATTTCGTGACATTGGGTTCGTTCGCCGAAAAAGAATGGGTTCGCTCGTTAATTCGTACCTATAAGTTATATATAGAACCGAAAATGGACCGGGTTCGGCCGAACCAGGTGACTTGAATGTGGCTCCGCCACTGCACTATGATCTCCACCATGGCTGCAACAACTTGATGCTCCTTACCCAACTTCGACACGTGGTTGACTAGCAGATCTCCATCAACAGACGAACTCGACTATAAATAGGGTCTCACATCCAGGCAGTAAGGTACACTCAAAACCACCATTATACCAACTCTCTTGATGCTTACACTTATGCACATAGTGACCTTGATGAAAGCGATGATGATTCTTGGCTGAGCTGAGAGTATCTTTCCCTCTTATCACATACAGAGTTTCTCTTGCATCAATCTACAAAGAACTCATTCACTTACACTCGTTGGATTCCAAGCTAAAATGTCCATCACCTGTGGTTTGACTTCGATCAAACCCGTGTTTCTTCAGTCACAATGAGTTTTGATGCCACGTGTTACCTTCCCATTCGACGCTGAATCTCATATTTAACGATAGATTCTTGAAGGATCTTTTTATATGAAAATGAAATTAAAATTAATAGGTTATTTTTGAAATCTCCCTCCTCACTTAAGTCATTTTGTGAAATTTCCCTTCATTATTCTATATGATTACTACATTAGGCCGATGATTATACTCAGGTTCAAACAGTCGTTTGACTTTCGTCAACGTATTCGGTGTTTCTCTACTATGGGCCGAAGCCCATAACAAACACCCCCAAAGCACCAACCATAATCCAAGGGCCCACGTCACATCCATCATCCGTCGTCTGCGGCCAATTTAAGAACATGAGGCCACACGCATTTCCCATGGAACTCCCCTCCATTTGATTCTCTCTCTTTCTCTCACCTTCTTTCCTTTTTCGCGCCATTCCTTCCGTTACTCTCTTAATAATAATAATAATAATAATATTAATAATCACTTCATTACTACACAAATTAAACACTTTAAAACCGTAATCTCCACTCATTTTGCTTCATCAATAACCATGGCGGACGGCCACTTGTTCAATAGCATCGCTCTCGTCGGCCGCGGCGGCGCCGTAAGTTAACCTTTTATTGATGTTCAATCCTCTCGTTACGTTTGCTCTTCGTGTTAATTTTACTTTAGTTTGCTCAAAACCTAACCCTAGCTCACCGCGATGCAGTGATAAGTATGTACGGTCTATAATTACGTGTAAATTAGCGTTAATTTTTTGCTTAGACGACTGTTTCTGTTATTTATTAGTGAAATCATAGGGGATATATATATCTGGTTAGCGATTAGTATGATTTGTTCTTCACATTGTATTATAGTTACTTAAAATGGAGTTAATACCTAGATAAGTTTACTTTAGCGTGCTCAAAACCTAACCCTAGCTTACCGTGATACAGTGGCAAGCGTGTACGGAGTAGAAATGCGTGTAGATCAGCGTTACATTTTTTTTATTCTAGACGATTGTTTCTGTTATATATTTAGATCATAGTTCATATTGGTAGTTGAATCATAGGGAATATATACCTGGTTGGCGATTTTGTTGAATTTGTTTGTGAAATTCTGGTTCTGCTCACTAGTATGATTTGTTCTCCACATTATATTATAGTTACTTAAACGAAGTTAATACTTTGATAATTTTATTTTAGCGTGCTCAATACCTAACCCTAGTTTACCGCAATACAGTGACAAGCGTTGTGGAGTAGAAATACGTGTTATTCAGCGTTAATTTTTTGTTATAGACGACTGTTTCTGTTATTTCTTTCGATTAAGGTTTGTATTGTTAGTTGGATCGCAGGGGATATATATCCGGTTAAGGATTTTTGTGAAATTTAGGTTCTGCTCACTAGCATGATTTGTTCTTCACATCATAGTTACTTCAACGTAGTTATTTTTTTGTTGATTATTTTAGTTCAGCGTGCTTAAAAGATTACTTTAGTTTACTGCGATACAGTGACAAGCATGTACCGTGTATTAAAAAGTGTAGATCAGCTTTAATTTTTCACTTTAGATGATCGTTCTGGTATTTATTTAGATCAGGGTTTATATTGTTACTGGAATCATGGTGGATATGCTTATTGAGTTGAATATAAGTTATCGTTAGCGATTTTAGTGAAATCAGGGTCTGCTAGTTTGAAGTGTTTTTCACATCCTAGTTACTTTGATGGAGTTAATCTCTTGTTATATGCTGGTGTTGTGTATGTTAAGTTTCATGCTCATTTATATGGTTGTATGATTGATTGGAATTACAGAATCCAGGGCAGCTTAGGGTTTATTCACGGGGTCTGCAATGGAAGAAACAAGGGGGTGGTAAGGCTGTGGAAGTAGATAAGGATGATATTATGAAAATTACTTGGATGAAGGTGCCACGAAGCAATCAGCTTGGTGTGCAGATTAAGGATGGTCTCAAGTATAAGTTTGCCGGTTTCCGTGACCAGGTTTTTCTCTTTTCACAATGATAAGTTATTATGTGATATCCAGGTTGATTTTCATGTGTGGCTTTAATTTAAATTGTATGATGAACATCTATTGCAGTGGTTAGAAACATTCCTCCTGTAATCAATAGTTTAATGCTCGAATATATAGATTTTGTAATGCTTCATTGGAATATTTTGATATAACTAGTTAATTATCAATTAAAGTAAATTCACTTTTGAGGAAGATGTGTAGTTCACCTGCTATCTCGTTACCAAAATAGTTTGTCCTTTATCCCTTGAATAGAAAAGAAAGTTGAATTGTTGGTTCCTGAAATAACCTTGAGACAGTCTTTGAAGCTGCTTAATTTCTGTAACAGATTTTTTTTAAAGTCAGCATTTGTCTTTTAATTGTTTATTACTTCTTTCAGGATGTGGCTAGCCTGACCAATTTTTTCCAGAATTCTTTTGGCATACCACCAGAAGAGAAGCAGCTTTCAATTAGTGGAAAGAATTGGGGAGAACTAGATATAAATGGTTAGTTTTTTAATTTCTTTGACATCATGAGCTTTTTGTTATTCATCATGTGTTTAGTGATAACCTTGAATCACATGTTTTTCTATTTGATATTTCTCAGGTAATATGCTTTCTTTTCTTGTTGGTGGGAAACAAGCTTTTGAGGTATCTTTAGCTGATGTGTCCCAGACACAGCTTCAAGGAAAGAATGATGTTATTCTGGAGTTTCATGTGGATGATACTACTGGTGCCAACGAGGTCTGTAATGTCTATTAACTTCTTATTCATAATTCTACCTCATGTGAATAATCTATGCCCCTGATTATATATGTATATAGTACATTAAGTTTTCTGTTTATTTTAATTAATGCAGAAAGATTCTCTGATGGAAATGAGTTTCCATATTCCCAGTTCTAACACTCAGTTTGTTGGGGACGAGAATCACCCTCCTTCACAAGTAAGTTATCTGAATATTTTTCATTTCTTTATTTGCAGTATCAAATTATATCTTTTGATATATTTGTTACATTTTATCAGGTTTTCCGAGAGAAAATTATGTCAATGGCGGATGTTGGGGCTGGTGGTGAGGAAGCTGTTGTTACTTTTGAGACCATCACAATTCTTACTCCAAGGTATGACCTCTGCTTGCTCGTGTCTACTTATCTTTTTTCTGCATTTTTTATATAATATATAATAAATTGCGACTATGTGAATAACTGTTTATTGTAGGGGGCGATACAATGTTGAACTACACCTTTCCTTTTTGAGGCTTCAAGGGCAAGCAACTGATTTCAAAATCCAGTACAGCAGCATAGTTCGTGTTTTTGTCTTACCTAAGGTGCATTTCTTTTAGTAATCACATATTCTGAAAAACAAATGTATAAAAATCTTCTTGTTTATGCAGTCAAATCAACCCCATACATTTGTTGTTGTTACTCTGGATCCTCCCATCCGTAAAGGTCAAACCATGTACCCGCATATTGTGATGCAGGTACTATTTCTATTTTCTACCATGCTATTCAGTTTTTTAGTTTCTCACAAGCATGGCCTGATATAAGTTACAACTCCTATTCTATGATTTATACTTTTGTTTTGTTACAGTTTGAAACTGATTATGTGGTGGAGAGCACTTTGTTGATGAATGATGACTTGTATGCTACCAAATACAAAGACAAGCTAGAACCATCATATAAGGTAAAATGCTAGTAGGCTTCATACTTTAATCAGCTTGTTGATAACATGCAACACTATTTCTTTATCAAATGACTTGATGTGTATTTAATTAACAGGGTCTTATACATGAAGTATTCACAATGATCTTGCGTGGTTTGTCTGGTACAAAGCTGACTAGACCTGGAAAGTTTCGTAGTTCTCAAGACGGTTATGCAGTAAAATCCTCATTGAAAGCTGAAGATGGTGTTTTATATCCTCTTGAAAAAAGCTTTTTCTTTTTGCCAAAGCCTCCTACTCTTATTCTTCATGATGAGGTATGATGTCTCCAACCGATTTTATCAACTCACATGCTGTGGTTGTACTTGTATTGATTCGTTTCATTTGCTATGTAGATTGACTATGTAGAATTTGAGAGACATGCTGCTGGAGGATCAAACATGCATTACTTTGATCTCCTAATCAGACTCAAAACAGAACAAGAACATCTTTTCCGTAATATTCAGAGAAATGAGTATCATAACCTGTATAATTTTATTAGGTGAGCGTACACCTGTAATAAGTCGTCTTTATTTTTGAGGCTGTGAATATGGATTAATGTTATCTTTTGATTTAATGAAGTTCAAAGGGTCTAAAAATCATGAACCTGGGAAGCGGTGTACAAGCTACAGATGGTGTTGCAGCTGCTTTGCGTGATGAGGAAGATGATGCTGTTGATCCTCACCTTGAAAGAATCAAGAATGAAGCTGGTGGAGAAGAGAGTGATGAGGAGGTAATATAGATGGCTCAAGCGGGTTGGGTAATGGGTCAAAAAGGGCAAATGGGCCAGACTGCCCTACCAACACGTTTATCTCACTTTGTAATATGTTGACAGGATGAGGATTTTGTTGCTGAAAAGGATGATGAAGGCTCACCTACTGATGATTCTGGTGGAGATGATTCAGATGGCAGTGATAGTGGAGGTGAAAAAGAGGTAGTGTGTAAAATATTGTATTTGTTGCTTTTACTTAGGGAGATAATTTATATTAATTGGGACCTTCCTTACAACTGGCTAACTGTTGATATCAGGTAATTACAAAAAGGGAATCCAAGAAAGAAGCTGCTGCCTCTGCTTCTAAAACATCTTCAAGTAGGAAGAAAAACAATAATGATGACAGCTCAAAGAAAAGGAAACCGAAGAAGAAAAAGGATCCAAATGCACCCAAGAGAGCATTGAGTGGTTTCATGTTCTTCTCACAGCTTGAACGCGAGGTTTGAAAATTCATTCATAAAAATTATTATCATTGTACATGACAGATTTATTATTGATGATGTTACATTTATTTCAGAATGTGAAGAGGGAACTCCCAGGAATTGCATTCAAAGATATGGGGAGAGTTCTCGGAGAACGATGGAACAAATTAACAGGTTTATAAACATTTTATTTCAAAATCTGTTATTATTTCTTTTGGTTTTTAATATATAAGAATATATTCTGTTTAACAGCGGAAGAGAAGGCACCATATGAAGCAAAAGCTCAAGTAGACAAGAAGAGGTATCAAAATGAAATTAGTGGCTACAAGAATCCCCAACAATCCACATGGATGGATTTGATGGATGAATCTGACAGTAATTAGGTTTTAGAACGCATCACTTAAATATATTCAGGTACTGTTTCTTGAATTATGGTAGTTTTTTGGTAAGCGGTCCTGTGATGCTAGTATAGATTGGCCTTTATAAAAGTTATATATTGTTACTCTATTTCTATAGCCTAGTAATATTCTTATCCTACTTGTGGCTGATATATACCTCAATAACCAAGGACAAAAAGACAGTGGCAACAAGAACAATGCATTTTTCCTATGTCTCAAAATTGAATTTACATGAAAACTGTACATGTATACACTTTTAAAACCCTAGCAATCCTTCCTACCTGACATGGCTAACAAGGGGCTCCCGCTTTACAATGGAGGCTAGCACCGACAAATTTTGTAAGCAGTGGCACATCAATCGCAGGTAAAGCTGGAATCAGCGGGTGACCCTTGTATGTCTTAGCCCAATTTGGGTTTCCCGATTGCCGGAAATACGCACCGTTCAGCAACAAATCTCCCTCACTTCTCCATGTCCATTTACGCCATATGGATTCTGGGACGCGTTCCCTTTTAGTCACCTCCTTGGCTGCACCATTGGCTGCCATGAACTCGTTTCCCTGGCTGATGATGGTTGCACCATCACCGCCTCCAATGGCGTAAGACTTCCATTCTGTGTAGCCATTGTTGACCACATGCACAAACCCAAACCTCACCGCCGGCAACCGCTGTGTCAATCCCTTTCCGAAATGGTTGTAAGCAATAGTCACCTTCATTACCTTATCCTCCGGTGTCTTTTCACTTGCGCCAAAGAGCAAAGCCTATAATAATGTATTCACAAATCACAATTACTGAAGATATGAAAGAAATGCATCCTTATAAAGTTTAAGGTAGTACAAATCACAAATGTACCTTGTCGTGTTTGACGAAGTGGCAGTTTGAAATAGTTACATTAGTCGAAGCTGCAATGATATCAATAAGACCGTCATAACTGTTGGCAAAAGAGCAGTGGTCAATCCAAACCTGCGAGGATTTAAAGACGCAAATGGCATCACCGTCACTTCTTCCTCGCATACCAACATGATCATGTTTTGACCTAATCATCCCACCGGACCCCTCGGCAATGTCATACATGTGGAGACCATGAATGATGACGTTATGAACGAATTGGAGCATAAATCCAGAACCACCCGCCACGTGGATATCAAACCCACGGCCATCAATCGTCTTGTCAGATGTAAATATAAGCTCTTGCCTTAGACTGATGATCATATTACGTGAGAAAATGATCCACAGTGGTTCGGGCAAGAGGATTGCATGACGAAGGGTGCCCGGTTTAGGGTTAATCACATTTCTGTCTGAAGAATCTGTCACGACATATATTCTTCCCATTTTGCCCCCACGGGCCTCGTGACCGAACCCCATGGCACAATCAGCAAGCCTTTGACGGTTATTAGCCCAATTACGATCACACCTCCAACATTTGTCAATCGGGTTGTAGGCCACGCATCCATGTCTTTTTTTACCGAGTGGCCTTCTATTGGCAACTGCGGTGCTATGATTTTCAGCCATTGACCACGGGGAAATTGTGGCAACTACGAAACATAATACAAGAGCCGCACGTGACACTTTCATCTTGGTTAACGATGGAAACTAATTGCCGGTAGCTAGTCTGGTCGTCTAATTGAAATCTGATCTCAAAAGATCAGATCGTTTCAAACCAGTCCAGCTACCAAAACCAAATTATTCGGCCTCTATGTGAGTTTTGAGGTGGCCGAGGTTTTCAAATGAATTAACGTGACGGAATACGTTCTATTTGTAGTGCATTGGTTCATCCTAAAATTAGAAACTTGTGTGATGCGTTTTCAGAAAAATGAGGGGCGCCATGCATTTGGTAGTTTTGGTTTTGACCATATGTTTTGTGGGTGAAAGATTAATGGTCAGGGATATAGGATATTATTTAACTTAGTCTAGTTAGAGCAAGTATGGTGTTGCCAAGTCCACAAGGAGTTAATGGATGACACTTTATTTTAGTTTTAGTTGATTGTAAAATGTAACTAACTAGTTTTTCGCGCCGGGCCAGGTTGGATCTGTTTATATACCAGTTGCGTTACGATAGTGATTCGATGCGAATTTGACCAATATCAATTACGTTCGTTACGTTATAAGCAATGCATTTGGTAAAACCCAAGCGTTAAAACCTAAGAAAAAAGTTCTTCAAATTAATAAACAAATAAAATATTTAAAATCACGTTTACTCGGTCGGTAAAACTAGGACGTTGGTAAAACCCGACCGTTGTCGGTGTTTCGGTGAATCGATAAAACCCATACGTTGGTAAAAACCCGAGCGATGTCGGTTGTGGACGTTGGGGCGGTGAATCGATAAAACCCATACGTTGGTAAAAACCCGAGCGATGTCGGTTGTGGACGTTGTGGCGGTGAGTCGACGCGAATTCGGTCGGTTTTAGTTACGTTCATTACGCTATCGGTACTAAAACAAACATGTTGGTAAAACCCGGTTGTTAGTAAACCGGAGCTTTGTCGTCCCGGGTGTTGTGACGGTGAGCCGGTAAACCCGAGCATTGTCGGTCTCAGATGGTGAGATGACGAGAATAACTGTTTAATTATCAATATAAAACAAAAAACTAACAAAAAGAAAAACAATATAAATTATGTAGCCCAATCAGAGCATGCCAAGTGGACCAATCGTAATCCAACAACACCAAACGTCTTATTTATTATATATAATAATATGTTATTTTTGGGCTGGTGATCGTTGTAAATGTTTGAATTTTGATCATGAGGAACAAACAGAAAGTAGGCTATTAATTGGAGCTCATATAATAAGTAGACCACACCACAGTAAGTTTTGGTTTGATAAATGCAACTTATAATGAAACCGACCATGCTAACCCACAATATACACACTTTTGATAATCATTGCATTGGCTACTGTTGGCCCGACACATATAGATTACTCTGGTGATTGTTCATTTTTGTGATCAAGTTAATTAAGGTTGGAATTGAAACCATTGTGTGATTATCATGGCTCATCTTTCGAATAACGTAAGAATTATACACTAAACACATTCATAACCTTCCCACGGATAGTTTTTACAAATTAGTTCGGTTGAGCAAACAATCTTAAGTCCGAGTTTACAATATATCAATAAAATCACACCATACACTTGGTTGTGGTTATGAGACTATGAGTTCTTTACCTTTGCATGATTGTCATAAAACGATGAAACAAAAAGAAATCTTAAGTGAAAAGGTAAACGGTTATCAACCAGTAACTAGTAACTCTAGCTAGGCGCTTGCGTACATATGTTTGGACGCCAGCACACCAATATAGAAACGATTACCAACTACTATATAATAGTTAAAAAAACAATTTGATGATGACACATAATGTATGAAGGTTCATATAATCATATTACGCTATACAAGTATACAAACACAATATTAAGTGTGACACACTCACTGTCACCTTTGAAAAGGTAAAAAGACCTTGGAGTGAAGCTTATAACTAGTATGGGCCCAATAAAGAACGGCCCAACCCATTTCCTTGTTGCTCAAGACACAAGTAATGCAGAAATCAGAATTACAGATTACAACAGGAGTCTTTAAAAAAGAGGCATTCTGTTGGGGACATTTCTAGCAAAATTTCACCTTGTAAAGCAAAATCACATTAACACTTATTCCAACACTTTTGACCATTTCTAGCTGAAATTCTGCCTTCATTTGTACTTACTGTACATTCACCTTCCTTACTTTGCTTGCAATTCATATCAATATTCCTCCATACTCTAAACCACTCATCACATAAAGTAATTCATGCTTAATCAGACAACACACAAATTCTTATAAAAAGCTATATATATTCATAATCATATTATACATGAATCCACAACACTAAAAAGCCGTAAACTTTGGGATTATTAATTAGTATTAATCACATCTAATACACGGCTAATCTATAAACACAACCCTACTTAACTAGACATGTTGGTCCCATATGTCCCAAAAGAACCCTTAAACAACACAAACAGCACAGCCTAACCTGGAATGGAACCTGAACTTTTGACTAATTTCATTATTATATATGATATATAAATAATATAAGTTAATACATGTATAGCCATCATTATTAATAAAACTAGTAACCTTTATGAAGGATGGATGTTGCGCGTACGGGCTAAACGAACAAACAAGAAAGCTTCACTTGGAAGATGAAATACAAACTTTTCTTCATTAATAAAGATCCCCTCACGGTTGGTTATATATATATATACATCATGTCATAAACTACAGTAAAATGTATAGAAAGTATTAAATATTAATAATCCAAGGTTACAGTCATGATATCTCTAAATGATGGTTATCATACTGTGGCAGCTATAATCCCATTATATGTTGCAATGATCTTGGGTTATGTTTCTGTAAAGTGTCTAAATCTTTTAACCCCGGATCAGTGTTCGGGTATTAACAAATTTGTTGTTAAGTTTTCGATCCCTTTGTTATCTTTCCAAGTGATATCTAAATGCAATCCATACAAATTAAACATTAAGTTAATCTGTGCTGATGTTCTTCAAAAAATCATTGCCTTAATTGTGGTTGCTGTTGTTGCTAGTATCCGATCCAACGGTAATCTAAACTGGATCATCACGGGTGTTTCGTTATCCACATTACCCAACACTTTGATCGTGGGGATCCCGATGTTGAAGGCGTTGTATGGAGAAGAAGCGGAGGTACTTCTTGCGCAGATAGTTGTACTTCAAAGTTTAATTTGGTATAACTTGTTATTGTTTCTGTTTGAGCTGTCAAGTGCAAGAGTAGCTCACATGGTGCAATCAACAGCAGCCATTGGTATGTTTTATATTTTTTAATAACATTGTTTTAATGGACTTATATAACTATGTTTATATATATGCAATTATGCACACATCAATTATTCACCTTTTGATTCAAGAGGAACTGGAGGACCCACAAGCAGACTCAAGTGTTTTAAGAAGAACAAAAGTAAAGCTGATTTTATTAACTGTTGTGAAGAAGCTTTTAACTAACCCTAATTCTAATGCAACAATAGCAGGCCTTGCATGGGCGTTTATAAGCTTCGGGTAAGCCTGCGTGAGTGCGTGCACTAATATTATCAATTTATCATCCAATACATATATAATGCATATCACAAAGATAGTAATATTAATATTAATATACGAGTCGGATAATTGTAATATCAATGCAGGTGCCATGTGAAACTGCCAAAGGTAGTTCAAGATTCAATATCTATATTATCAGATGGAGGACTCGGAATGGCAATGTTCAGCCTAGGGCTGTTCATGGCATCACAGGCGCACATAGTCGCGTGTGGGGCCCGGCTGGCATTACTAGCCATGGTCTTGCGGTTCGTTGTTGGGCCCGCCATAATGGCAGGCCCCTCTTTTGCTATTGGATTAAAGGGTGTACCTTTTCAAATTGCAGTTATGCAGGTAGAGTGAAACCATAAATCTGTTATTTCTGTTATTGTTGTTATTACTGTTATTGATATATATAATATAAATCGGTTAATAAACGGGTATGGTTTGTTCAGGCGGCTCTTCCTCAAGGAATCGTCCCGTTTGTGTTTGCAAAGGAGTATAATGTTCATCCAGAAATCTTGAGCACCGGGTTTGTATATATTTAAAATTTTAAACATGTTACAAAGTTGGATGAATAACGTGTTGACTGATCGATTTGAATTTAATTACAGGATAATAATTGGACTGCTTGTTGCATTGCCCGTCGCGTTGGTGTACTACATGTTGTTGAAGTTATAGACAGCAATGAGCAGATCGAATTAAGCGGTTGAATGTGAAGTATATATATATATATGTTAGTTAAATTCTTCTATAACCACATAGAATCTAATAAAAAGGGATGCAAGGTATTCTAGAAGTAAATGATGAACAGCTAGAAGGCATGCCAACATCTTTCAAGCCAAGCATATAATAAGAACACATTGATCAGCATGACATATATATTAATCATTTGAGCATGCTTCATTTTATGTAAATTCCTTTTAATGTAAGCATGTTGTTAGGTACAAGTATAAATTGTATATAGAAAGCATATGAAAGCTTATGAGTTATGACAATAAATAAAAACTTTTTATTTTGTATAAAAAGCATATAAAAGCTTATAACAATATATTGATTTACTATGTTGATTTACTGCAAATCAGAGGATTTTAATTGGCTATAAAAGTTTACAACTGCATCCAATACCTTGAAAGAAAAAAAAAACTTAAGTAAGAAAAGACAATTTGGGTGAGGTTGCATCATGAACATGGTTACATTAAAATAGATTTTGACTATTAATAACTTATTCTCCTAACATACAGCAATAGTTGTACGTTCAAAGATAGGATGAGGTTTTTTATATACATAAGAATGAGGTAGGGTAGGTATTACATTTCAAATGATAGCTTCAACTTCAAAAATCAATTTTGAACTCTATGCCTTCAACAGGGCCGGTCCAACCATTTTAGTGACCTTAAGCGAACAAACAATCGAGGCCTTTCAAAATATATATGGATTCATACTTTTCAAATAATAATAATAATAATTCTAGTTAGCTTCTCATTATAACATAAGCTTAACTATATTTGATTTTTTTTTCTTAAAAAAACCAACCAAAATGTAAATGTTGCGACACGACATGAAAGCAACTTGATTGGAAATATTGAAAAACATGATTTACAACACATGGACAATTTAAACATGACCATTTACAAGTATAAAATCTTCATATATCATCCAAATTTTGAGAAATAATGAGTGTCTTCACTAATATAATGTTGAATTTAATATGCAAATATAGATTGTGAATGTTTGGCGTTGTAGAAGAAATGTTTTTAAAGGAAATTTAGAATATGATGTGGCTTATGAACGTTCTCGTGAAAGCTCTAAGTCAGGATAATTCTGATTGAAGTAATGCTACAAATGACGAAAGGGGAATGCAAGATTGTGTATATATCCATCAACCATATTATGTACATTGTCGTATGATGAATGCGAAGCATATAAATACAAACACCGTAGCATTTTTATAAACTTTCAATACATTATTATAAAATAACGTTGTAGTAGTTATAAGAAAATAGTTAAAAAAAAAAGTATGAGTGCATGAGTCACCAAATCAAAATACAAATCCACGTGTAACTAACTAATAAACTTCCGAAAATACCCTCATTTCGCGAAACCAATTCCCAAAGCCCTCTGAGATCTACGGCCCAACACCGGTTTCCCTAATCGAACGGCCAAGATTCCAAAGCACACATTTTAGGAAAGTAAAAATACACCTATTTGGTTTTATCATTCACCGTAGCTAAAATACACAAAACTCAGACCCTAACTGCTTTCCTCACTCGTACCTTACGCATCTAAAGTTGTACAAATAATTAGGTTAGCCATTTCAGGCTTGATACAGTAGTCATTTCCAATTGATATAGCTTAGCGTTGTTCTTCCGGTGATTTTGAAGCTCTCGATATTCTGCTTGTGGTTTTGGATCTCTGTTCTCGAGCTATCAAGTAATCATGGTGAAAGGTCCAGGACTCTACTCCGATATCGGCAAAAAAGCCAGAGGTTCGTTCGTTTATTATATTATTATTATTATTATTATTTCTATTTCGATGCGATTTTGTAGTTTCATATATGCGTTTAGTACTCTGTGTATACGGTTGATTAGTTTGAGATATACGTGTTTTCGTGTATAATAATGCGTATATACGGTCGATTAGCTCGAGATATGCGTGTTTTCGTGTATAATTATGCGTATATACGGTTGATTAGTTCCAGATATGCTTGTGTTTTGTGTATAATAACGTGTATGCGTGTTTTCGTGTAGAATAGTGTGTATATACTGTTGATTAGTTCCAGATATGCGTTATTTTGTATATACAGTTGATTCGGTTGAGAAATGTGTGTTTTCGTGTATGCTAATGTGCCTATTCGGTTGATTAGTTCTAGATATACGTGTTTTGTGTATAATAATGTGTATATACGGTTGATTAGTTGAATTAGTTAAGAGATATGTGTATTTTCGTGTATATATGGTTGATTAGTTCGAGATATGCGTGTTTTATGTATAATAATTTGTATATACGGTTGATTTATTTCAGATACGTGTGTTTTCGTTGTATAATAATGTGTGTATATGGTTGATAGTTCTAGATATACGTGTTTTTGTGTATAATATTGTGTGTATACGGTTGATTAGTTAATAATGTGTATTTTTGTGTATAATAATGTGTATATATGGTTGATTAGTTCGAGATATGTGTGTTTTATGCATAATAATTTGTATATACGGTTGATTTGTTTTGAGATACGTGTTTTCATGTATTATTTATTTTATATACGGTTAATTAGTTCGAGATATGCGTGTTTTTATGTAAAATATGTGTATATACTGTTAATAGTTTGAGATATGTGTGTTTTCGTGTATAAAATGTGTATATACTGTCGATTAGTTTGAAATATGTGTGTTTTCGTGCATAATAGTGTGTATATATGGTTGATTAGTTCGAGATACGCGTGTTTTCGTGTTGAAATTTTGGATCAGAAGAAGTTGATTTTGAATCTGTTTGTTGTGTGATGCAGATCTTCTGTACAAGGATTACCAGAGTGACCATAAGTTCACCATCACGACCTATTCACCTACTGGAGTTGTGAGTCACGTTTCCTATACTTTTTTGCAGATCTGCTTGTTTTTATATTGTTTTTGACGGTGTTATGGAATTGTAGTTAGGTTAGCGTGTGTGATGTGATTGTTGTTATGTTGATTATCGAGTTCTGTGTTGATGAATGATTGTTCATTTGTAAGAGAGTAGATTATATAACTGTTCGTTTTCTCAGAAAGTGGAAATTGCTAGCGGTTCACAATTTCAGAATCTATAGTTCTGTATTGCAGCTCATATCACGTGTGAGCATTAAGCTATCATCTGTTGTAATGTGACATTGCATATGTAATGAGCGTCATTATTTTTGAAATTTATTAGAAGTGTAGAGTCATTTCTATGGAGGCTAGTTCTTCTTATTGTGTCCTCTTCTCTATTATTGCACTGAGTAGCTCTTGGAACATCTTGTTGCTTATGGAATTGACATGTTTTTTACCAGATGATAAAGATATAGTACTGTACACCTATGTTGATATCTGAGTAATGTTTATTATATTTCCAAAGATTTTTTTTAGTTGGTTTCTGGATCATCTGTACCAAAATTGTTTGGCTGAGTGGGTTATATAATGTATTCTTTCTTTCATGCAACTTGTTTGTGTGCTTGATTCACTTTTTTGATGTTGGCTTGTGAAATGAACTAGAACGTCTATATGTTAACTAGATTTCATTCATAACCTGTCAGATGTTAAGTGTACCGAGACATGTGACTTATATTCTTGTAGTGTCAAATATTTTAACCTCTCTTGCTTAGTTTATAGGACACATGTTTATGAATAAAATATTTAGATGGGATAACACTTTATTCTGATACATACTTATTTTGTGTTTGTTCCAACAAGTTGTGGTATTCTCTATTTCGCTTGTTAATGCTGTTTGCAACAGGACTCACATTCTAAACTTTCACACCATGTAGGCAATCACATCATCTGGAATTAAGAAAGGTGATCTGTTTCTTGCTGATGTCAACACTCAATTAAAGAGGAACAACATTACTACTGATATCAAAGTGGACACCAATTCCAATGTGAGTTTTCTGTGTGAAATACAATGCTAGTTTACTACTTCACTCTGAAGCCCACAAAAAACACTAGTTTCTGCATCTTAAGATCATTCATGTTAAACATTCTTTTCTGAATTGGTGTTTTAGCACTTAACAAATTTATGTGAATACTAACTGAATTATTTGCATCGTCGTTAGCTCTCCACAACTATCACAGTTAATGAACCTGTACCTGGGCTTAAGGCAATTATCAGCTTCAAAGTTTCTGATCAAAGGTCTGGCAAGGTATGCAATCTTTTCTTTGTCTTGTGAAACATAGATCTATATTGCAACTAATGTTGCATAATTTTTCATTAACCAACATCTAGAAGGTGTTCTGATTAACCATAATTGTATTTCATTAAAACACTAGGTTGAACTTCAATACTTGCATGACTATGCTGGAATCTGTGCTAGTGTTGGGGTGGATGCAAATCCAATCGTTAACTTTTCTGGTGTGGTGGGTACTAACATTAGTTCAGTTGGAGCTGATGTTTCTTTTGACACCAAAACTGGTAACCTCACCAAATACAATGCTGGATTCAGCTTCTCCAATGCTGATCTTATTGCTGCTTTGACCTTGTGAGTTGTTAATCCTTTCTGGTTATAATATTTATATATTCTTTTTCAAAAACGATTGATTCCTTGTGTGATAAACTATCAAGTTAGTTAAATAGTTCATTGTAACTGCAAACGATACACTGAAATTTGAATTATTATGTTGGTTTTTTCAGGAACGACAAGGGTGACACATTGAGTGCTTCCTACTACCATACCGTTAAGCCCCTGACCAACACATTGGTAGGTGCAGAGGTGAACCACAGCTTCTCAAAGAATGAAAACACAATCACAGTTGGCACCCAGCATTCATTGGACCCATTGACCACAGTCAAGGCTCGGGTCAACAACGTTGGAAAGGCAAGTGCACTGATCCAGCATGAGTGGCGCCCGAAATCCCTTTTCACTCTTTCAGGAGAAGTTGACACCAAAGCTATTGACAAGAGCGCAAAGTTTGGTCTTGCTTTGGCTCTTAAGCCTTGAAATGTGGTAATGGTAGTGTGAATTTGATGGTTTTGGTAGTAATAATTTCCGAATGCTCGTTTTGAGGAGCAGTGTTCGTGCTTAGATACGAAAATACTTTTTTTAATCCATTGTTAAGACATGGATGGTATTTGCAGAGTTTCATCTGTATTTTCTTTCAGTTAATTGTTGATTTTTGGAGTTTTTAAGCGAAGGAAGTTTTCTCTTATATTCAATTAATCCGCTTATTGGTTCATCATATCTTTTAGAGCGTTTTTACAGTTATATGTGTATATCTTGTTGGTCAATCTTACGTCGGTCATTGCTGGTGTGGTGTTCAATCAAAGTTGTAAACGGTTTACAACTTTGATTGAACACCACACCAGCAATGACCGACGTAAGATTGACCAACAAGATATACACATATAACTGTAAAAACGCTCTAAAAGATATGATGAACCAATAAGCGGATTAATTGAATATAAGAGAACTTCCTTCGCTTAAAAACTCCAAAAATCAACAATTAACTGAAAGAAAATACAGATGAAACTCTGCAAATACCATCCATGTCTTAACAATGGATTAATTGAATATAACAAAATCAATTATAATGGTGTTGGTTTCCAGTTAATATTCAAGCGATAAAGTGTTGTAAAATGTTGTGGTTTACAGTAAACCACAACATTTTACAACACTTTATCGCTTGAATATTAACTGGAAACCAACACCATTATAATTGATTTTGTTAATCATATAATGCAAAAATGTTAAAAGGCATCACTAAAACTTTTCATCATGACGAAGTTGGCAAGCTTTAAAAGGTGTTTGTTTCAAGGAGTGTTGTATGTTCTTTTCTAACCAATCTAATCGCCTCTCGAAACTAAGCACTGCAACATGCATACTCCTAACATCAAGTTGAGCCACTCGCGCACAAGAACGCAGTAGAATGTAATAATCAGCATGTGCAGCATAGACATACGTCCCGCTCCCCTTTTTTCTTGTGTAGTGCAGGTAATCGTGTCTTTTCACTCTTCTCCTCGGAGCGATGTAACAAAATTTGTTCTCTTTCATTCACCTTATTTCTCTTTCTTTGTAGGATTCTTTATGACCAACGATAATTTCAACATTGTCATCTCTCGGTTTCTTGTTCTTGTTCATTTTGTTCGTCGGATGATCTAGAGGTCTTTTGTCGGGAATTCTAGCGCCTGAAGAACATGACTCGTATGGTTTATGATCCTACAATGAATCATCAAAAAATAATCAAACAGATGTATATACATGTACGTATGCGTATGTGTGTCTGTATAGACATTTATAACAAATAACAATAAATACATATAAAATAACAAATACAGAGGCATGCCTGTTTCTTCTGATAAAAATTCCAAAGGTCATTTATCATTTCATTTTCCTCATTATCCTCTGATGGCAATTCCACACCACCAAAAACCACATACTTACAAAATGTAAGATATCGTTCTAAATCCTTCGCGTAATCTACCAAACACAAACAGCACAACATGTTAGACACTACTAAAAATATAAACAGACTCCACGTATCGACTGACAAACACGTTGATGACCGAATCAAAGGCAAATCTTACCACTCGTATCAATGAGCTCGTTGTATTTCGACTGAAGTAAAACTAAAATGCCGGTACCATCCATGTTGGCTTGATCTGCATATGACTGGCTGCTACATGGCTCCGACACCTCAGCAACATTATTTCTCTTACTGGCACAAGACAAAGACATTTCCCACTTTCCAAAACCATGTATATTGTAAAGAATCCTAATTGAGACTATAAGTATAGACAATACAAAAGCGCGTGTAGGAAGCCTGGACTCATTTGCAGATAACCACAACTCGGGTGGCATACACCACTCATATATTCGACACGCGTGAGGGAGAATAATATTAACCGGAAGAGATAACTGTTCAAGATAACATGAAGCAACTGCATAAAAGTTAACCGCAGGTAATTCTAATCCTATTGAATGGGCAATAGAAGCTGCTAATGACTCGAGTCTTTCTGATGAAATCGCTTGTATAGGTTTAAACATATGGCTTGAACTTAGGAGACACGCGCCAAGAGAGGGTCCCATTTGTTTACCGATTTCAAGAAAAGCGGTAAAATAGGGAAGTTTTCCTTCAAGTGTCCATTTTATAATATCTGTTGGCAAGATTGGCTCCCTTGCCAAATGGCACACCAAAAAGGAAATTGCTAGAGTGTAAGATAAAGGTATAGTTTTGCTAAGTGATCGGTGCCATATCGTCAAACAACGTTTAGCAAGATCATTACGTGTCCGAGGCGTGGCTTCATGTTCACCCTTACTCGAAACACCTTTTGTTACACCTGATATGTAATCAAAGTATGTTAGTTAGTCAGTATGCAAGATAAATGATAAGGAGCTGATCCAAAAGTTGGCAGACTATTCAGGGCCGGCCTTAGGGTGGCACAGGCCCAACACCCCTCTAGGCCCGAATTTTTTTTTTTTTTAAATTATATGTATTTTTATGAAAAAAATATGTATAATCTGTAAAGAAAGACACAATGCATGAAACAAAAAATTATATGTATTTTTATGAAAAAAAATAATTGGTTAGCATAATTTACATGTTTATTTATAGTTATCAATTTCAAGATTGTCAATTTATAACTTCGAAAATTTGTCAAACCTGATTCCTCAATAGCAATAAGCGCCCAATCATGCGCAAAAACCTTAGTCGACGCCACAAATCTTAACCAAACGGACTCGACCATGCCAACAACTAAAGGACACACATTACACTCCTCAACCAAGACCTTCACTTGCATTTGAATCATTAACTGGAGTCCCATAACATACGTCTTCCTAATAACCGAAGAAGGCCCACCAGCATCGGCATCAACATCCTCTTGAGTCATTAGAGTTTGCCAAAAGCTTGAAAGCGGTTCGGACTGAGAGAGTGGCTCGTGTTTAACAACGCGCCTTCGAACCATACACCTTGCTTTCTCTTGGGTCAAAAGCATGTCGTCTTCACCGTCAGCAGCGTCCTTAATGTCATCAGCTGGTAATCCGCATTCCATGCAGTAGAATGAGTTGTCTGGACCACTTTCTAACCCCATAAACCCGCAACGTTGGCACGTTAAACATGAGCCATCAACCATCTGAAAAGAAAGACACAATGCATGAAACAAAAAGTATGATTATGATATATTATTAATATGTTATGATCACACACGAACGAAAAAAGATACTAATAATAATAATAATGTGTGCAAAGGAATAAAGGAGGAGATAGACGCACTGTCGCAGCTTTGGTGTAGAAGCGTAGGTTGTTGGTTTACTAGGCACCTGCGATTGTTTAAAAATAAAATAAAAAATAATATCTTGGACTGTAAAAAAAAGTAAATAAATTAAGTTGATGGTTAGGGCCGGCATAAATTAGGCCCCCGGTTTCAGGGTTTATCTTCGTTTAAACTTGAGGTTTGAACTTTAAACTAGTATACTTCTATATTTAGAGGGTTCTCTCTTCTGATGTGTAAAATTTGTGGTTTTGTAGAAAATTCATTGTATTAAAAAATTTATATTATATTCTCACGTGTTACAATCTGCTTCGGGCCTCATGAGGAGACTACGTCTTCGGCCCGAGGGCATGTCATTTAATTAGAACGCTTAAAAGTTAAAACCTAGAGGTGTATAAAAAAGCCAGTTAACCGGAAACCAAACCAAACCGAATTGGTTAGTTTCAAAAACCGGTTCCAAAACTGCCGGTTCGTATAGCGGTTTGGTAATTTCAGTTTTTCAAAATCAAGCCGTTTTTTTTTGTTTTTTTTGTTTTTGTTTTAGACCAGTTTAAAGCCGAACCGAACCGGTCCGGATCAGTTTGACTAGTTCTATGCTTAAACCGGTTTCTAAACAGAACCGCTTTGGGTCAAACAGGTTTTGAACATGCAAAACCCAAACCAGTTCGGTTTAGGAACCGGCTCGGTTTGGGAAAAAAACAGTTTTGTACACCTCTAGTCAAAACCTAGTACCTATACATAAAAGATATGAAAAAAATAGTGAATGATGAATGATAAGTATAACATAGATTGAGTGGTAAAGGTATGATGGAGGTGATGATGTGATGCTAAGATGAAAATGAATGATGGTATAATATAGAGAGCCTAAGACCATCCGTAGTCGGCCAAGTTATGGCGTTTTGGGGGGTGAAAACGTCGGGGAACACCGCCCCACTATGCGTTTTGGGGTTGGCGTTTCCTACAAGATGCTAAGAATGCACGAATTTTGAGGATTTTGTGAGAGAGATGTAGAGAGAGGGCGAGGAGAGAGGCGTTTTGGAGTCTTTTTCGGTTTTTCCCACTACACCCACATTTTGCAAAATGCCCAAAATCTGACTAGGCGCCACATGGCGTAAAATGCCCGGGTGTGCCTAGTTTTGACTACACGTGGTCTAAGGATGACGGTTGGCTTGTTGATTGCATTCTCTGGTCAGCCAGTTTGAACTAGGAAAGAAGAAAACATAGGTTCGTCAAGAGGGAGTTTTGAGGTTTTTGTTTTCTCCTTTCTATTACTACTTTTAAGTAAATTATATAGAAGTCCGTGTATTTTGATACAATGGAAAAATAGTTATTACATATAAATTTAAACAGATTGTTTTAACATAGCCTGGTGTTAAAACTCAAAAATATTACAAACTGAAAACCATAAAGTTGTTAAAACTTTTACCAAATCGAATGGACTAGCACTATTTGTATTATCAACTCCAAAATTAAAGTTAAGCTAATGTGTTGTGAAAAGAGCAGGGAGAATAGAGCGAGCGTCGGGACGAAGTCAATTTGGAAGAGCGGTCAATCCAAACAGGAAAGAAGACTCATTAACTTATATGCAGTGACAATAACTTGAAAACTTCTCAAAATTACATTTATATGTAAACAATAACATCTAAATACAATGCCTAGGCGTCCGTCTAAAACAATTGTCTTTAAACAATGCCTAAAACAATGCCTAGGCGTCCGTCTAAAACAATTGTCTTTAAACTTAATGATTTTGTATGAAAGGGAAATCCGTAAACTGCTACCTTGCTATAACAAGGGTCAAACAAGCCAAAACCTTTTGTTCACATAAACCTCTTTGACCGTTCCAAAATTCACCCAAAACCTCATCTTTGTTTTCAGAAATTCAATCAACTTGTTTTTTATTGACATTATTACCATTTGCATGTTTGTGAAAGGGCCAAAGGTTTACCAAACGCTCCAAAACCCCTGCACTTTTAAAGTAACCCGAGAACCCCTGAGGAATAGATGGTGGGGGGAAGTCTTCTGCGGGCATGGCAAACGGACGGACCATTTCCTCCATTTTATCTAAAGTCAAATACGCCCCTATTTCTTGCAGCCTTTCTGGACCCATTATTGGTAATGTGTGCTCCTGGTGCAGTGAAGCCGCCTCTGTGTCGGTTTTCTATAAAACCAAAAACAAAAAACAATAAATAATTATCGTGGAATGTGGAAGAAACAAAGATGCAATTATGAAATGGATTACCTCCAAGGGGGATAAATCTGCACCACGGCTAAAAGCCATTTCAAGACGGAACCTTTTCGGGTCTTCTAAATTTACCTACAGTTGGTTTATACAATAAGTAAACTTAACTGAACTTAATTCAACACTTTTTAAAAGTACACCAAATGACCAACCTCGGTATTTTCAAACATCCTTAAAACGATATAACTCATGTAATCGAGTTCTTTTGTTTTCAAAAGGCGTTCCAAAGCATTGTCACAAATGAGGCTGGCTTCCCCTTGAAGAGATTCGTCCAAATTAGAGTAACGAAGAACGTTCATCAATGAGTGGATATGAGACTCCTGTCGATATATTTAAAAAAGTTAATAAAAAAACAAGATTAAGAAAGATGGTAATTTTACCTACCGATGTGAAGTAAAGGCGGGTCCGGACGTGTCTGTCAGGTGTTTTCACATTGGCATATCTAGAGAAATGAAAGAGGAAAGATTATATACCGTCTTTTGCATTTATAATCAGATTAAAAGGATTATGTTCTCACTTTGGATCCAAGCGGTATTTTATCTCCTTGTCATCATCTTCATCCTGATCCATTGACTTATCACTAGTGAAGCTGGTTCTTCTTGATTCTTCGTTCTTAATTAGAGATAACGGTTGATGATCTGTATGTTCTTTATCATTCTTGGTGGAGGTTGTTGAGGTTTGACATTGATTCTTTAGTTCTGCAACATTGATGGCTTCTTCACGTGTATTCCTCAAATCGATCAAGATTTTACCCAATAAGCGTCTAGCAATCTATAAAGTTGGTAAGGCCCACAATTACATGTAGATATCAATACCACCACAAAAATTTATGGCAAAAAAATTTAGTAAACTAAAAGACAAATGAAAAGATGAGTATCAAGTTAACCTTGGAGCCTATCTTCAATTTCTGCATGGGATTGATGCCATACTCATTTGGAATAACACCATCAGCAAGCAACTGAAACAATTATAGATTTCAGGGATGTTTGATAAATATTTTACTTGGATTAAAGAATCATTTTTCAGGAGAGTATATGTATTGTTTCTCATAAACATACCTGAGCAACTTTGAAGAGCTCATCCAGACCATCTATATTTAGATGTGCATTGTGCAAAAGATCATACCTGTTCAAGGTTGCAAAAGTAAGAACACTCATAGAAAGAAGTTATACTCAACATCCAAAAGCGAATGTGTAAAATTACTTACTTGCACGAGTCATATACATCTGGAATTTGAGTTATATCGTATCTACTGTTAAAGGCGACAGAAGCAAAATGTTAATGAATCAGGCTATTAAAGGTAACTTTTTATTGTATGCAAAAGCTTACTCTTTGCGTTCATTATACAAGTCGCGTTCCAGTTTTCTCCAGCGTGCATACATTAAAAGAAAGCCTTCACTCCCACAAGGTAATCCCGCGGCAATCCGGTCTATATCTATATTAGTTTTACCAAGTGCTCTTGCTTGATCATATGGTGGAATTACATCATATGAAGCAGTCTCAGCAAGCTTCTCGTCTTCATCTTTTGCTAGTAATCTCACTTGTTCTGTAACTTTTCTAGTCAGTTTCACCTATTAAAGACAGAATACAGATCAAATTAGATAATAACATCCTCCAACTATCATATTACTTCTTCAACTTGTGAAAAATCATAAAAATACATAGAAACTAATGCAAAGATAGCATCAACCCGGTATAAAACTTTATTTTCTGAAAAAGTTCAGTTAATTAAAATACTGCAAAAAGTGAATATATACTAGTGTAGGAAGAAGCTCAGAAGCATTCAGAGGAAGTCCAGCCCCATCAACCATCCAGGGTTGTTTAGATGATCCAATTGCCTGCGCTGCCTTAACTCCAGATGTTATCAACTCGTTCAATCTAGCCTATAATAGTAGAAAATTTTCAAATTTATATAAAGATAAGGAATATATAATAACTAATTATGTGTGCATATCTTCATATCTAAGATGACTTTCATATTAAAATTTGCAACTTTATGTTACAAAGTTAAACTCATGCATTTCAGATAGAATATAAGTAACCTTAGCTTCTTCCATCTCAATACTTGCATTATCGAGTCCGTCCAACATTGATGAGTCCTTGCTGACAAGTGAAACCTTCAAAAAGAATGTGTTCTTTTCAGTCATAGCCTAAGGTAAAGTTGCATCATCAAACTGTTAAATAAAATATAGAAGACAACAAACCAATATTGGTGTTAATTGCCCTTCCAAGTCTAACAATCCCTTGGCAAATGCAGCAGCTGACATCTGTTGAGAGAATTCAACCCACAAACAGGCTCATTAAGTTGTCAAAAGAAAGTGATGTCGGTACATAAGCAGAAGTTTAAAGCAAGGTATAAAAATGGTAGGACAAGTGTACAAACGATGGCATGAAGAAAAATAATGTAAATTAAAGTTTGGCACCTGTACACGGCCCTCGTCAGAGCTGTAAATCTTAAGGTCATGTCTGTATGTACTATGGAGACGAAGCAGTCCAGTACCTTCACCTGAAATAAGCGTGTATTATTCTCATATACCTAATAAGCATGTAAGTAAGTAAACGCATAGCTTCTTGACATGCTAAATATGTACTGGTCCTAATTTTAAATACATTGCATGTCGGTACTTTTAAATCAAATTTTTATATGAATAAATAATCCTTTAGTATGTCTTCAACATTTACCACTTGAAAGGGAAAAGGATTGCAGTGTAAAGTTAATAGGATATTCACCTGGATACATATTGTTGCGGAAATATCTGCCAAGTTCTTCAGCCTATCAAGGAGAAACAAAAAGGCAACACGTATATATTAAATGCTTGTGTTGTTTAAAGACAATAATTATGTGTATCACTTCCCTAGTTCTCTCATCCATAGTTACAAATGTGTTTTGAAAATCTTAATCAAACTACATTGTGTGTGAGATAGGGAATTGAAAATATTATGGTAGACCTGTTTCCTGCCAGCATGTGTAAGAACACCTCCATATTTCAGAACCATGAGGGCCTCAATGGGCCGTTCTTCTTCAGTATCACCTTCCTCAACTTTAACCCACTTAAGTGGTTTAAGTTGAACCTTCCGATAAATACCAGAGAAATGACCACCCTGAAAATATAGCAGTCATCTACCTATCAAGTTCAGATATAGAGCTCTAATACATTTAATGTTGTTGAATAATATATTGATTTCAAGAAAACCCGTCTTATAATTTAGAAAAATTTATCAGGTAGAACAACTATGAAGCCTCTCTACCTGATTATGAAGATATGAAGCAGGTAATAAATATAGAATTGCAGTAATGATGACAAATTTGAATTTAAACCTCTTCAAGAACTGCTTTAACTTGACGAAGCTTTTCTGCATGTTCAATGTCTTCTGCTTCACTATCACTTCCAGGACCAAGTCTGTCAAAAACAAAAATATTCCAATTAGATATATTACACACTAATAGAACAAATAACATAATCTAACTGTGATTTATGAGTTCGGTAACGGTAGCAAAAACGATACCGAAAATCGCCAAAAATGGGTACCGGTCGGTACCTGTACTGAAGGCAAAAATGGGTAAAATACGGGTACCGTACGGATCCCGAAACCTCAAAAAGTGGGTACCGAATTGGTACTGAAAGTACCTGGTTAGGTACCGGTACCATTTGCTAATCCCTACTCTTTTCATACTAATAAGTGATGACAATAAAATTCATAACTAATAACTTGAATATATCAAGAGACTTGACAAAACTACAAGTACCAAATTATTCTGCAGCCCCCTCACTTTAGTAAGGTAAATTCACAAGTCCGTAAGCAAGAACTTCCAGATATATGGAACTAATATACCCATCTTCAAATTGTCCAAAGGAAGGTGATTTATAATAATTAAAACAGTTACAGTAAACGGTTTACAAGTCAGAATTACCTATTACGAGGTACTAATAGCCGTGTAGCATCTAACAAGTCTTGCAATTGGACTGCACTCTTGAGTTTTGTCTGAAAGAAAATTAGTTGTCAACTAAAAGATAAGCCAGTGATTAACTAGGAACAAATGGATAGTACGAGTGTTCATATCAAAATCACCTCAGCTCTAGGCCTTCCCCCATTGTACTTGAGCATTAAATTCAGTAACTTTTCCTCAGTGACCTTCAACTTTACCTTTTGCTTTGCAGTTCTATCACCACTGTCCAACAAAACATTAGTGTATATAAAATTAAACAAAAGTGCTCACAAAACAGAGAAAAGAAAAGCAAGGATATATGTATCTTACTGACGAATTATAGCTATCACACAACGTAGCTCCTCAGACTGTCCAAATGAGCCAATCCCACTTCCCTGACGTGTTAGCCCACCCTCACATAGCTGAGCTGGCTCATTGACCTTCCATGGCAATACTGGTGGAATTGTTGTTGAAAGATGGGGAGCTTTTGCATCTAGAAACATCTTTCTCAACACACAAGCAGCATCATCATAATATCTGTAGTTATGTGCGCATGAAATTAGCAAGACAACAACAATAAAGGGAACATACATAGTTATTTAACTAAGAGAATCAACAGTTTAACAGGTAAAGCGTAATTAGTGCTTATTACTTGTAGGAGTTTTTGACAAAGCTCCACCCGTTCACATCACAAACATATGAACGGCCTTCACAGCGCAAGAGATCAAACCCACACACCTGTAGAAACATGAGTATGCCAGATCATTAAACAATAACCAAGTTGGTAAATGGACACAAAGGTCCTAAATGTTGCAAATCTATAACCACCATCAAACTTGCCACCACATTCACCATATCTTTCATAGAAAAAACATGTACATTCTCTCACCTCGTTATTAGATCATCTTTCCTTAAAAAGCAAAGACGGTGCGTTTGGTGGCAAGCATGGTGATAAACAATAAACACAAGCTTCTCTAAGCTCACTATATATTTCTAAAAAGTGATCACAATACACTCAGAGAAACAGATTTTTGGGCATATATATAATATTTGTCAACGTAAGTGCATAAAAATATCATGTGACAAGTCAACGCAAACTTCTCTAAGCTAGGAATAATATAGCATACCCCTTGCCTAAACGCAATGCAAACTTCTCTTGCCATTTGCTTCTCAGTTGGAGTAAGAAGCACAGGATACCTGACCTGTCAAAGATAACAAATTCAGATAACTATTAAGCCCTCTGATAAGCACATCTATTTTCTATGAAATTGAGAAAAAGGTAAAAAAATGTAGTAGAAGTGAATCGCATGTGTTGTAATGAACACACAAATTCTACAAGTTAATCCGTCCCTTGGTACTTGAGTCTTGATAAAAGCCTCAATAAAAGGTTCATTGACAACTGTTCAAGCAATATTATTTATGTATCACTTACTTCTTTGCCATCTGGATTTCTCATTACTACACCATCAACAACTGGGGACTTTCTTGCCTCTGCGTGTGCATACTCTGCACCAACTGTATACACCTACAGCATAAACAGTAACCAGTAACAAAGGTTTTACACAAATACATATCGACTAATCGACTATTGCCAAGAAAAAAACTGCACTGAAACCTATGTCCTTGCCACCCAACCCAACCACGGAAAACCATATCATTAAATAAATAAATTTACAGCACAACAACACAAAACCAAAAAAAAAAAAAAACACTTGTTAATTTAGTGCATCCTTTTAAGTTTTATCAATCAAAATTCACACCCTGGTTGGAAAACTTGAATTTTCCGAGTCCCAACACCCACACACAAAAAGAAGCAAGGCTATCAATAGTAATATAGAACTCATTAGTTGACAATATTATTCTTTATATGTTGACTTTAGACAACATGCATACAGAAGAATAACACCGCAAAAAGTAGCAGATCATAAATTCTGGTTACTTGTGATTTGTGAAAGGAATAAAGTAGCACCATAGCAGATCATAAAAGTTATATTGCACTAGGATATAAAAACCTATGCATTATCAATCAGTCACGAGTACCATGAATAATACATTTGTAGGTACTTTGACCAACATAATTGAAATTCTTAACCTCCCATATATTAGGGGATACATTAGTAAGTACTGTTACCTTAACATCTGTTCCACCAGTTGGCATAAATTCCTCATATATATAAGAGCCTTCACGTCTCACTCTTCTAACCTCTGGATGAAACTCACTTGATCTGTTACCAACCTGAAAGAAAGGTGAATATTGGAACACTTCTAGCACGTGAATCACAAATTAAATACAACACACACATATTAATCATGGAAAAGATGATTTACTGTTACATATGCATTGTTTCATATGGAGAGAGTATAAACAACAAGCCTATGCAAGTGACTCGAGATCTAATCTTAAAAGTTACACCAAGGGATTCAAAGACCTACTGCTATTTGAACAGCCTATAAAATATATTTGGTACATTCTAAATCTAACAATTGAAACCTAACTGATTTGTAACTGGATATCCCATGGAAAACAAGGCAAATTAAATTATCTAGACATTCAGCTTCAAAGACCACTTCATTTAATGTTTCAAGCTTAAAGAGTAGAACATGAGTCCAAGATTGTTTCCACATGTTAATCAGCAAACAAAATTTTATCTCTTAGTTTATGAGTTTCTCTAGTTCAAACTTCCATAAGAATATTAAATCAGAAAGCTCACCTTTCGAAACAATTCTTTCATGCCACCCCCTGCTGAGCTGGGATAATATATCATTATTCTGTGATCATCACCTTTAAAGAAAGGAAAGCAGATAAACAATCAACACTTAGGTATGGAAAATGTAAAACAAAAGCTTACATAAGTAGCACAATACTCGCAAACAAGGAAGTTCTAGAAGTGTGAGCTAGCGGTTTATAAACAAGAATTTAAAGCTTAAAAAGATTAGAATCATATATCAAGGTCGAGGCACATATGAAAAAAATAGAAAAGGGCAGATGGGTAGTTTAAATAAAGTATAACATAAAAATTGTGGCAGATACTTACCATGAACAGGTTTCTCCACAAAAGGCTTCCAAAATCGCTGCCCGTGAATCTCAACAAAATCTTCTTCCTCAACAAAATATTCCAAATCTTCATATGGTTTGTCCCTATTTACAAACGCATATCTTGGGACTGGGATTCCACACGCTTCAAGGCACTTAATTTTTCAACAGGGAAAAATAAAGAAAAACAAGAAAGAGTAATAATCACTTTTAGTAGTAGTGAAAGAATAAAAAGTAACTCACACACTTAACGTTCTAGTACAGAAAATAGCAGATTACAAGTATGTCAAATTTCAAGCATTGACGATGTAAAGTTACAAGTGCTAACTTGTTAGTATGGAAATGAGTTCACTGGAACTGAGTATTGGGTAGCTAAGGTATAACAGCAGTATTATCCATATACCATTTCCAATTTTGTTTTATTTGTTTAAAAAGATGGGTTTTTAATTGGCCACTATCCATCAAGGCTTTTACCAGGTAAAGGCTATAAGAAGAATGATGAAGTGAGACTAGTCAACATTTCTCAGTTTCAGGTCAACAGAAATATGGTATATGTACATGTGCTTTCTTGGAATACAGAGATTATAAAAGGCGAGTAAGCACCATACCTCATACACTTTCCTTCGGTCATGAAGAAGGTGCTGAGGTTCCAGTTCGTTGATAAGGAAAGGTCTGAACAAAGAAATAACAAATAAAGGTAATTTGAGTAAGGCAAATTTTTTATAAGACTAGAATTAAAACATTAGCATATAATCAAATAGACAACAGCTAACTAACTTAAATAAAGTAAATAAATAAAAGTCACAACATCAATTTTGGAGAGGAAAATAATGGTTGTTTCAAGAAAGAACCATATCCTAGTTTTCAACAATCAGTCAATCAGGACTATTCTAAAGTCAATTTTCATGAGAAAAAAGTTAATAGGAGTTTTCAGACCAAATAATTAAGTAGACACTCCAAATATAATTATCATCGCTACGACTGCCAGAAAAAAATTCCTAAAAGTATGAACTGAATGCTGAGTGGTTTACATGCTTGTATCTCTGCAGAACATCATGTTAATAATCCAACAGGACCAACACCAATATACTAAAGCTTGCTAATGAGTAATCATACCGTGACAATGTTCTAAATATGCAGGATCCTAAACTAATTAGTATGCCTAAAAAGACAGCTCTTATTATACACACTGACAAGAAAAGAATAATTTAAAAACATTAAACAAAAAAGCACATACTTCCTTAATGCAGCATATGCTTCAGCTTTTTCAAGGGGATACCCAGAGGAATGGAAAGCAATCAAACAATCACATATTGGCCACCTGAAATAGCAAAGTCAAGGCTACAATCGATAAGCCAGAGCGAGTAAGAGATGAATATCCTAATAATACCTTTTTTTAGTAAGAATGTTTGAGAAAACTTATGCTTATTTACATAGATGCTAGCAAATAAAAAGCAATAGTGACAGCCACTAGTTTGGCAACAATATACATTATACAATACCAAAGTCAAAGGTGTATGTATTGACTTGTTAATTACCATTTAACATCAAACTAATGTCCTCATGTTTTAACTTAAGATCAATTCCTTTCACTGAAAAGCAATTTTCTCATTAACGAAGGGAAAATATCAATTCCATTAGTTTCCAACAGCAAAGTCAATTAGAATCTTTTTAGTTGTAAATAAGCTATAGCTACAATATATAATTAGTGTAATTGGTACTTTAGCCAAAAATAACTAAAAAAATTTTCAGTAAGACATATAATCAACACTAAAACTTATCAGAAATAATGACTGAAGTGATTAATATTCTCAAACTAATAATATATTAATAATAAGATATAAATATACCTCTCTATAGGTTCTTCCAGTATAACCTTGTCCCCAAAATAGATTATCTACACAATTATACACACATCAATATTATCATCAAACTTTTAACCTACAAATTCACACTCTCAAACAATTCATATCACTTTATAAGTTACTTCCATGACAAAAACACAACCACAAATAATGTATCATGTCAGTCTAATCACTAACTTTTTTTACAGAATCTGATAGCCACTTGCTACTTTACAACTTGAGAATATCCGAATCTCACTTCAATTTCAACCAAAAGCGTAACCGAATGTCCGAATCAATTAAACAATACACCTCTTACGAGCAACGAATAGGTAGCTAATCAGTAATCAGTAATACCTCAAATTCACCAAACGCTTGCAGCCTCTCCAGTATTTGCCCCATCGGAGCTGAGAAAACCTAATTCCATTTATAAAACGTAAACAAATCAATTCAATAATAATAATAATAATAATAATAATAAAGCTAAATCAATTGAATTCAAATAACGGTATACATGACAGTAGTTTTACTAGCTACGATCTGATCGTGTATCAGATAACAACTACTAACTAACTAAAAAGAAACAGAACCTCGGGGCCGCATTTCACCTTCTTTTCCATTACACAAACTCCGACTATCACTTTCTTCAGCTTCCCAACGCCATTATTATTATTATTATTATTATTATTATTATTATTCACCATCTCTCTCTTCGAATGCAGGTTAGGTTAGGTTAGGTTTAGCTTTTTAAACTGATTGAAATCAACTCAACTGTACAAATTAATACATACGTCAATCCATAGATATACGTGTATAAATATATACGGTATGAATATAATAATTGTACCAGAAATGAGAGAATCTCGGTGAAAGTAATCGGATCTTTTGGATCGTAATCACGAGAAGTGAAAGAAAGATCGCTACGGCAATGCCAAATTAAGTAAAAGTGTTGCGTATTTAGAAGAATATCCAAATATATATGTATAGATTTTATTATTATTTTGTATAGGGAGAGATAAGGGGTGATTCTGGAATATACACACATATATACCTGTTCCAGGAGAAAAAGGACAAATACTTTTTTGTCTCACTTTCTCTACTTTGCTTTTGTAAAAAAAATATATATATATACCTGTAAAGATAGTAAGATACAATAATAATAGCAAAATAGATAACCAAGAATGACTATAATGTCTTATCAATATTTGATAGGCCAATGTTGATAAATCATTCTTTTGATCAATTAGTTTTAAAGGTGTTTGGAATTCCTTATTTTACCTTCTTATAATTTTTCATTAAGTTAATAAGTTATAAAAATGTAATTTATGAAACTTTTCTTTTCGCATCAAAAGCAATCCCAAACACCTTATTCTTTTTCATAAAGTTAATAAGTTATAACTTGATGAAAATAAGCAAATCCCAAACACCATATAAGATGTTTACCCTAAAATTTGTCAACTTGGTATTTTTTAATTATTACCGAATGAGATATTCAATCAACTAAATTTTATTACGTGTTATAAAACCATCGGGTCGGTAGTTTTTTTTTCTAAAAATATCGTCGGAGCCAATGGTTTTATATAGGCGTCTAAAGAAATTATTTCGACGAGAATTTTTTGGCTTTCGACGAGGTTTTCTTGGACAGGTGGTCAAATTTAGTTGGTTGAAAATTATGTCGTGTAATGGTTAAAAGGTGACTGAGTTGACGAGTTTTTGAATGAGTATTTTGATAGTTGGTTGGGTAAATGGATATTTTTTTTATTTTTTGATATTGACATGTTAAATGGATATTTTAATATGATTTAAATAATTGAGGTTGAAAATAAAGAAGACCAAAAAATCTAATTTTAATGGTTGGTTTGGAAATGCCAAAAAAAAGGATGGGACAACTAATTAACATATATGCACAAAGAATTATCTTGTGGAAACAAAATCGTTTGATTGTCTTTCTCCAACTAAGTTAGGGGAAGAATAAAATTTGGAAACTGACACAATCATTAGTTCGCATTATTTGACTAACTTTCACAAACCACTAGATTTGATCAATTTTACTGTATTGACGTATGATGGGTCATTTAAATAATAACTATCGAAAAAATTAATTAAAAAATAAACGAATATAAGGCTATGTGTTATAACAAGTGATGGTAATAATGAAAACGATATCACGTAGAGACCACTTAGGCAAGGAAAATTTCATTTATCAATTTCATTCTCACCGTTGCTAAGTATATGTTATGGCTAGTGATACTATCTAGTCATCTTAATAAATCGCATGCAGGCACGTAGTGTTTGTTTTCTCGAATAAAGTAGGCATCAAAAGCCTTTCAATTCATGAATTTACTATTGTATTTTATGTAAATTACAATGTTGTACCTAGATAACTAGTTATTTGAATTATGATTTATGACTTGATGTAAGTAGTCTAATTGTATAGAGATACAAGCTCCAGCTCCCGAGGTCCGAATCTACATGGCGGGTTACAGACCTAAGGCGAGCAAAGATCACAATTGTAGGGTAAAGTCCTTAGATTGGAAGTTGTTCCCTATAGACATGAAATGGGCTTTGAGGTGACATATTTTATCTTTCCCTATCTCACATTCACATATGTATACATTATATATATGTATAGTTTTAATAATTTTTTAATGGAGTTTGTAGAGGTTTTTTTGTTGTGGAAAAAATAAAGTTTTTGAGAAAAGTTTGAAATATTATATGGCGATAATGTAGCGGTTTGCAAATGTTTGTTGTTGTGGATGCTCTTAGTACAAGTATGAATATGACTAACTATTGTAAATTTGAACACAAGCGGTTTCATTTTATGCATGTTAGGATGAAGTATTTTTAACTAAATGTTGATTTGGGGCGTCGATTCCAATTGAGTTCAATAGAATTAACATATGAAATTTAATTCCTAACTTGTTAGGGTCTCATAATTTGTTAGATTTGAATTTTGAATTCCATAGTACATGGCTTATTATTATTATTATTAATATTATTATTATAAGTACATATTTTTTTTATGATAATCTATTAATCTAAGTAATAAAAAACATGTAATTGAAATATCATTCACAAATGATGCGTGTTCAAAGTCTATACTTCTTGCTTTGTAAGCATATAGTTTTACTAAACGGTAAGAATGTTGGTATACTTTAAAACTAACTAAGCATGTGTGTTTGATCTTACGGTCAGGGGCGCAGGCAGCTTTAGGCGAACGGGTTCGGCTGAACATGTACAAAATTTTGTTTTAGTGTTATGTATTAGTGTATTTTGACATCGAACCCGTAGAAATTTCAACATCGAAGCCGCAGAAACCCAAATCTAAGTGATAAACAACGGTCGCCCGTCCCTCAAAATTTTCTGAACCCATAGAAAAATATTTTTGGCTACGCCACTGCTTATAGTGGCACCATAGATTGAATTCAAGTGCACTGATGAAAACTCATAAGTGATAAACAAGTCCTTTTTGATACTAAGGTTGTATCATCATCAATTATTTGGATAACACGTTTTAATAATGAGATGATAACTACCACATGGTAGTATCATGGTCGATGTCATGGAAAAATAATGCATTGACCAAATCACTAAACAGAAGACATTTAACAAAGTTGAGAAAGATAAGTTTAAGAAAAATGAATGACACATCTCAAAGTCAACAAACAAAAATGCCATCCAGGGAAAATATCACTTGAAATAACCTTAACAAGCTTAAAAACCAGCGAAAACTATCAATACGTACTTTCTTTTATTGACTCGCTCATTTTCAACTGATAAATAATCAAGCATCCATTTTGTTAGTTGATTCATATTATAATTTTTTAGTAAATATTAATGCATGCTACTATTATTTCCCATCTGAATAAATGAGAATCATCAAAGGCTTATGGTGTTAAAAAATGGAGTCACTTCTAAATGATGAGGGCTTAAATTCAACTAAAGACATATAAAGTTAGAAGTCAATTAGGGTCAAGTTACATGAATCGAAATAGCTATTAAACAAAAATTTATTTTAAGTTATAGCTTCTAACAGAAGAGGGGGGGGGGGGGGGGGGGTCGTCATGATGGACAATGTAATCAAGTGATGATCATAGAACACCATCACAACCACTTAGATCACGGGAGAGATGGGGGAATTCATGATGGTGATCACGGCAGGCATATGTTAACGGTGTATTAACCGTGAAAATTTTATATAAAAAAAATCCACTACATCAAAACCAATCAAACCTTTGAACAAATTAAACCTTTAAATATTTTTCACATTTCTTCTTCTACTCTATTACAACTTTATACTATCTATAAAAAAATGAAATGGAGGGTTCATGCACTTTATTCTCACCCAACTCATCAATGTCTTATGACTCGTCCAATTCAACTCTTGAATTTCTTGCTATGGTGGCTGAAGCATCAAAGGAACTTGAAGATACGAGATAATTAAAGAAAAAAAGTTTGTGGGTCGTGATTGAGAAGGGCATGACGACATGACGTTCTAATGAACGAGAAACATGCTTTTGATTACGATATGACCTTGTCTAACACATTGATCATTTAAGTTTGGACATTCCTGAATAATATTGAATTTATTTTATTTTTGTTATTTATTATATATTTTAGTTTCATATTTAATTTTATGTATTCAAATTTATATTATTATGTTTATTTTTTATTAATTCAAAAAAACTCAAGTGATAGAAATGATTTAAGTGGTGGATGATTGGATGTTACATGCGATTTAGTGATCATATGATAGAATTAAATAAGGTGGCAAGTTGGCAACATGTGAGCGGTGAGATTTCAAGTAATGAATGCCCTTTTTATTCATTAATTTTTCATGTTGTCACATGAATTTAGTTCTAATTTAGCATGATCATAACCTGAATGCTTTGTACCTAAGTTATGTAGTCTTTAAATTTACTCATAAAACAATAGTATTATCTATAATTAGAATAAACCTTTCACCCATTTGAAAAAATTAATTTTACTAAACAACTTGATATTGATAGATTATAAGGCTTTTAACATATACTTTACTACTACTACTACTGTCAAATTAAAACCGTTAATTTTCACTTTCAAATACAAACTAGTATCAAGCCCCCTGCGTTGCGGTGGGGCGTAGAACCATGAAAAAGTAATGTTAAATCATTTTATTCAAGCTGTGTTTTGATAGGAGTAGACCCGCGCTTTGCATCAAGACAGTTAAACCTAACGAAAATTAAATGTAAAACGTTCAATCACGCACGTCTGTTGTGGCGTGTTTACGCGCAAATATTAAACTGTAATGTGAATAATAGGGAAAAAAACTAAAAGGTTTGTGTTTTATATATGTGAAGTAACGGGTACAACTCCTTAAGCTAAGGGTACAACCCTTAATGCTCAAGAAAGCTGAAAATTAATATATATAATAATTTGTTATTTATTAGTATGAACTATGATGGTGATACATATAGTCATATAGACAAGTGTGCTATTTTTAATGGACATCCGCTCATAAAGACAATGTATTGTCTATCCTTGTGGTCCTTTATGTTGCTTTTTATTATTATTTATGGTTAAAAATTAAGGATATTTGGACTCCTATAAATTCATAAAAACCATACAGTTATGCATTCAAAGTATTTAAATTACAATTTTTTTAATATAATGTTATGTCATAATAAGTCATATTGATATTAACCTGACATATTCATTCTAAGTTTAATTACGACTAATGTATTAGAATATAATATAAAATGACTAAGATATATTTTTAATAAATTAATAATGAAAGATTGAAAGATAAGTTTAAAAGTAAATTTTAAAATTAAGTAGAATAACCAACACTCATGATCTAGCGATCAGTCCTAATTAAACTTAGGATGAATATGGTAAGGTTAATATTAAAATGACATAAAATTATATTTAAGAAAAAAATACACTAACCAATATAATTAGTTTTGATTAAAACATATTTAGTGGCGGAACTTTTTAGTTATGTCGCAGTAGAAGCTTTTTATGATTATTAAACTAACTTACTAAAATTTGGGGCCAATGCATAGTAAAAGAACGAACGACATTATTGCCTCTATTACTAGTATATTTGGTTGAATATATGTTCAACGTGTTGATTATATTAATATCATCAATATCATTTACTATTATTGGATTTAATTAAGTTAAGGGGTGTAATCTACAAACTGAAAAAAGTTTATTCTAATTGCAAGCACCATAAAATTATAGGACGGAAACCCTAGACCATCAGGGATCGAGATTCCAAGGGGCATCGTCCATAATGGGGTTTGCAGCGACGCTCTATTGGGTCAAAGGGACTTTGCCCATGGCGAGGATCACACCCACTAGTGAGCTACTACAGTGGTAACTGCAAGTAGTGTTACCTAGTTAGCAGTAGCTGACTTCCCATTGATATAACAAATAATTGCAAACAATTATAACTGACATTTGTTGCAATCTTTCATGATGAGTTGTAACATTTTATCCAGTCAGTATAATGGTTTTATCCCTATAAAAAAATATTTATTCATTTTAACAATAACTCTACAAACCATTTTAGGAGAAAAGGGCATCTCAAAGAATACTTTAATATCAAAATGAACCCTTACATAATTCAGAAAATTACCGAAGTTTGATTAAAATACATATATACAAAACGACCCTTAACCTCCTTGGTTGTATCGCCTATAAGCATTTTTAATATTAACTTATTGGGTGACACTACTCGGACCTAGCCGTTTATTTTCAGTAGGATCGGTTTTGCCATTCAAAAGAGGATGGCGGCGCAACTTGTTGCCCGTTTACCTGCCTCAATATTGTAATTGAATCCTTTTATTTGAAATGAAAATTTAAGGAACACTCATGAAAGCCTAGTTAAAACCTATCAAAGTTATATGCTTAAATGTATTAACTTTTATGATGATATTAGTGTAAGTCGTTTTTCGTGCATTTAAAATATTAAAATGTTTAAATTTGCAAGTGGATCGAGTGGGAGTTGGAGTAGACTACTAAGAACTAACCGATTTATAAAGCAACAATAAATACCTAACGGTCCAATTTAGTGATAATGAATATATCAACTATCTAAGACTTTTTAACGTATTAACCATGTAGGAAATATCATTGTTCTTTTGTCAAATTACACGCGAGTGATTGTTAAGCCTTGGAATATTTATGATATCAGGTTTGAAACCTAACTTAAGAGGGGGGGGGGGGTTTCCTATAATGATGGGCTTTTTCTTGACGGTGTTCTCGTGCGAGAGTCATACATGAAATATCAAAATCAGTATGAATGGTTGACATTCCTTCTCATAAGGTTCACTCGGATATTAGGGGTAATTTCAAACACTATTAAAAAAGCGATGCAGCAAATGATAAAATGAAAGCGTTTAATACTTAGAGTGTTCACTATTCGTGTCGATTTCGAAAAACCCGAAATTCAATTCAAATGACAAATTCGAATTCGGAATCAGGTCATTATCCAAACTGAATAACGAACCGAACCAAACCATTCAATCATTTGAATTCAATTTAATTACATATCTTTTAGAGTTAAGTGTCATTTTAGTACACGTGTTTTTATCAACTACGCAACTTTAGTACTTTTTTTGAATTTTTCGCAACTGGCTACTTCACGTTTCAAAAACTGGCCATTTTAGTACATTTTTCTAACTCCGTCTATTTTTGTCTATTAAGTCAAGGATAAACTAGTAGTTTCATTTTATTTTTCTATTTTCACTTAATTAAAATACCCCTTAAATTAAAACATCAAACTCCCTCTCCCACTCAACCAATAGATCTGCAATTCACATCCCCCCCGATCCAAATCCCCAACTCAACTTTTAGGGGTGTTTGGCCTAGCTTTTTTTAGCAAAGCTTATAGCTTTTTTAGCTTTTCTTTATAAAACAAGCTTAATTTGGTGTTTGGTTGAGCTTTTTTAGCTTATGCTTATAAGCTTATATAAGCTAATTTGAATAAGCTTATTTGAAGATGGTTTTTTAGGTATTTGAAGAAGCTTATTTGTTTAATGGGGTAAATTACTCATTTGCCTTCAAATGATGATGGATTAATAATATTGAAGCAACTTATTACTAAAACAAATTAAATCATGATAGATTTAACAACTTATTAAGAAGTATAATCAACTTGTAGAATATAAGCTAATCCAGACACTTAAAGGGAGTTTATCAAATAATAGAAAATAAGCTATAAACTACTTTAAAATATAAGCATAAGCTAAAAAATAAAAGCTAGGCCAAACACCCCCTAATCTTGATTACAAAACCCCAATTCAATCACTCACCCTTTTTTTATCCTCCAACCTTTCATTTCTCAAATTGTTCCACCAGGTCAATACTCAATCAACAGTGGATCTCCGGCCATCACTAGCGTCGGCGGCCGTGTCTTCTTTTTAAAGATCTAGCTTCCAATTACTTAAGAACCCAACAAACCGTTTTCACTGATACCTCTGGTAACTCAATCCCGTCATCTGAATATTCTGTAAGGCCCCGAACCCAGTAGCCCTACTTTAGCGTCGGATTTACTCATAAACACAGTTCTGCAAATCAGAGTTTATTAAAACTTTGCACGGAATGTAAAACATCAATCATTTGTTACAAAACATTAAATCTTTTCTTTGATACCATAACACAAAACTTTATATTTAAAACATCTTTACTTCTTTCTTCAGATGCCAGCCGTTCAATCTATGCCATGCGTCATCCTCTTGCTAGCTCTGTAATCGGCTCACCTGCGTGCATACTAAAAGTCAGCTACGCTGAGTGAGTTCTAGTTAATCGAACGCCATACAATACATACACATACATACTTATCCGTAGATACATATCCATACATCATTAGTTACCCTTCTGTTCTACGTACATACTTGCTACCATACATACATATATATCTACAATCACTAACCTCAGTCTACCGAGAGTACGTTCATAGTCCGCCGTCTATACCCGTACTCAAGGTTATGAACACGTACAAGGTTCGCAGTCCTTACCTATGTTCACCATTTATGGTACGTACAAGGTTCGCGGTCCTTCCCTATACCATAATACATCCACAACACGTACAAGGTTCACAGTCCTTCCCTATGTTGCAACCTAGTTCATAGCACGTACGAGGTTCGCAGTCCTCCCCTATGCTACAAAATCAGCACGTATAAGGTTCACAGTCCTTTCCTATGCTGACATACATCCACAACACGTACAAGGTTCGCAGTCCTTCCCTATGTTGCAACCTAATTCATAGCACGTACGAGGTTCGCAGTCCTCCCCTATGCTACAAAATCAGCACGTATAAGGTTCACAGTCCTTTCCTATGCTGACATCTATTATCTACATCACGTATAAGGCTCGCAGTCCTTAACTACGCCATCACCTGCCAAGTCTATGTCCAACAGGAGTTAGAGGGATTCGCCACCCTAACTTATTATGTCGAACGTAGAACTCACATACCATTCGTGTACCTGTATACACGTACTTCACATATACAATAATTACATTATAGCATAAGAACACTCTAGGCGTTCTTTACATCATTCATTTAACAACCATACCTCTTGTCGATACGTGCAATATCCGAAGATCGTTCACGCCCCGACAAGTGTTCATTTGTAATGTTCATACATCTTCGATATATAATATTCGTACCTTTATTTTTAACCTGACAGTACGCGCAATATCCGAAGATCGTTCGCGTACCGACAAGCAATCATTCATATCCATCACATATATCACATATGGCATACACTTATCACTTAGGATAAATGTATTAACAACACATCGAGTATGCACACAGCCCCGAAAACATAACAAGGAATGGGGCTAGAAACTCACCTGCACACGGTTACGTTCACCGTTAATCGTAATCCCTTTCTTCAGTTGTGCACGGCTGACTGTATAACAAGTATACATATCAATTAACTATCACTACTCATATCATCTTTCTAGTCTTAATTACTACCCACAACGAACGGGGGTCCGGGGGCAGCGCCCCTGGCAGCGGGGTCTAGGGGCGGCAGCCCCTAGCAGGGTCCAAGGGGCAGAGCCCCTGGCTGGGGTCGAGCTGCCAGGTCAGCTTGGAAAAATTTTATTTCCATTAACTGTCTTAACACATTTTTCATTAGGTTTTTAATTTATTTCCTAATCGAACTTGGCTTTAGGCGAAGTTAAACCTTAGGCGAACTTAGCTTTAGGCGAAGTTAAACCTTAGGCGAACTTAGCTTTAGGTGAAGTTGTCATCAGGCGAACTTGGCTTTAGGCGAAGTTGTCGTCAGGCGAACTTGGCTTTAGGCGAAGTTGTCGTCAGGCGAACTTAGCTTTACAGCGAAGTTGCCATCAGGCGAACTTAGCTTGCAGGCGAAGTTCATCAGGCGAACTTAGCTTGCAGGCGAAGTTCATCGCTTTGAAGGCGAAGTTGCCCAGTTGCAGGCGAAGTTGTCGTCTGCAGCTACTGTTCGTTCTTAAATCCCTTAATCTCCTTCGTTTCTTAACCAAATAACTCGATTTAGGTACCCACGGAATCGTCTGACCAGCGCCTACAAACCCCAACCATCAAATCGACCTAACATCGATGTTTAAAGGGTGCGATTTAGACATAAAGGTACGGGTTCTTTTTATCAATCGATTAACCCATCAAATCATAACCATTTTCAGTAAGATTAGCTTTGTTGGATTCGTTTTTACCATACAAACTCAGATCTACCATTTCTCAAATCGAACCGAACCTATACGAACGATTTCTAACTATAAACGTACCTTGAACGAGTCGAACTACGAACACGGTTAAGCCTTGATGCTGTTTTGGTCCGTCACGACGTTCCAGCACCGACAAGCTCGGGTTTTCGCCTTCGGATCTTGGTTCGGGTCGTGTGTGTTTTGGGTGTGTGTATGGAATATGTGAGAAATGGTGGTTAAGGGTATTTATATTAGGGATCATGGGCTTAAGCCCATGGACTCTCCTTGCTTCTTTCATAACCCAAGTCCATAACCCATATCCATTACCCAACACTAGCCCGACCCATACCAACTCCTACTCTATTTATTTATCTCCCGATAATCCGAGTAAACTTTCCCTCTATTATTAAGTAATATAATTAATATCATTTTGGAAATTTCGGGATGTTACATATTCCCAACTTTTTCGAACGGCAAGAACCATCTCCAAACCTCGTCATATAGCTTCAAAATAACCAAACCGGAGTCAGATCCATCGAAAACAAAGATGGTGTAGCCCGTCGCTCCGCCTCTATCTCAAATCTGATCTGCATCGGGACAGAGATTGTGGTGGTCCCCGAATGTCGATGGTGCTGTGATAGATCACTGACGGAGTTGTGGTAGATGGTTGGGAAGAAGACGCCGGTGGCAGTAGTGTATTTGTAGTTCTTCGTTTACTAAACGGGTCCACAGTGGTCGGCCCGGGTAAATCAAGCGTTGACCTAAGAAACCCATATGGGTTTTGATCAGATTCCAACTGGGTATTGACTTGAATATAACAATTGTTGATATTTAGGATGAACTTGGGTACATTGAAATCAGACGACAACGGTTGCCGAAGAAGAGGGGTTTAAGATCATTGACTGCCTACAATCATATTTGGTGAACTGATATTTCAATGAGAAAGTTGAGCGGAGAGAGAGAGGGGAGACATATTTGATTGTCATGGATTTTGATATTTGATTTATTCTTTGTATTTTAATTTTAATTTGTTTTGTGTTTTTAATTGTAAGTTATTCTTGTTAAAAGAAAAGATAAAACAAATACAATAAAGAAAATTACCAATTTACTCTTGACTTAACGGACAAATTAAACGGTGTTATGAAAAAGTACTAAAATGGCTAGTTTTTAAAATGTGAAGTAATCAGTTGCGAAAAATTCAAAAATTATACTAAAGTTATGTAGTTGATAAAACCACATATACTAAAATGAGATTTAACTCTTTCTTTTATTATACAAATTATACATCTTTCACTTGTGGGCTCAAATGTTGTTTGGGTTTATCATGTAGTTTATTATTGGGCTTTCATATTATCTTCTCACTGTTCATCTTCAATCTTCATCATCCCCAAATAAATGGCTGGTGAAATCACAAACTGATAACAGTTCAGTTCACTCCAGAGAATCATTGAGATGCGTTAATGGATACTTATACTTGGTTATTGACTACTCGTTTCATACCTTACACCACAATTAACTCACACAACAACTTCAACACCCACGGTAAGAAACTCATACCAATCTCCAATTCATCAGCAAAAGATATATGGCGGAAGACTTTAAACTCATCAACAACTGTTCATAAACCTTATAGGCGTAAACCCGAACCGGGTTTCTTAGACCACAGTGTTGACATGGACGAATTAATATCATTTATTAACCAAACAACTGATGAACACCAACTGTTCGACGTAATGTCTCCTTACAAAAACCGACAGCTTTCGATCCGGTTCATGGTCACACTCCTTTCCCGTGAAACCGACTGGCAACGGTCACTCGCATTGCTCGACTGGATACACGAACACGCGTTATACACCCCGTCGGTCTACGCGTACAATGTGGTTTTGCGTAATGTGCTTCGGGCAAAGCAGTGGGAGATTGCGTATGGGCTGTTTGATGAAATGCGCCAGAGAGCGCTTTCGCCTGATAGGTATACGTACTCGACTTTGATTACGCAGTTTGGGAAAGAGGGTCGGTTTGATGACGCGTTATCTTGGCTTCAGAAGATGGAGCAGGATCACGTGTCGGGTGATCTTGTGTTGTATAGTAATTTGATCGAGTTGTCACGGAAGTTATGTGATTATTCCAAGGCTATATCGATATTCTCTCGGTTGAAGCAGTCAGGCATTTTGCCTGATCTTGTTGCGTATAATTCGATGATTAATGTTTTTGGGAAAGCTAAGTTGTTTCGTGAAGCACGATTACTGCTTCAAGAAATGAGATCGGTTGGAGTTGACCCGGATACGGTTAGCTATTCTACACTGTTGAGCATGTATGCTGAAAATCAGAAATATTTAGAAGCTTTATCGGTGTTTTCTGAGATGAAAGAAGTTAACTGTTCACCTGATCTTACGACTTGCAATATTATGATAGATGTTTACGGGCAGCTTGATATGGCCAAAGAAGCGGATCGTTTGTTTTGGAGCATGAGAAAGATTGGAATCGAGCCGAATGTGGTCAGTTACAATACCCTTTTGAGAGTTTATGGTGAAGCCGAGCTTTTTGGTGAGGCCATACATTTATTCAGATTAATGCAGAGAAAAGATATTAACCAAAACGTTGTCACTTACAACACGATGATCAAGATTTATGGTAAAACTCTCGAGCATGAGAAAGCTAATAATCTTATTCAGGAAATGCAGAACCGAGGGATAGAACCTAATGGGATAACGTACTCCACTATCATTTCCATTTGGGATAAAACCGGGAAGTTGGATCGAGCTGCAACACTGTTCCAAAAGTTAAGAAGCTCGGGTGTTGAAATTGACCAGGTTCTTTATCAAACCATGATTGTGGCTTATGAACGAGCGGGTCTAGTTGGGCATGCAAAAAGATTGCTTCACGAACTTAAAACCCCGGATAATATACCACGAGCAACAGCGATTACAATTCTTGCTGCAGCGGGTCGTGTAGAAGAGGCCACATGGGTTTTTCGCCAAGCGTATAATAATGGAGAAATTAAGGATATATCAGTGTACGCGTGTATGGTTGATCTTTTTTCAAGAAACCGAAAGCACGCTAGTGTTATTGAGGTGTTTGATAAGATGAGAAAAGCAGGGTATTTTCCTGATTCTAATGTGATTGCTCTGGTGTTAAACGCGTATGGGAAGTTACGAGAATTTGAGAAGGCGAATGCTGTTTATATGGAGATGCAAGACGAAGGGTGCGTTTTCCCTGATGAAGTTCACTTTCAGATGCTAAGTCTTTATGGTGCAAAAAGAGATTTTGAGATGGTGGAATCATTGTTTGAGAGATTAGACTCTGATCCCAATATTAATAAAAAGGAATTGCATCTTGTTGTTGCTAGCATTTATGAGAGGGCGAATAGATTAAACGATGCATCTCGGATTGTTAGTAGAATGAAACATATTGGACTTCTGAGACAGGTGTGAACCGCGTGTCGATCAACATAATGTAAGGTGCATATATGGAAGTATGTAAGTCAGATACTTTTGTTAAATTATGTAAATTTATGATTTAAATTCTAAGTGATTCACGTATCTCATAGTTATCATGACCAGAAAGGTATAACCTATATTGATCATGGTGCCATGGTTACATCAGCCGCATGGGATATTAACTAGTGAGAGTAGTAACTAGCAACAATATGAATACATAAACCAACACCATAAACATAATAATTAAGTAGCTGAAAAGCATTTGACAGTTGATACAAGAAGACCATTTTATTTAACACAATTCAGATTTCAGTTGCCCATAATAAGTTTGAAGTTTTCCCAGCACAATCAAACACTAAAGAAATTAAGCAGCAACCTTAGGAGTTGCGCTATGCTTTTCGATCTTCCTCTCGAGTTCATCTTTCTTAGCACCAACAACCCTATCAACCTCTTTTCATTGTTTCAGCAACACAAGTGTAGGCATTGCCTGCACATTGAATTCCTGTGCAACATCCTTCAATCATCCATTAATCTTAATCGTCAGAGCTAGGGGTTTTTAGGTCAAACCATTAACCAAATCATTAATAACGGTTTTTAATTATTGAAAACTGAAAGCAAACCGTTGGGATTTAAAACCGAACCATTAATAACGATTTGGCTATATATAAAATAAAAAATGTCAAACGAATAATAGGATTGACAGTTAGGATAACAACAGTTAACATTAGTAATTGCTAAAACCTTTTGTTCATATAGTGTGGGTTTATCCGGTTGGTTATGGTATAAACAGTAAACCAAAACTGTTTGCTAAAGGTTTAAAATTATGAAAGTTAAATGAAGTTATTAGTTCAATCTAATCTAAGCCTAATCATAAACAAATTTAATTACCGGTAATTCATCGACATCGATCTTGACGAAGGCAACATCTGAAAACTTTGAAGAGAGAGCATGAATAGAAGGCTCCATCATCTTGCATAGTCCACACCATGAGGCTGTGAAATCAACCACCATCAACTGGGAGGTGTCTTTGACCGAATTGAAGTGAAGCTGCCAGCGGTTAGAGGAATGAAATTGGGTGACTGGTGATGATGTATCGCCCTCGTCGTTGGGCGTAGTCTGTTGTTGTTCACTGCCTCCCAAAAGCGCTGACAATATCGATCCCATGTTGCACCGCACTGCAATGTCAACTCCAACACTTGGAGGAGACAGATGGTTCAAGCTTAAAACAAATAAATGATTGATGGATGGATATGTGGTTCAAATTAAAACCAATGTCTCTCGTTAGTTAACTGATTATATTCTCAATGATTGGCATTCTTCCAACTGGTGGTAAATTACCATTTGAAAACTTTTTAAAACAATGGTCAAGTTGGAAGTCACACAGTACAGTGAGAATGACATAACTTACCTGAATAATTTTCTTTTAATTACAATTTTTTACCCTTTATAGATAGATAATAAGCATATTAAGAGACATGTTTGGGAACCTCTTTCCAACCCTTCAATACTTCTCACATCATCTACGTCACATAAATTTTATATAAAAAACCTCTTAAAAAAATTCTAAAACCCAAAACAACGAAAAAGAAAGTAAAAAAATCAAAATGTTTATCTAGCATCACTCGTTAAAAAAAAATTCGGTTTAGCCTTCGGGTTTACTTTTCTTGGGTTTAGTTTAGCTTTTAGGTTTGGTTTTTAAGGGGTTTAGGTTTTCTAGGGTGGGGGTAGGGGGATTAGGTTTTTTTAGCTGTGGGTGGGGGTGGGGGTGGGGTTTTTTAGCTAGGGTAAGTAAGATTGAGTTTCCTAGTTCTTCACCTTGTTGGAACTTGGAACTAGGATCATGGCAATTGATATGTCTAATAAAGTTAAGAGAAGATTGTTGTTGGGTTGGCATGACAATACAAATAAAGTTAGCCTAAGTAATGGCCAACAAGAGCAAATTGATGTTCTCTTGGATGATCCTAATTTTGACCCTTTCTTTGGAGAGAATCCTTATGATTATCATGTAGGTGTTTGATCATCCAGCTAATGATATTTAACCGGTGTTTAAGACTTCGGATATTCCTATCAAGTTTCCATTAGTGACTTCTCTTCGTAATGGTTGTTTAACTTAACTAAGGGTTCATTCAATTGATTACTAAACTCATAATCTATAAAACTCTGATTTGCACCTAAGTCAAACAAAACTATAGCATAAGCAATATTTATAGGTAATGAACTAGTAATCATGTTTGGTATCTCTGTGTCTCTCTTGGTATTGAGCATGAAAGTGGGCCCATTTCCTTTCTTGGCGTTCGTCTTGACACCACTTCCACTTGCTCCAACTGTTGCTAGCTTTTTCTTTGAGGGAGAATGAGAGAATAGAGGTGCAATGTAATGTTAAGAGACCAAATTGCCCATAACGTGTTAGCCACATGCTTCACTTAACGGAGGATTTGAATGTCAGTTAGTCTAAAGGACAAAACAAAATGTTTTATACGTTAGAAAATAGAAAGGACATCCAGTGTATGTTTGCTTTTTAAAGGACCCATTCCATAATATAATATGCTTATATTTAAAAGACATAAATTGTAGTTCTGACATATTTAATTTAACCTCGCGTTCTTTAAGGGGGTGTTTGGGATTGCTTATTTTCACCAGCTTATAACTTATTAACTTTTTGAAAAGTAATAAGGTGTTTGGGATTGCTTATATTGTGAGAGGAAAATTTTATAAGTTACAATATTGTAACTTATTAACTTAATAAAAAGTTATAAGGAGTCAAAATAAGGAATCCTAAACACCCCCTAAAACAAGTTTACATTGACTACAATATTAAGTCATATAGCTCTCATTTGATTGTCTTTTCTAAGAACCTCCACAAAAGTACATCTTAATCCACAGTCCAGTTATTCATAAATACAGTCTGCATTATAGAAGCATAGACTCCTATGCTGTGTTCCCGAGTTCATTTAAAAAAAAGAAAGGCAAGGAAAAAAAATTTTTCTCTTCTTATGTTTTCTTTTGGTATCTCCTATTTTGTTTCAACTTATTTTCCTTCCTAATCTTTCCAATTTGAAAAGATACAAATTCTTTTATTTTATTCATCATTTTCTCTTCCCTCCCCTCCTTTTCTTTCTTTAAATGAAACTCGGGAACACCTGTTTTAAATTTTCCTTCATTTTCCTTTTTTAAATGAAACTCGGGAACACAACATATTTTTTCATCTCTCCTTTTCCTTTCCTTTCCTCAGTTAAATGAAACTCGGGAACACTATGCTAGAGTTTACTAAAACTCACGGCTTTTTTCTGCACACAAACTTATAATTATCTAGTGTTTTCTGTGTTCACAAACAAGCCTATAAGGTGATAATATCATGAAAATCATAATTTCTTGCGAGTAATATACTTGTACATATGCAGTCATGTCAAATACACATACGAGACTAAAAATCACGTGTGTACTTTTAATCATGTACCAGAAATTATCAACTAAAGACGGCTTAAGCTGATGTGATATGTGACACCATATCGCCTACAATTATTTGCGTAATTTCTAAATGAACAGGCGTAGATACACGATTAAAGATTCACGCAGCTCATAATCATGAGTTCATGACGAAAAAGTTATGGTATAACATATATAGATTGATTAATAAGAGAGCATGGTGCCATGATTACAGAATACATAATAACCATAATTAAGTAGCTGAAAAAGCATTCGAGAGTTGTTAATACAATGACCATTTTATTTGACAGAATTCAGAATTCGGTTGCCAATAATAAGTTTAAAGCTTTCCCAACACAATCAAACACTAAAGAAATTAAGCAGCAAACTTAGGAGTTGCCCTGTGCTTCAGGATCTTCTTCTCCAATTCATCTTTCTTAGCACCAATAACCCTTTCAATCTCTTTTCCTTGTTTCAGCAACACGAGTGTAGGCATTGCCTGCACCCCAAATTGCTGCGCAACATCCTGCAATCATCCATTTATCTTAATCGTCAGAACTACTGGTTTTTAGGTGGTCAAACCATAAACCAAATCTTTTAATTAGTGAAAACCACATGCAAACCGTTGAAAGTTAAAACCAAACCATTATTAACGGTTTGGTTTCGGGGTTTGACTTTCACGAGCATTTTACTTTATATAAAATGCATATATAATATAAAAATGTCAAATAAAAGCTTTATTAGTACTCAATCAACAAAATTGGCGAAAAATGAGAATAAAAGCACAAAACAAATTGCCAAAACACAATACAGTAACAGAACAGTAGGACTAACAGTTAACATTTGTCGTGATAAAACCTTTTGTTCTCGAGAACAAATCGATATACAACAAGTTGACCCATACATATAGGGCTGTAAACGAACCAGATGCCCGTTCCATGAGAAGTTCGTTTATGTTCGTCCGTTTAAAAAACGAACCAGACATGAACAAAAAAATTTTCATTCGGTAAGCTTAACGGACGGACACGGACAGAGACCGCGTTCGTTCAATAGTGTTTGTGAACGTCCGGTAATTATATGCAATTGTTTATGTTCTTTTGTTCATTAGACTCGTTTATGTATGTTCGTCCATTAATGTTCATTTGTACATTAAGGTCCGTTAGTGTCTGTTTGTCCATTAGCGTCTGTTTTCAATATTAGTGAACGGCCACCGACAAACTCAATTCCTTAATGAACGAACACGGACACGAATTTTCGTTCGGTAGAGTGTTCATGGACTGTCCGTTTGTCCGAAAAAAGTTCAACGGACGAACACGGATAAGGTCTCGTCCGTTTACAGCCCTACAAGATCACGACTCGTAACTCCAATTTCAGAGACATTCAATCAAAATAAAATCAAAACCAGTTCCAATTCAGGCCCAATCAATCTTAAATCAATTTAAGGTTTCATTTCAAACCCTAACCCCTAATCTAAAACCGATCAAATATAATACCTGCAATTCATCAACATCGATCTTGATGAAGTCAATCTCCTGGTATTTGGCAGAGAGTGATTTAATAAAAGGCTCTAGCATCTTGCAGGGCCCACACCAAGAGGCGGAGAAATCAACGACCATGAGTTTGGGGCTTTGTTTGGACTGGTTGAAGTGAAGCTGCCAGCGGTTAGATGAATGGAACTCGATGACTCGTGACTCGCCTTCGTTGGGAGTCTGTTGTTCACTTTCTCCCCAAAACGCTGATAACACAGATCCCATGTTTGTTTGTTTGGTAACTGGAGACTTGGTAACAAAGTTTGCAGGCGTTTCACGTTTGGAATGATCGATGAAGAATAGATTAGGTTGAGTTTTACATAAATATTCCTTTTTAACTTATCATTTATAACAGTTACCAACTTTAAAAAGTGTTTTAATTAGGTCACTCATGCATATTTTTCTCAAATCGAGTCTCACCAATTTTTTTGTTTGTTAAGAAAGAAATGGAGGATAAAATGTGGGTGTCGGAATTTGCAATATATGTAGTTATATTTTTAAAAAATTAAAAAACGTTAATTATATTAAAATTCAAAAATAAAAATTAAAATTCACGTCGCCACTCAACGTCAACATAAAAAAAAAGATAAAAAGATTTTCTATGTGAAACAAAAAATAAAAACGTTAAAAAAAATATGTTAAAACCTTTAATTTAATAAAATATGAAAGTTGAGTGACCTAATTGGAACACTTTTTAAAGTTGAGTGACCTAAATCTGGTGGTGGTTGATGGTAGCTAGGGTGGTTAGGGGTGTTCTTCGGGTTCGTTTTTTGGGTTTCGGGTTTCTCGGGTTTCAAAGTTTTAAATCTTGACCCGAAACCCAACCCGAATCTCTCACGGGTTTTTCGGGTTCGGGTTTTTTCGGGTTGGGTTAATCGGGTTTCGAGTATCCGGGAAAACAAAACAAAAAATTTTAAAAACTACAATGCTGTATTTAAAACAACATATTATTCTTTGCCTGTAAGCAAATAATCAAACAATAAACCAACATAATTTGACAAAACAATCCAAAAGAAAGAGTAAAACTAACTAAAACCATAATCGTTTTCAATCGGGTGTGCTTTGGTCTTTTGATTACGATTGCTATTAGTAATAAACGGAAAACATAAATTAAAAATAAAGAATCGATCTTTAACAGTTGTAATGACAACAATCGATTAAGACCAGATTTTGATAACGTTAGTGGCTAAGACTAAGCCCATTATACCTAAGAATATATTTAATTTCAAAACTAAAAGTTTATTCGGGTTGACCCGAAACTTATAAATCAAACCCGAGAACCAACCCGAATTACTTCGGTTCGGGTTCGGGTTAGTCTTTTCTCGGGTTCGGGTTTTCGGGTGGGGTTAGTTCGGGTTTAGGTACGTGTTTTTTCGGGTAAAAGTGACAGCCCTAGGTGTGGTCGACGGTGGTGGTGGTGGCGGCGATGGTGGTCGATGATATTGGTGGGAGGGTGCTGGAGGTGATGTAGCGTGAAAGAAGTGATGAAACGAAAAAAACAATTGGGCGAATGGAATGAATTTGGGGTGTTTTAAAGGGAATGAAATTGACAAAGTAGTAGGTGATTTCATTCTTTAGCCAACCAAACACCTTTTTTTCATTTCTTCGTAATGCTTCATACCATTCCGCCTTCCATTTATGCATATCAAACGCTATCTTAGTATTAAAAAGCATAGTTACTGCTATATTGGGCCACGTGACGCAATGTAGTGTTGCCACACCGTTTTTTGGGTTTAATTTTTGTTTATTTTTCTCAGGCATACTAATTTATGTTTACAGGTTAGTGTCGGTACCGTCGACACCGACCGAATGCGCATCGGTTTGTTGTTGCAATGCTCAAGTTTCGTTTTTGTTTTAAATATGTTATTTTGTTGTATTTGTGCGTTGACAAATTTATTTTTTGATTTAGTTCTAGTGCCACACCATACCAACCACGATCGCGTCAACTCGTAGCCGCACCATGCGTCCGTGCGGATTATACCAACCGACTACACGACATTTTAAAAAATGTTTTTTTTTTCATAAGCCATACTAGTCACTAGTGCCAATACTATCTAGACGTTTACTTTTTTGGGTTTATTATCTTACCATTACGAATCTAATCGATACCGACAGAATTCGCCAACACAACCAAAAACAACTTAAATCTAACAAAATTGTTACTTGCATGTACCATGATAAACTTATGAATTACTACAAAATACAAATAAACAAGTTTCCACGTTGTCATTAGATTCATTTTGTTAAACTATGAATGAAAACTTTCTAAATCATAATAAACCTTTTCATGAATCTTGTTAATCTTCTCTTCAAAAACCAATCATCTGATCAAAATCATTTATAAATCCAACCTTCACATTCAACCTTCTGTAATAATCGTTTAAAGAGTTTTTGAGATTCGTCGTAATGAATTTTCGAAATCCACTCATCCCATTCTTCCTGTGTTTCCCTATTCTTTCACATCATTTCGTCCTCCAATCATCATGCGTTCGTCAAATGTATCTCTCTTTCGGTTTGTAGAATAAAAATTGGATCATATATTCATTTCTGATCTTCCATTGCTATTGTTTTTTCAGAAGATCGTCGGTGATCAGATTGCCGAATGATAATTCCTATCATCATCATCCGTTTGATCCATCTCGGGTCACCCAAATTTCGAGACATCCAAGGTTTTACACCCTTGCATAATTTAAAATTTTTAAATCATTATAAGCAAGCATTCTTTTTATTTCTGTTTGGGACACGCAGGGCGTTCTTATACAGGAACTTCTTAACAGATGAAGAGTGTGATCATCTCATTGAAGTGGTTGGTCATCACTTTACATCTTATTATCCGATTTTCTAGTAAGCCTATAACACAATAATTTATTGTTTCGTGTTTATCTTGCTAACTCGGTTGGTTATGATTGTTGGTGATTTAGGCAAAGGATAAGCTCCAGAGATCCATGGTTGCTGATTCTAGAACCGGTAAAGGCATAGAAAGCATGGTTCGTACCAGCAAAGGCATGTTTATTAGGAAAGCTCATGTAAGATAGAGTTTCATTATAAATATATACACGAGACGTCCATTCTAGAACCAATAATATGCAGAAACTTGTGAGAAACGCATAATGCAAGAACACTTGTTTATTATGATTTTTATTATGATTTTTGAGTTATTGTATTTGTTTGAAGGATGAATTGGTTGCTGGTATTGAATCAAGGATTTCGGTGTGGACATTCATTCCTGCAGAAAACGGGGAGGCGATGCAGGTATTGCATTATGAAACTGGTCAAAAATACTTGCCACACTGGGATTACTTTCAAGATAAGGCCAATCAGGCAGTGGGTGGTCACAGGATAGCAACTGTGCTTATGTATTTATCGAATGTTGAGAAAGGCGGGGAGACAGTATTCCCGAAATCAGAGGTATGTTTTATTTACTTAATACTAAATGCCACTGATGATTACGCCTTTTTTTATTGTTGTTTGCCTTTATCTTTCTGTTTTAATCGGTTTTTTGTCGGTCTCCAGATGAAAGAATCCCAACTTAAAAATGATGAATATTCTGAGTGTGCAAAAAGAGGTTATGCTGGTATGTCAATTCATCAAGATAGAAACTAATGTAAAACCAAGGTGTTTTGGTACATCATCTGGTTGACTTTCAAGAGTCAAACATGTAACTTTTTGGATCATAACCAGCATATGTGCATAACATAAAATCCACATTATAGAGTATCATAACTCCTTATAAATTTACCAAAATGCGGATCCACAAAGCCTTTTTATAGTATTGACAACGCATTAGTTTGACTTTGCAGTCAAACCCAAGAAGGGTGATGCTCTACTGTTTTTTAATCTTCATCCTAATGGGACAACCGACAGTATGAGCTTGCATGGGAGCTGCCCCATTATAGAGGGTGAGAAATGGTTGGCAACCAAATGGATTCGTGTCAAGAGTTTTGAGCGTAAACGAGTTTGTGCAGGTAGAAAAGAAAGATTGCATGGAGGAAACCTTCAATCAACCATGAGAAAAGGGGATGCAATCCGACAAAATTTACTAAGACAATCGGCGTGAATGAGTTGTTCGTAGCGAATGTGACAATATTGATCTCTACGTGATTGGCTCTGCTCATAGTAAGAGCTTAGTTCTGTTGATGATGATGGTTTTTTTGCATACATGTTTATGTAGTTATTGTGTTTTTTTGATTCTATATAATCTTGTTGTCTGTAACTTACCCTTATGAGTTATGTCTATGGCAGTTATTATATTTTTTGGCTACTATATATATAACTTTTAACTTACCCTTATGGTTGTGGTAGTTATTTATCTTATTTTCCTTTTCTGTAAATGAATATTTTTTAGATATTATCAAGCTCAACTATTAATTTCATAAGATGGGATTGACAGAATAACACCAACAGAGCTAGGGGTGTGGGTTATGTGTTTGGGCTTTGTCTAAATGGGTTTGGGTTAAACATGCAAACACATTTAGTTAAGCAAGTTATGTTCGTATTCTGGCCAATTGAATCATTTAACCCGTTGATTTTTACAAATTTAAAAATATATTTTATGTGTAATATTTTATCCCAAAGTTTAAACAGTGAAAGATAAATGAGTATTAAGGTTTATAGTTTAAATGTAATTATTTGATATACATTTGTACATATTATTTTAAATTGTAATTATGCAACAACAACAACAATAATAATAATTTGAATATTTAGGTTAACGAATCGGTTTTGTGGCAGAAAAGGTCATGTCCGATGACAAGATTATCTGGGATTGTCGCGTCAAAGGAAAAACCCACTACAACCAAAACATTCCCTCATATTTACTCCTCAATCAAACTCTCAATCAGAATCAGATAAAAAACGTGACGTCAAACAAGCATCAATAATTATAAGATACGAAATTATATAACGCGCATACTATGTATCATTAAAAATATCTTAAAGCCAACCATAACCCATGTGGGATTTTTCTTTAATTGTTATACAAGAATCTTTTGCATTTTCATAAAAGTTGTATACATCTTAAATTTGTTAAATATATTTTACCTTGTTTTGAACAGTACAAGGGTTTTGAATGAAAATTCATATACCGTTGAAAACCAAAACTCTGGTAAAAAAAACAAATAAAAAGGACAAATTTCCGTTAGATTAGACGATCACAATACTCTTGTACTGTCTTCAACAAACCGAAGTATTCTGCCGATCTCATATTTCAATTACTGTTGTTTGAATGCACACATTATTATTATTATACACGTGTATCTGTAATTTAAGTGGTTTGATTTTGTTGTTTGCAGAATATGGAGGCGTTGAAGAAGGTTTACGCGGATATTATTCTCAACACAGCCAAAGAGGCAGCTGCTCGAGCAATGGAGTCGGAGCGTAAAGTTATTCGCATTAATCATGATCTGCGTAACCCGAAAGAGGAGGCGATTCGGATGCTTCTTCGGTTTAAACAGATGATTGATGTCAAGGTATTGGTTTGTTTTCATTAGGTTAGATTTTTTTTAACTTCTGAAGTCAAATTTGTTGTTTATGAATTGTGATTGCATGATTTGTACTACCTTATAATATTATGGTAAATTAGATGTTTTGATCTTTGTTCTGCTTTTCAAATAGATAATAGAGTATGGAAATTATCTGTGATTTGTATCTACTTGAAATTATGAATTTGTTGGCGAATGGCGGATATTAGTACATTGACTTACATATATCATATTGGGGCCAAAGTTTGGCATTGTCCAAGAGAGATCAAGAACTCTGTACCGTTGTTTGGAGGCCATCATTGAGTCTATTGTGTTTGTTTAATATTGGGATAAAAAATATCTACAACTTGCTAACTGCTGTTGCATACCATAATTTAGTGACACCACGAGGTAAGTAAATTTTGGAAAAAAAAAATATGTTTTTGTGTTCATTTCATAAAATTGAAATAATTCTAGTAGCTTAGCTATATAAATCGGCTTTACTACAACGCCGATCTATGGACTATGGGTTATTTCTGTTTGAACTCGTCCTGTACCGGTTCATCTATATGTCACACTTTCCCTCGTATCACATTTACTTTTAATCCCATTGAGGCTGCAAGCTATCTTAGTTCATCTGTAGTCTATAAAGTGTTGTATTCATACTTCATAGTTCTCGTTGTGGAATTAAGAAGCAGTTTCTTTTCTATTTGAACATTTTAAAAGCACTGAAACTATAAATGCTTTTAGATTGATTTATACTGAAACATGACTAGAATAAATTTTAGATTGAAATCTTAAGGTACTAAGACTTTTCTTTCTACCTTAATTTCGGGAGTTTCTTGAGTTTGTGTTCATATCAAGATGAAAATATCTTGCAGGGTATCTTGCTTTGCAATTGGTAGCTCAAACTTATTTATTATGCACTGATCGTTTTATCTTCTGTAACACGCAAAATATGAGAATTTATATCACTGACACAAAATTGTCTGATTTTTACTTGATTCAGACAACCGAAGCAGAAACAAAAGCTTTGAGTCAACAAAACATAATCAAAGAGCTGGATGTGTAGCTTAATGAAACAGGAGTGATAATTGATCTTAGATCAGAAATCAGGAATGCACATGAACGATTGGAGGAAATGAAGAACAGCCGCATGCTACAGTCAAACGAACCATCTGAAAACAAACACACACATCAGGAAAATACAGATGTCACCGAACACTTCAGATGCTCTTCACAATGCAGAAAAAATTGCAATCCAGCCAAAGAGATTACATCAAGTCCAAATTTAGCTTCCATAATCATTGGAAACAATGAGCCCGAATCATATAGAAATGCACATACTCACATGATTCGAGCACTTGAGAGGAACTTGGTGGATGAAAAAAATTCTGAAAAATGTGCTAAGTTTCCTGTTGACATCGAGGACAAAGATCAAACTGTTATAACTCAAAGACTTCCAAACAGTGGTACATATGCACAATCAAACCACAAACTATCTCGCTTTGGTCATGAGAATTTGAATCTCAAAGAGAGATCTAACGGAAATGATGCAAAACTGACAGAAGGTAACGAAAATAGTGCATCTACCCTCCGTAGAAGCGTTAGAAAAAGAAAAGTTAGGTGTTGGGATGAAACGTCTTCGTCATTCAAGTCATGTGCTTCTCTTTCACGTAACGATGGTGTGAAATTTGAAGAAACTAAACATGAAAGTGCTGCAAAAGAATCTGATGGAATTGCTTGTGATACTGATAATAACAGGCGCCTGAAGTATACATTCAGCCGGAGGCGTAAGAATGGTTTACCATCTAAATCTGATAATTGTTCTTCTCATGGAGAGAGCTTATTGACTGGTCAAGTGAGATCGAAACCAAGTTTTAACCATGAAAACAAGAAGCCTTATAATCTGATTGAAGATTCATCTAGTGATAGCCAAAACTTGATTGACATTGCTTGCCAGGTTAGTTTCTCCTTACCGAAATTCTTTCATCCTGTAATCAAAATTATCCGTCCTTTAAAATTAGTATATATATATACTTAATCTGTGCAGTTAGTTTCCTTGTCTGGTGAACGGGGTTCGTGATATGCAAGCAAGCAATGGTGAGAGAGTTATTTGTGTTTAAAATTTAAAGATATGGTTAATAAGGTGTTGGTCATATATAATTCATGCAACATTGATGAAGCTTAAAGTACATATTAGGATTGATCATCACTTTCCAGTTCCGGTTTGGGCTCGTATCGTTATGCTTTAATGTATATGAGATTTTGAGTTTTTTAGTATTATGATGTCGTATTTTATAGTTTTCTAATTGCATTCTTGGACCTAAAGATATATAGATCACAATTTCGGATACTAGGACTAGTAGAATATATAACAAGTAGATACATTACTAGTTTAAGGAAGTGTTGGAATTAATCAACATAAAAGAAAATGAGAGTTAAAGAACAAAAACTAACTTTGTAGGGCTGCACATTTTTATTATGTAATAACAAAAACTATTCACCAGGGGACAAGATCTTACAAATTGATATTATTTCAACTATGATGATTGTTTTGTTTTATTTTATTTTGACGCCCTTGTTAATTATGAATTTTATTGTATTCTTTCATAGGGGGTTAGACAAGTCAAGCCGAGCCCAAGTTCGAGCTTGACGCATATAACTTGAAAGAGCTTGAACTCAGTTTGTTTTGAGTTCTATTTCTAAATCTTAACCTTGGATCTTGGGTAGTTTTACAACTGGATCGTGGCTCGGACTCTGGCTTGGCTATTTTATATTTATTAATGATTTAGTAATATTATTTATATATATTTATAGTTATAATTTTTAATAGATCCTAACTAAGTTGGGCAAACTGGGCGGGTCGGGTAATTGGACAGTCAGAACGAGTGCTGTGCAAAATAAGTTTGGGTCAAAATGACTCATTTTCAGGAAAAAAAATGTCAAACTTGGTTTGGGTCAAAGCGGGTTCTGAGTAAAATGAGTTCGGGTCAAAACATGTAAAAAAGTGTCAATTTGGTTCGGGTCAAAACGGATTTTGGCAAAATGGAGTCTAGTTGTATTGAGTCAGTGGGTGGTGATGGTGATGGTGATGGTGATGGTGATGGTGATGGTGATGGTGATGGTGATGGTGATGGTGAGCAACCAAAAGCTGATCAACCTATAACTAACATAACAGATGATTCAATTTTCTGGGCTTGGATTAATTGAATTGATGGTTTGGTTTTGGTGTCAGTGAAGCATGCAATGCAATAACAGACTTCAAAAATGGAAAATAGACCCCAAAAAAATGAATACTAAAAACACATTATATTTACTATTTTTATACCAAAGTTGCCTCTACCAAGAGGCTTATTCAACTCATGCTAACTGATTTTAATATTAAGGGTCTCGGCACGTCGGTGGTGGTGGTAGAGTGGCGGTGGAGGGAAATTGGAGTGTGCCAGCGGTGGTGGTGCCATCGACAAGGAGTAGGTGGATAAGAGAAATAGTGGAAATGGGTGATCCCAACCCATTAGGACTCTTTCTAAGTCAAGTTTTGCGATAGTTGTTCATTTGACCCGTTGACTGATCTTGAGTAGGCTTAAATTGACCCGTTCACTAACCTGAGGTGACCCAAACGAGCCCATGTACATTTTTATTTTGCCCCAAATCAACCCATTTTTGAAGAGCGAGTCATCATTGTCTACTATAATCCTAATATACGCATCATCTATTTCTACTTCTAAATCCACACATTTGTTAATCACTAGACTTGAACCATCAAGAAACACCTTTTAAACACCTTAATACCGCTAAGTTACAAACCATTTGGTTAATATATATTACTTGTATATATGCACGATACATTTCATAATAGTTATTATCATTATTATTATATTGTAGTTATGTATTTAGTATATTTAATAAATTATATAAATAGCATACTTGTTTGGGCACAAGATCATTCAAACTTGATAAGTGAAGCTTGGGTTTGAACTCATTTATTAAATGGGCCCTAATAGAGGGCTAGACCTGTTTAAGCTCGGCTCAATTGGATCTTCTTAATAACTGATCTCAAGTAGTTTGGGTGCCTCTCCTCGTTTACACCCCTGGTTTCTAGCACAACTGTGTACAATTGAACAGTAACATTATCTTGTCATCGCTGTCTTAGTTTTAACTAAGAAAGCCTATTACAAATCCAAATATGATTATCGAGATGCTCAATAAAAAGAAAAATACGTTAGTGAGTTATCAGGATTTTTTATTTGGCTTTTTGGTTCATTATGGCAGGGCCGGCCTTTAGGGAGGGTGGGGTGGTCGACGGCCCCGGCCCGACACCCGTTAGACCCGAATTTTTTTTTTTTTAAATTTATATGTATTTTTATGAATAAAAAGATGTATATTTAATGTTTAAACCCAATTACATAACAAACTAGTTTGTCTTTGTGGTAAAGAGGTATTACTCTCAAACAAGAGGTTGTGGGTTCTAGTCCCATTTGAAACATGTTTAAGCTTATTTTTATATAAAACTTTTTTACACAACTCAAATAATATCACGCTTGTGTCGACCCCACAGGAGTGTCCCCTCTTGTTGGGATTAGGGACAATGGGTTTGTAGCAGGCCAGGCAGCATTGAAGGCGGCATCGGGTAAGGTTGCTAAACACGAGAGAGCTTGTTTGGAGAATCAACATGTGTTTATCCCCTTTGCCGTTGACACTTTTGGTTTCTTAGCTCCGGATGCCGTGGACCTTTTGAATAGGGTTCAGAAAGTTGTGCATAGTAACGTATCGGTCCATAAGAATCGAAACTTTGTTTTTAGTAGGATTGGGTTTGATATCCAAAAGGGGGTTGCGGCGCAGCTTGTTGCCCGCTTACCTTCCACTTCATTGTAAATCGTTTGGATGTTTCTATGATAATAAAAATATACACTTTAAGGTGGTGAAAAAAAAATTATATAATGAAAGTTGTTATCGTTGGAAATTGTTTAAAGCTAACAAAATACTCGTTTTACATTAGGCCAAAAAAAATTTCGCCTTCGATCCAAAATTATTTTTGGTTTCTCAGAGCCGGACCTGCATTATGCTTATGGAAAAAGAAAAATGGAAGATAAATAGGCATGCTGATGATGTAAGTAGTAATGGTATGATAGTGAAGTAAACCTACAAGAGTCTTATCTACAGACGGAATGTCGCAATCATGAATATCGCACCTTCAGAATTATTAAATGCTAACGAATCCGTACGACACGGGAAAGTATTTTACTTCCGCACACACACAAAGTATAAAATACTAGCACTGTATAAAATTTGGGAAGGTTCATGAACATTTTAATCTTAACATGAGTATGTAGAAAATAATGTCAATTTATTTAAAAATGCGAACGTAAGAAACAATACCAACTACAATACCAATCTATATAAACAATGACTTATAATAACAAATAAAAAAACCTAAAAATTACAATAAAAGAATCAAAATTAAGAACAAAATAATAACAGCATATACCAACAAATACTTATAACAGCAAAAGAAAACATCTAATAATAACAACAAATATAAATAAGCAAATACTTATAACGTCTCATAATTGAAAATTAGCAAATACGAACAAAAAATAGCAGCAAACACCTATAAAAATAAACATAATCATAACAATATATTGGTTCTCACCGTTTTCATGTTAAGAATAAAATGTATTTGATCATGTTTCGTATAAAATTAACACTTAAGAAATAGGCTACGTTATTATTATCAGAGCCGGCCCGACAGTGTAAACAAGTAAAGCTAGGGTTTTAGGCCCCCAAATTTTTAAGGCCTTGTTTTAGAAATAAAAACTAACTTATATCATTATATGTAATGTAAATTTATTTTTGTTCAATATTATTGACATCTGTCTTTGTTGTAGTATATCGGTAAGGGATGTTGGCTGGAATTTTGAGTACTCACGTTTGAATCCCAAAATTTGCGTTGTTTATTTTTTTGACAAAATGGCAAAACTCGCTCTTTATATTTGCACGTTTTTCAGTAGTCATCATTTAGCAAACTTAATAATAGAAAACATCCTTTATGTTCAAAAAACCTTGCACGGTTCGTCATTTTCATTAACAATGGTTATTTTTTCTCGTTAAATCCAATCATCTGCACCTCATGTGAGGGCAATTTAGTCTTCTTAATAAAATAAAAAATATATTAAACATATCAGTGGGCACTAAATTAATTAATAATAATAAAATTAATAAAATAATATATATAACATCATCCCTACTGCACCCCTCGTCCCTGACCGGCAACCGTTAACATCTCGAACAACCACTACCATCGCCTAAACTACCACCACCACTGTGCACTCCCTCTCTCTCTACACTGCCACCGCCACTGGACCACCACACCACCAATCCACTATACCCTAATAGCTATAGACCATCACCATCAATCAAATATACCCCTCTATTCACCTCGCAGGAACCCTAGAAATGGCCGGAATTGCACAGATTAGCCCCAAAACACCTTGAAACGATGATATAGGCTTTACAATTACCGGCGTCATAGATGAAAATGGAGCTCCAATTTTCAATTTCACGCAAAATCGAACTTGTCGGACTTAATAAAACCATAATAAGTCAAATACCTACCAAAAATTTTGGGGTTTCTTCTTACCAGATCTGAACCTTCTGGTTGAGGATGTCAACAATGGTGGAGTGTTTATAGTTAATGTATACGGGGTGGTTGCATGTGGTGGTGGATTGGTGTATACGCGGTGGTTGCAGGTGGTGTCGGTCCGGCGATGTGGTGGTGGTGGTGGTGGTGGTTCGGGGCTGAAGTGGCGGCATGTGTTAGTGAAGGCGGCATGTGGTGGCGGTGGTGGTCCGGGACTGAAGTGGCGGCATGTGTTAGTGAAGGTGGCATGTGGTGGGTGGTGCCGACGGCATGTCTGCACAACTACCCTCATGTGCAGCTACCCTTGGAGGATAGGGAGAGAAAGGGAATAGAGAGAGAAAGAAGAGAGAGAGAGAGTGTGTTGTATATAATTTTTATTTTTTTAATTTTAATTATTAAATATACTATAAAATTATAAAGCTATCCTATTTGCACTGCACATGATCAAATATAACGATAAAAGTTAACTGGGTTAGTGCTAAATGACATAATCTGAAAAAGCTTTCAAGCATAAAGGATGTTTTTTGTCATTAAGTTTGCTAAAGGATCTCCACTGAAAGAACGTGCAAACATAATGGATGTCTTTTACTATTTTGTCTTTTTTTTTTCTATTAGCAGCCAACGGACAGCCCTTTTAGGCCTATAAAGAATGTAAACTTTCATTACTCTTCCTGCAGATCTACCTCCCAATACTGATCTAGGAATAGTTATCAATTATTTATATTTCTCTCATGCCATATTCATTCATTTCAGTTTTCAATGTAAAATTTAGTGAAAATGTACAAAGCGTTATAAATGTATAGTTCTTGTGTTGGTCTGTTGTCAATTTACCCTTAGTCCATCACAATGGAAAAACTACACTTACCGTCTCGGCCCACGTAACTTATAGTGGTTAAGGGGCATCAAGACTCAAGAGACATGCAAAGCATACTAAACCACATAATAAGACAAAATGACAAAACAGGTCCTTTATGTTTTCATGGTTTTTCAATAGTCGTCATTTAGAAAACTTAATGACTGAAATCATATTCTATTTTTCCAAAATGTTTCACATTACGTCCTTTTCCACTAACCCAGTTAGATTTTTTCGTTAAATGTCTTGCACATAAGGGTAGTTTCATAAATTCAGCCTTTTTTATTTAATAATAATAAAAAAACCATCATCCTTATCAAAACAAAACCTCCCGTGCTTCATTCTCTCAGCAACCACCGCCGGTACCAGTTGCCGGCCACTGCCGCACCTCTTGACCACCACTATCGCGCCGCCGCTGAACCTCTTGACCACCACTATCGCACTACCGCCGCACCACTTGGTCGTTTCAAATACACTCCCAGCCATGTTTTTCAGTTTCAAGTCACCACCACTACCATCGGTCAGATCCAACACCACAGTCACCGCCGCCGGAATCACCTCATTATCCCTCTCTCGCCCCATCTTTATCTCCACTCCCGCCATTATCCCACCTCGATGAAATTGATTTTGGGGTTTGAGTTTTAAATGAGTGTCGTACAATACTTTTTTCAATTGGATGTGTAAATATGTTAAGGAAAATGTCGAAGCACGAAATGAATCTTACCTGATCCATGACGATGTTTCCACGGATTTTCGAGATGAACGAACCACGTCTTGATCTTCTTCTTCTGCGGCTGCGCCTATGACCTGCAATGTTGAGACCTGCAATGGTTTTCGGGGGTGTGGAGGCGACTGCTAAGATATCCTGAGGATTTCTTGTTCACAGACACAAAAAGTGGTGGTGGCTCTTATTGAGCATGACCCCCTAACAAGGAGGTGGAGACCTCCTTATATAGAGAGCCTCATGGCCACCATCATGATACCCTAATGGGCCTAGCCCAGTTAGGGTTACCTCCACAAAACCCCCTCAGCCCAATAGCATTGTATTAGTCCGTGTAATAAAATAAGCCAAACATAATAGATTTAGGGTCGTAGAACCGGGTTTTAGTACCATACCCCTACAAGCCCCCCAAGTCCAGCGTTGCTCCTGGGCGCGCAAGCGTCTAGGTGGAGCGCTGGACTTTATAAGGTGTGAGGCGATTTTTTTCCCTTTTCTTTGGCCTTGTCTTTATTGTCTTTTGAGTTTTGAGAGGTTTTCTTCATGATGGTGACATGTTGTAATAAAAGCCTGCGCGCGAGGCGACTTACGAGCTATAATAATAATGAAGCTTGCGCGCATGGCGACTTATGAGCTGTAATCATAATGAATCTGGCGCGAGAAGCGACTTGCGAGCTGTAATAATAATGAAGCTGGCGCGAGAAGCGACTTACGAGCTAAAATAATAACGAAGCTTGCGCGCATGGCGACTTATGAGCTGTAATAATAATGAAGCTGGCGCGAGAGGCGGCTTACGAGCTGTAATAATAATGAAGCTTGCGCGCATGGCGACTTATGAGCTGTAATCATAATGAAGCTGGCGCGAGAAGCGACTTACGAGCTGTAATAATAATGAAGCTGGCGCGAGAAGCGACTTACGAGCTGTAATAATAATGAAGCTTGCGCGCATGGCGACTTATGAGCTGTAATCATAATGAAGCTGGCGCGAGAAGCGACTTACGAGCTGTAATAATAATGAAGCTGGCGCGAGAAGCGACTTACGAGCTAAAATAATAACGAAGCTTGCGCGCATGGCGACTTATGAGCTGTAATAATAATGAAGCTGGCGCGAGAGGCGGCTTACGAGCTGTAATAAAGCTTGCGCGCGAGAGGCGTCTTATGAGCTTTGAGAATAATAATTGAGCTGGCGCGTGAGGCGGCTTACGAGCTGTGAGTAATAAAGCTTGCGCGCGAGAGGCGTCTTATGAGCTTTGAGAATAATAATTGAGTTGGCGCGTGAGGCGACTTACGAGCTGTGAGTAATAAAGCTTGCGCGCGAGGGGCGTCTTACGAGCTGTAGCATAATAAAGCCTGCGCGTGAGGCGTCTTACGAGCTATAAGAATAATAATGCCTGCGCGCGAGAGGCGACTTACAAGCTAAGAATAATAAAGCCTGCGCGCGAGAGGCGTCTTACGAGCTAAGAATAATAAAGCTTGCGCGTGAGGCGCCTTACGAGCTTTGAGAATAATAATTGAGCTGGCGCGTGAGGCGACTTACGAGCTGTGAGTAATAAAGCTTGCGCGCGAGAGGCGTCTTATGAGCTTTGTATGATATAGCCTGCGCGGGAGGCGCCTTACGAGCTATGAGAATAGTAAAGCCTGCGCGCGAGAGGCGTCTTATGGCGCTGTGTGAATGGTAAAGCCTGCGCGTGAGGCGACTTATGGGCTGTAAGAATAATAACAGCTTGCGCGCGAGGCGTCTTATGAGCTGTGTGAATAATAAAAGCCTGCGCGTGAGGCGACTTACAGGCTGTAAGAATAATAACAGCTTGCGCGCGAGGCGTCTTATGAGCTGTGTGAATGGTAAAGCCTGCGCGTGAGGCGACTTACGGGCTGTAAGAATAATAACAGCTTGCGCGCGAGGCGTCTTATGAGCTGTGTGAATAATAAAAGCCTGCGCGTGAGGCGACTTACGGGCTGTAAGAATAATAACAGCTTGCGCGCGAGGCGTCTTATGAGCTGTGTGAATAATAAAGCCTGCGCATGAGGCGACTTACGGGCTGTAAGAATACCAACAGCTGGCGCGCGAGGCGTCTTATGAACTGTGTGAATAATAAAAGCCTGCGCGTGAGGCGACTTACGGGCTGTAAGAATAATAACAGCTTGCGCGCGAGGCGTCTTATGAGCTATGTGAATAATAAAAGCCTGCGCGTGAGGCGACTTACGGGCTGTAAGAATAATAACAGCTTGCGCGCGAGGCGTCTTATGAGCTGTAATAATAGTGGAGCTTGCGCGTGAGGCGGCTTACGAGCTACTTTATGTCACGCGCCACGTGCAGATGTTGCATGCGAGTGCGCGTAGACTTTGGTTTCGTGTTATGCGCCACGCGCAGATGTTGCGTGCGCGTGCGTGTAGACTGTGACATGTGTGAGCATGTGATGCGTAAGCATGTGTAATATGCGTGAGCATATGTGATGCGTGAGCATATGGTATGAGGATTTCCAACCCCTAAGTTTAGCGCGTAGCCATATGGGATATTATGAGGATTCACAACCTTGAAGTTTTGGCGCGTAGCCATATGGGATATTATGAGGATTCCCATCCTTGGCGCGTAGCCATATGGGATATTATGAGGATTCCCAACCTTGGCGCGTAGCCATATGGGATATTATGAGGATTCCCAACCTTGAAGTTTGGCGCGTAGCCATATGAGATATTATGAGGATTCCCAACCTTGAAGTTTGGCGCGTAGCCATATGGGATATTATGAGGATTCCCAACCTTGGCGCGTAGCCATATGGGATATTATGAGGATTCCCAACCTTGAAGTTTGGCGCGTAGCCATATGGGATATTATGAGGATTCCCAACCTTGAAGTTTGGCGCGTAGCCATATGGGATATTAGGAGGATTCCCAACCTTGGCGCGTAGCCATATGGGATATTAGGAGGATTCCCAACCTTGAAGTTTGGCGCGTAGCCATATGGGATATTAGGAGGATTCCCAACCTTGAAGTTTGGCGCGTAGCCATATGGGATATTAGGAGGATTCCCAACCTTGAAGTTTGGCGCGTAGCCTGATGCGCGCATGCACGGCGATGGAGCGGTGACTCGTGAGTGCGCGTGCATGGCGGAGGTCTCTTGCGCAAAACCCAGATGGTGGTTTCCGCGGCGGCACATGCACGGCTGCGGAGTGAGAATCCACGGGCGTGCGTACATGGCGGCGGAAGTCTGGTAATTTCTGGATCTGCAATTTTAGAGTCAGATCTGCAACTTTAGACCTAAAATCCAGGTCTGTAATCTAGACCTAGATCTGTAAATCAGATCTGGACAGATCTGAAGCCCGGAGCAGATTTAAAACCATCACAGATCCGGAGACCTGATCATTCGAATCAGGCCGTATCTTCTTGCCCAGATCTGGAAGCCTCTTTTTAGATCTATGGATCTTTTTGAGCTTTAATAGAACAAGCTTTGAAGCCTTTTTCTGTAAACTTCCAGATCTGTGTTTTTCTTGGGAGAGATCTGACAGCCGAGATGATGATCGAAGGGCAGTTCGTTGCCGTCCCACGGATGGCGCCAATGTCGAAGCACGAAATGAATCTTACCTGATCCATGATGATGTTTCCACGGATTTTCGAGATGAACGAACCACGTCTTGATCTTCTTCTTCTGCGGCTGCGCCTATGACCTGCAATGTTGAGACCTGCAATGGTTTTCGGGGGTGTGGAGGCGACTGCTAAGATATCCTGAGGATTTCTTGTTCACAGACACAAAAAGTGGTGGTGACTCTTATTGAGCATGACCCCCTAACAAGGAGGTGGAGACCTCCTTATATAGAGAGCCTCATGGCCACCATCATGATACCCTAATGGGCCTAGCCCAGTTAGGGTTACCTCCACAAAACCCCCTCAGCCCAATAGCATTGTATTAGTCCGTGAAATAAAATAAGCCAAACATAATAGATTTAGGGTCGTAGAACCGGGTTTTAGTACCATACCCCTACAGAAAATAAATAAGTTCATTTGTTGTTGTGATACACTCAAATTAGAGCATCCAGTGTGTTTGAATTGTTGAATTGGATATTAATTTATGGTTTCGCATGGAAGCCCCTTTCATGTATAATTTGATACTGCATAAAATCAGAAGACAAAGGATGATGCTGGCGTTGGTGGAGAACCGACGATGGTGATTAGTGGTGGTGGGTGGGTTTGGTGCCTGTCGGTCAAGGTTTAAATGGGACAAAGAGTTTCAGATTGTGTGTTTAGGAGAGAGAGAGAGAGAGAAAGAAGAAGAGAAAGCGAGAAAGGAGAGAGAGTATAAAAGGGGGAAATGAGCTGGACCATGAAATTATGGATTTACCCTCATGTGCAGCTCATGTGATCAGAGTTAACGAAAAAATCTAACTGGGTTAGTGGAAAAGGACGTAATGTGAAACATTTTGGAAACATAGAATATGATTTCAGTCATTAAGTTTTCTAAAGGACGACTATTGAAAAACCATGAAAACATAAATGACCTGTTTTACCATTTTGTCACATAATAATAAATGACACAATTTAAATTGTTTAAAAAGGCATAGTGCATAAAGACAATACTTGTCCTTGTCTAAATTAGGGATACTTCTCTAAACTTAATGCATAAAATATAGAAAACTTTGATTCATTAAACAGACATATACACAAATAAAACAAATGTTATGTGAGTTTGCCGGGCTAAACATACCCCATTCCTTGCAAAACATCCATTCATCTGAACTTTAATTTCTTTTAACATTTGTAATTTACATGTTAATTCCTCTTATTTTAATTTATAATTCTCTTAAAATATCAAATAAAAAACTATTAAGTTTTTATTTTTGTTTTATACTCTTTTTATATATTGAATTTTCAGTTGAACACTTGAAAGTACACGTCGTTAATGGCACATGAACAAGAGCTCATACGAGGGTGGTTATTCTCACACGACATTTATTAGCGGTGTTGATGAAAGTCTCATACACGAATGAACGTAGATACACGATTGATAGTTTGTGTATTGTATGCCTTATTGCCTTAAGAATAACAACGAGATGGGTAATTAACAATCCTAATCTCATAACAGATTATAAAATTGCATCTAATTACCGTTAGGAACCCCAACTACTCATATTGTGTATGACTGTTACTTTGCTAAAATTTACTCATCAGGACTCCTATGTATATTTGATTCAATATGGCTTTTTCATGATGTTCCCCAAAACAGTATACACCATACAACAAAGACGACCTTTAGGAGGGGCAAGGTGGGTGACGGTTATCCGATCTTTAGTCTCGTGAATTCTTAATAGTTCTAAGGAATGACCCTATTGAATAGGGACTCTGCCCGAGTTAAGTTAACGAAAAAAAATATGGAAGAAGAGAACTTTCTTTTCCTTTCCTTTCACACACCCTATCCCTTTTCCTTTCCATCAAATTCTTTTCATATTCAGAAGAAAACTTTCATCACTTAAAACCTTACACCCCCCCCCCCCTTTCCCACTCCATTCATTTCTTTACTTAAATGAAACTTGAGAACACAAAGTTTCTAATTATCCATTCATTTCTTTTCATAAAAAAATAAAAAAAATTTTAAAAACACACCATCTTTATATTTCTATTTATTTTTTTTCTTTCTTCATTTAAATAAAACTTGGGAACACAACGTAAGAATAAGAAAGAATAAACTACAAAAAGAAACACTTCTTTTCATTTAGTCATTAACAGAAAATTTGGTAGGCAATACAATCATATTCATTTTTCTTTTTGTTTTTTTGAGACATGAAATAAATGCACAAAATCATTTGCATATCAAAAAAATTGTCCACGTTGATGACCGTACAAGAAACCTCGTCCACATATACTTTTGTAAAATGGATTTATTTTATAAAATTTTCATTTTAACAATTTTTAATTTATAGTTGGAATCAAACTCACCACATAGTTTTTAAATTGGATGTGCTTTACCAACTCAACTAAGATGAATTGATGTTATGATATTTTGTTTTCTAATTATTATAGATTCATAATCTTCCATTTTGATTTATTTTAAAATACAAATACGAATTACTCTTATTAATCTATGAATTTTAGGAAATTATTTATAACTTATAAACATGTTATTATGTATATTACTGAATTTAACATTTTTATTTTATTTTTTTAACCACCAGTGTATCACACGGACTCTATCCTAGCTTATAATAATTTAAATAGCAACAGAAACTTTCATAATTGCTTACCACTACCAGAACAAGATTTTTTTTAACGGCAGATTTAATAAATCAAAAGGATTCGATAAGTAGTCGAAAGCAAAACAAGCAAGTTACATCAAGAAGATAGAGTTTTTGTAACCACTCGTCCCACGAAAAAGTCATTTACGGTTTCTATGAGATACAATAATGTAAAATAAAATAAAAATCTCTCTGTTTCTAATTTTGTCCGGCTGAAAAATAGTAGTGTTTATGTATCTCCATAGCGCCCATCAGGTAAAGAAACAAACCCATATAAAATCAAGTCTTAACCCCTATTACTACCAGTACTTTGTGATTTTGAGACATGAGTTCAAGTCTTAACCCCTATAAAATCAACCGAAACTTTCATAATTATGCGATGAATAACTATCTTCTTCGGTATATGCATTAAAATATGATATAATTTTTTTTAACTTCAATTCCACCTTTTATCGGTGTTTATAATAAGAGAGGTGTTAAACTTGTAACAAACATGTGACCTATGAAAAAATAACTTGTTTCAAAAACGTATAAAGTTATAATTGCATTACATTTTAAAGAATATTAATTTGGGTAAAGTTAAAATACAAAATGAGATAAAAATGAAAAGTGTGAGAAAGATTTGTGGCCACATAAAAACCTTTCAAAAAAAATAAATCATAATTCAATATATAAATAAAAAACGAAAACAATAAAAAAACCAAAACGTTTCCTACATCATTCTCGTTCTAAAAAAACTACAAGAAGACATAATGCCGGAAATACGGCTAAAGTGGTTCAAGGCTTCAAGCCATTATTTTAACATTGTTTTGATGTCTTTGGAAGATATGAGTTGACTTTTGAACACAACCCGAGGTCATTGTCTAATCCGCTTAAGGAGTTAAAGGTTTTAAGTCTTTTGTGGTTATAAAACCGAATGGTTAGGCACTCTTTGAGTTGGGAAGACAGGTGCCATTTTTGATCTTCGTAGTATGCTTTAGTTTTGGTGTGTTGTTTTCTTCCTCGATAATGTTGTTTTTGATGTCTTTTACTTCTATTAATGTATGTTTTTTTTTTCCTTTTTCTATCATTGTATGTTTTGAGGTGCCTTCACTATTAGCCTCATATATATTGCATATACCTTTTGTTGTTCGTTACAATAAATAAATATATGGAAGTAAATTACATTAAACAATAAGTAATGCATTTTCAAAACCCAATCGTATACTAATTTTTACATATATTTTTTTATTTTTTTAAACGGTGAGTATATATAATATAATTTTTTAAATATAATTTATAATCAACCTTCCACGTAATAAAGTCATGTGTGCCGTTACCGAATGTAGTCGTTCTCCTCATTTATTAGGAGGTCCCAACCCAATCAATTTTCTTCGTTGGACCACCAATCTACCCAAGTGATTTTGTTTTTTATATTAAAAATCATCTTTGTTAGACATGATAAAGTTCATGTAAACGTAAAGTTATAGGTTTGATTCTTATGTTGACATACATTTTTTTATTATATATGTTTAAACAAACAGTACATTGAAGGGTAAAAATAATATATCATCAAATGATTCAATATCAGAGTATGAATGCTTAAATTGAAGTATTTAAAATAAAAGTGACGTGGCGAGAATTAGGTGAGAACTTGTTTCAGATAGAAGTATGAACAAATCTTGAAGTAGTTTATAGATAGAACTCGATATGCTTGGTAAGCTTTTTTTCAGTTTAAAAGTTTAAACTTAATAATAATAATAATAATAATAATAATAATACAGATTTTCTATTAATACATTCACTAATATTGTATACCCACGCGTTGAGACAGATAAACTAAAAATAAATATATATTTCACGTGTTAGACCTCGCACGTAAACCTTTAAAAAAGTCAAATTTTAACATGTGAACCAAAAAAAGCTTGAAAAATAAATCAAATTACTTGAGAATCAGTTATCCTCCATGGCTACAACATAAGTTGTCAAGCCCAAATAGTGGAGCGTCATTACGACCGTCCACGCATAAAATGAGGTCACTGGCATTACTTTTTAAAATATACCTTATGATTTAATATTTTTCTTTTAACATGATCATTCAAGCTAACCTTTCTACCTTAGCTTCGTATACAACAAAAGGTTAGAAAAACACAAACGAGAGTTTCGAGCAATTACATAACGCTTTCATGTGCGATTTTGTACTTAAGTTAATATTCAAGAGGTACCCAAAGTCTTAAGAGACAGACGCGCTTTCTGAGTAGATAGTAATATCGCTTTTAAGAACATTGTATCCAGTCTCCTTCATCTCCCACTGTTCTTTTATGCATCTAGAATGACTCAACTGTATAGATTTCATTTTGATATTGTTTTGTTTACTATATCTTACTAATCTATTAAATCAATACAATTTGTCACATGTCATTCTACTAGGCTATCCACCTTGGCTTCCACCTCACCAAATTTCCATTCTAAGAGTCTCTATTATGCTACCATGTGTCATCTCACACACTATTTAAACTTTAGAATTTTCCACCATCATTTTAATCATTTTAATTTCTCTCTCTCTCTCTCGGCTTAATTACTAACTCCACCATCTTCTATATTCCGGTAATGTATATCGAGATTAATCGTTTTCCAGTAAGGTTATATATTATACTTTAATGGCAAACAATGTTATATGATTTTCCGGCAAGGTTATATCTTTTTCAGGCAACATCATATTTTCTTCCGGTTATTGTAGATCTAACCTTTTTATCTTTATTTTCATTGTTAAGATTTTAAATAAAAAACGGCGATGAAGCTAACATTTGTACGTATTTACGTTATTCCGGTAAGTTTTTCGTTTATGAGTATAACAATGGGTGTTTTATATTTATTTGAAGTTTAATATTTTTCCTGTTTTTTTTGTTATACATGTTTTTCTTGTAGCTTCTATATAAATCAGCTTCATCTATAATCAGTATCATTATTTCATTTTTTCGGTAAGACACATTTAAATTATCCGGTTATAAATTATAATTCTAATATTTCATAATATCAATGTTATAACAAAACTTTATTATTTCAGGTAATTTACCCGATTGATTTACGAAAAATTTGATTATAGTTTCTTAATAAAAAACGGAGATATCATGGTTATTATCATTATTTGTTATTTTCCGGTAAGACATTTAAATTTTTCGGTTATAAATTAAATATCAAATGTTCCATAACATAAACATTAATATTCTACTTTATAATTTCAGGTAAATGTCACGAGTCATACAACCTAATTTCAATTTAAATTCTACGAAAAAATCCGAGATACCATAGTCATTCTCACAATTTCGTTTTTCCGGTAACACCTTTAAAATTTTCCGGTTATTAATTATAATTAAAATACTCCATAATATCAATATTAATATTTGATTTTATTATTTCAGGTTATTAATACAATTGATTTAGTTTGACTTTCCTTATTTGTCTAAATAACCGAATTAACATGAATATGGTAATTTAAATACTTTAATTCTCTCCATCACACTTTAATTAACATCGATATTGAATATTGACTTTTCTTATAAATAATGGTCCATAATAGTAATGATTTGACTACAATATATTATTTTATATAGATTTAAATTTTGACTAAAATTTAAAACATGACTTATATTACCGTATTTTTATAATTTACAAAACTATTTGATTTCTATTTATATTCTAATTAAAAAAATTTATTATCGTTATAAATTTGATCACCATATATAAGTATATATAATTGATACATGGTTATGATCTAATAAACATTAATATTCTACTTTATAATTTCAGGTAAATGTCACGAGTCATACAACCTAATTTCAATTTAAATTCTACGAAAAAATCTGAGATACCATAGTCATTCTCACAATTTCGTTTTTCTGGTAACACCTTTAAAATTTTCCGGATATTAATTATAATTAAAATACTCCGTAATATTAATATTAATATTTGATTTTATTATTTCAGGTTATTAACACAATTGATTTAGTTTGACTTTCCTTATTTGTCTAAATAACCGAATTAACATGAATATGGTAATTTAAATACTTTAATTCTCTCCATCACACTTTAATTAACATCAATATTGAATATTTACTTTTCATATAAATAATGATCCATAATAATAATGATTTGACTACAATATATTATTTTATATAGATTTTAAATTTTGACTAAAATTTAAAACATAACTTATATTACCGTTTTTTTATAATTTACAAAACTATTTGATTTCTATTTATATTCTAATTAAAAAAATTTATTATCGTTATAAATTAGATCACCATATATAAGTATATATAGTGGATAGTCATAAAATTTATCACGCACTCAAATTTGACCTTACATATTTAAGGTCAATGCTTTGAATATGGTAATTCTAAACAATTTTGGTATATGATTAATCACTAATTTATAATTAATGGTCCATAATAATAATAATGATTTGACTAAAATATATTTTTTATATACATTAAAATTTTGACTATATTGTTACATTTAAATAACTTAATTTTAGAATTAATGACCAATAATTTAAATAATAAGTTGACTAAAATTTTCAAAGATAAGTTATATTACCTTATTTTGATAATATTTTGATGATTTACAAACTATTTGATTACTATTTATACTCTAATTTTAAAATTTTATTATCGTTTCTATTTATATTATATCTTACATAATATAGATATGCAAAACTCGGCATATCGTTTCAAAATTTTATTATCGTTTTTATTATTTTTTCTAATTTCAAAATTTTATTATCGTTTCTATTTATATTATATTTATATTATATCGTCAACCAACTTTCCATTTGTTTATATTTGATCATTTTTAATTACGCCTAAATCATCATATCATCATCATCGTACTCAGTATATCCCACCAATAGCAATGCTATGGTAGGGTCTGAGGAGGGTAAGATGTAGACAACCTTACCTCTACCCCATAGGGATAGAGAGGTTGCTTCCGATGAGACCCCCGGCTCGATAGTAGTTTTGCATCAAGCCTTGGACATAAGGCACATAACACTCAATCATCGGGACACCGGCTGATTGGTGCATGTGCCCTTGTCTTTCGGCTATCAACGCCACCACATGATGCCTGATTAACCTTCCCCCACTTTTAACGTTATTTTCACGAGATTAGTAAAATAACGTCAAAATTAGTGCAATTTTACTTTTGCCCACCCGAGAGTTCACACATATATACATTATATGCGTGCACCGCCAGCCGGGGTATAATTACGCCTAAATGTTAACATTAATGTCTAAAAATAAACCCCCAAATTAATAATTTCAATATTCTATTCGAAATTCAAATTAGAATCATCATTATAAGTTACTTTTAAGTTACTAAAAATATAATAAGTTGTTGCTTAAATACGAAATTTAAATATATCATTTCGAATTTATATTTAAATTTAAATTTTAAATAGTCACTATAATTGCTTAATTTATGGTTAATAGTCATAACATAATTAAACCCGATAAATACGTAATTTTACAAATTAAACACACACTTTAAAGCTTTCCATAATTTTCAATCTCAACAAACTTTTCATTTTTTTATATTTGACCATTATTATTATGTCTAATTGTCAAAATTAAATTCTAAAATAAACCTCCCGATATCGATGTTTCAAAAATAAAAAAACATTTCCATAATTTTTTGAAGTCGACTAATTAACCAGTTTTTTAATATTTAGTAATTATTTCGAAACGTGTTGTGTTAATTTTAAAAGAGTATCAAATTTGTTCGGTATGAATTCATGTCGTCACAAGTTATTTTTAAATTATACTATTTTTTTTAACTTAATGCATATTCATTTTTCATCTATAAATCATTTCGTAACCAAATTTGACAAAATATCAAATTGTTCGGTATGAATTCGTGTCGTCACATGTTTCATCTACATAATACGTTTAACAAAATTAATATTATCTAATCCTATTATGTTTCAATTTGTTGTCAAAATTTTGAATTTCAAATAAGAACAAATTAAATTCTTGATTGTTTTTACAAACTATTTTTGTTAAGCAGTCAATAAATTAGTTTAAAACGGATTTGGCATTTCCATAATAACAAATTATATTTTAAAACTTTTTAGAGTTAAATACATATTTTTTTAATGGGTCAGCTCGGGTTTGATTTTCCTTTTAACACACACACACACACACTTATTTAACAACCGATTTTATGATAAAGTTAATCTTTCCAAAGTTATTTGAAAATTCATTTATTGTAAAACGTTTTTAAGTTTTGAAAGTTTAACAAAATATTAATGTTAATGATTTAAAAGTTTGTTTCAAGATTGGTCAAAAATGAAAAATAAATGTTGAAGATGAGTTTCTTTTAGTAGAATGTTTGAAAAAGTTTACAATTTATTCTAATAATAGTATTATTTATTATAATATATTTAATTTGGATGCTATTGTTTTATTAAATTTTCAGGTGGTGAAGCAAAATGAGTTTCTTTTGGTAGAATGTTTGAAGAAGTTGACGGTGGTTTAATATGAAAGAACATGTTTATGTCTTTTGTTGATGTTTTTTATTTGTTCGGTGTACATTAACTTATTGTAACTTTTAACATTTAATATCTAGACAAAGTAAATGGTTAACGTTTTGGTCTGAAAGTTTGAAGAAGTTTTATGTTGCTTGAATTTGTTATTTAAATTTATTATGTTTGTTGACATGTTTTTCCACCCGCGTGTTACGCGGGTATATACCCTAGTATAAACAATATTCCTATACAACAAGCTTGTTTAGACTCATCAAGCTCAGTTATGCACCCAGGTTCAAACTATATATTAAACGAGCTTAAGTTAAAACTGATTTAGATATATTATCTATCGCGCACATGAAAATAATAAACTACTTAATATTTTTATTTTGTCCAAAATAACTCAACTAAAACCAGTTTTAAAATAAAAGAAAACCTAAAATATGTTTTCTGACTTGTTTTTTTAAAGTTAAGAACGATTTGATATTTGTTTCAATTTCTAATAATTAATGTTAATAAAAGGATCTATATAGTGGTTTTTTATTGGTAAGAAAAATGTTACAACTTGCATCACGGGGATACCATGTTAGCTCATCTACACCAACTAATATCGTAATATTTTAATTTTTATTTTGATGTGTCATGTGTGACCTCATAACAATACAGTTAATATATGAATACAAATTAAAACTTGTTTACACTTTTTAGTAACCACTATATCTTTCTAAATCGTGTATATGCTACTCCTCGTATTGAAGTATAAACAAATTTATAAGTATTTAACACACGTAAATCGTTATTCAAAAAAGAAAAACGATCATTAAAACAAAACATGTTTACACTAGACCCCCTTTGATTTACATGTATAGCAACACTAGATGGGTGCCCGCGCAATGCAACGAGAATACGGACCTTGGTAATTATAATTTATATTATACATTTAAGGGTGTTCGTCGTTTCGTTTGTAACTGTGAAACCATTTATTGGTATATGTAAATTCATAGTTCTTATTTTGCAATCATTTTAATATGAAGTACAAACGGAAACGGAACCTAGCCATTGTTTAGGTTTGATTTTGTTGGGTAATTTTCAACGGGTTAGTTCCAATTTTCAGCGACCAAAAACCATTAATGATGGTTTGGCTCATGGTTTAGTTTAAGACCATTAAAACCGGACGACAAACGAATATATGTAAAATTTTATTTTTTTAACTGAAAAGAAACTATGACAATATCATACTCAAATTAAAAAGAATTAAATGCTCGTTTTCTAGTGCAATTTTTAAAAAATAATATTAACGTATGAAAAAGTTATAAAAGTTTAAAAATCGTGAGGGTATTTGGGTTAAAAATGAAAATTTGAAGAATAAATAGTTAAAAGATAAATGACCAAAGTTACAAATATTTCTTAAATTTGTAAAATATTATTAAAATTAAAGGGGCAATCTTGTAACTATTTTGGAGTAAAATGAAAACACGTGAGATTTAATGATAGAATGACAACTTTGCCCTCATTTTAAATTGTACCAGGTGCTTGAAAATTTGTAAATTCCTTAAAATCTACCGTCTTAATTTGCCTATCTTTCCCTTATTATATATAGCATAGATTATTTACTAGGTTAGTATCCAGTGTAACACACGAGTGAAAATTATGAAAACGTCAAATATACTTATATGAATTACATAATGAACAATATAATTTTATAAATTAAAGATATTACATAAAGAATATTATATTAATAAATAGGTAATTGCATATTTCCTAACATACATAAATTAGTAAGAATAATTTGTATTTGTATTTAAAAAAAAAATCAAATTGGAAGGTTGTAAATATAACCTATTGAGGAAAAAATAAAGTTAGCATCAAATTATCTTAGTTGAGTTTGTAAGCCACAAATAATATAAAAGCAAGGAAGTGAGTTCGATTATCATCAACAACATATTTTTCATTCTAACAATTTTAATTAAATCAAAATGGATAATGAAGTGGAATTTGTTAAATTCGAAACTTGTACACTTGACATCCTATATAGAGAGTCTAGTTGAATGTCATGTGGATAATATGTTTTCTTTTAATAGTATAGTTAGATTGAACGTACAACATTTGAGACCAACGACTTGTAATCTAGTGACATCAAGGTGTAGTATGTAGGAAATATCCTTCCCATGAGGTTGAGAGTTAGGGGCTGTTTGTTTTTGGACAAAACCTCTTCCAGACCACTTTTTGCTTCGCCGCGCAGAACACGCGCAGAGGTTGTGGTCTGCAGTGTGTTTGTTTTCCCGAAGCCATTTCATTAAAAAACCTCTTCCAGACCTCTTCTCCTAGAAGTGTTGTGAATGCTACTTCTCACCTCTTCCAGACCTCTTCTCCTTTGTTTTCCCGTCGCCGCTCCAACCCATCCACCGCCGCTGCGGTGGTGACCGGACGTCGGGGACGGCAGTGGTCTGTAGACGGTTCAGTGGCGAGGGTTACGATGGTGTACGGTGGTAGCTGTGGAATGGGGTAGCAATTAGGGACAGTGGTGGTAGGTGGCGGTTAGGTGGATGGCAGTGGAGATGGTTATGGCGGTGGTGGATAATGACGGTGGTGGTGTTGTGGCGGAGTGACGGTGGTAGTGACGGATTGTTGTGAGGGTTGTTTGGTGGCAGAGCGACGATGGCGGTGGTGGTGTTGGATTACGGCGGTGGGTCGTCGGAGAGAAGAAGGACAGAGGAGAGGAAGAAGAAAAGTGGAGAAGAAAAGAAGATAGAAAAGTTTTATATGTCTTGTGAGATTAGATTAGAATAATTATAAGTTTTGGTAGTCTGCAGATGTTAAAAACAAACAATCTCTTGTTGCAGATTGCAGAGTTTTGGTCCACCTCTTCTGCTACAGATGTTGGTAGATGTGGTTTCGCATACTTATGACATTTTACATCTGAAAAACAAACAGCACCTTAGTATCACTACCCATGATCAATTAAAATTATTGGTGCCTCTAAACTTGGATACAATCAACACATTTTTTTACGTATTTTCACGCACTACGCCCAATATGCCGGAAGAAAAAGAGCAAAGCAAATGAAGCATATCCAAATGTAAACCAATCCCTTGGACTGCTACGAAAAATATCATCAGATTTCAAAGTGGCGTAGCACGATCTAATTTATAAATTTCCCTCAATTCTAGCATATTTTTTGACGGTAAGATGGCCACTTTAACTGACTCCATTAATGAGTATTGTTTTACCCAGGCCAACTTCCCCAAATAGTCCGATTTTTCCTCCACGACAATAAGGGGCTAAAAGATCTACTACTTAATTATGCTTTCAAAATTAGTCCAATGATAGATAAACATGTAGTTTTATGTGTAAAATTAATAGGTGTGCGAGTCAATGGGTAAATTATAACAAAACTAGTATTTACACCCCCACGTTGCGGCGGAGGTGTAATACCGTGTATTTACATATCCACTCCACTCGAAAGCATGAAGTTACCACCACTGCCGCCTTCGTTCGCCACCCCCTCTCCCGCAACCAGTAACTAACGTTAACCAAAAGTAGACGTAAAAACGTTGAATCACACACGCTCATTGCATCGTGTTAACACACATAAATTAGACCAAAACATAAAATATAGAAATAAATAACAAGTCAACTTAACATCAACGTGTTGCGATGGGGCTGTTAAACGGGAAAATAGACACAAAACGCTCAACCATACACATGCGTTGCAACACGTTAACTAGTTAAATTCAAGCGTAAACGTTAAAAAAAATTATAAAAGATGAAAAGTGTAAGACACCAAAGTTGAAAGATGTTGACGACTAAAACTAAAAAATATTTGATGACATATTTGTAAACTATGAAAAAGTGTAGAGACCAAAAGTAAAAAATGAAAATTATATGAACTCTTAATATTACATGATACAAACTTAGATGCATAATATACAGAACACTAATGCATAGTTCTCTCACTTTTGTTATTATATAAATTTGATGTAATAGCATTCGTTAAATTACAATCTAAACCTCAAATAAAATTATAATGAATATGTAAAGAAAATTATGATAATTAATTAGTTGGATGGTAGCACATAATAACTAAATAAGATGCAACTAATTAATATCTTTGACGATATTAATTATTTTTCTCACTTGGGATCATCGTAGGCTATATGACTCTTTGCTTTGTGATTTTCATTTTCCCAAGTTGTTCTAATAGTCGTCTCTTTCTGTCTTTTAACTCTCCTATGAATACTCATAGGCGATGAATACAATATTATCACCAACACCATTTCTTCATCCAAAACATTCCATCAACTTATCTTAATCCTTAGCATGGTCTCTTCCACCTTGTTACATGGATAACAACTACAAACCTCAAATCAAATCCAAGTCCAAAACATTCCGTCATTGGTTTACTAAAAAACACAAGTCCAAATCTCATTCTTCTGTTTATAAACAGTTTTCAGGTTTATATATATTAAACCATTTAGTAAACCATCTTTCAAATTAATAAATACTTCTTTTTTGTGGTGTTGAATTAACCGGAAAACATTTGATTATTTTTGCAGATGAGTCTGGAGATGAATCCAAGGAGGATGTTTCGTTTATGTCAACGGAGATGGATCCATGCATATTAACCGACGAATTGCGGTAATTAATTTATGGTATTTTCATGATGTTTATAAAGTATTTAATTACATACTTTTGCATTTGATACTTTTGGGTTCATAGCGTCTAAGGCTGTGAAACTACTTAGCCGAGTTCAATATGTATAGCGACACATCCAAAAGAGGCTAGCGACGCAGTTTGTTGCTTGTTTGCCTTCTATATAAATATAATGCTTTTATATAAGTTGTTGATGACATATGTTTATGTTTTAGAATATTTGTGGCCACTTGGAATGTTGCTGGAAGGTCTCCTGTTGGGAGTTTGGCTGTGGATTTAGATGAATGGTTGAATGTTAAAGAGTCCGCCGACATCTATGTTCTCGGGTTTCAAGAAATCGTGCCGTTGAAAGCGAAGACTGTGATTGGAGGAGAAGATATGACTGAAGCAACAAACTGGAACTTGTTGATAGGTCAAATACTTAACAACAAATGTGCATGCAGATGGATGACACCTATGTTAGATCCAATGACAAGTGAGCATTATAATTATTTGAACAATGCTTTAGGTGAAACATCAATGACAAGTGTAGAAGATGAAGAGGTTAATGGTTGTGGTAGGTACACATTGATGGCAAGCAAGAAGATGGTGGGAGTGTTCATAAGTGTGTGGATTAATACATCATTGTTCAAGAAGTATAGTATATCAAGTGTGAAAGTAAGTGCTGTGGCTTGTGGGATTATGGGTTATTTGGGGAACAAAGGGTCGGTGTCGGTTAGTATGTCGATTGAAGGAACGAGCTTCTGCTTTGTTGTTGCGCACTTGGCTTCGGGTGAGAAGAAAGGGGATGAAGGGAGGAGGAATCATCAAGTTTCGGAGATTTTCAAACGGACGACGTTTAGCCGACAATTGCAAGATGAATGCATGCCTCAGCCGCTGACAATACTTGGACATGAGTAAGTAGCGTGTGTAATTTCGACCTGATTAATTAAAATGTTGTTGATTTGGGTAAGGTTTTTGTTTATCATTGTCAATCCGGTAAAGTGAAAAATGTTTGGCTTATTAAAGAAACCAGTCAAATATGTCAAACATTGCCTAGAGTGTACTTTTCATACATTGGGCAGCTAGCGGGTCATGTTCACGGGTTGGAGGGTCAAACCTGACACAAACCCAAAAATTGTTTTCAAACCCGAACACGACATGTATATTGTATATGCGTTGGTTAACACGAACACGAACCGTCTAACCCAGAAAAACTTTATGTATTTTACATAATCATACTTCAACATTCTGAATTTACATATTATTTTCAATTTTTTGAAGCATTTAAATTTAAACTATTTCATTTTATTTTTAAACTTCAAAATCCCGGGATAAAAATACCCAAATAGTTACGTTATTACATAAAAACAGAAATTTTTGGAAAATAAAAAAAAAAGAAAGAAAAAAAAACATGGGTTAAGCAGGTCAACCCGTGAACCTTCCAGGCTGACACGAACACGATCATCTTCGACGAAACCAAACCCACGAATTTCGTGTCATGTAAGAAATTAACAACCATACATTTACCTGCGAAACCTTTTCCATTAAAAGCTATTTTATTACCGAAACAATATATATTTCTATTAACCAAAGAAACTTAAACCTTAAAAGACAAAGACAAAGTTTCAAATCTTCAGTTTCTAGATAAAACTACAAATAGCTTAAATTCTCTCCACCGACAACTAGAGGTGGCAATGTGAGTGGGTTGGGTTGGATTTGGGTGATGGGTCAGGATGGGTATGGGTCATGATGGGTATTGGGTCAGGATAGATTTTTAAAATAGAGGGTTAGGATGAATATGAGTCAAGATGGGTAAAGCTAACCCATCTTGACCCAAGTTAAAGGTTGACATGCAAAAGTCAGTTTTTTCAGTTTCATTTTGTTTTTTTTTTTTGTTTCGTTTCAATTCATTTTGTTTTATTTTGGTCGGTTATGTTTCAGTTTTTTTGTTTCGTTTTGGTAAGCTTTTTGATTGCATTTCGCTTTTCTTTGTTTCGTTTTGGTTAGTTTTTCGGTGTCATATCGGTTTTTTTGTATCGTTTTTGGTCGTTTTTCTATTTCGGTTGAGTTTCGTTTCAGGGTTTTTGTTTCGTTTTGGTCGGTTCGGTGTTTTTGATTCGTTTTGATCCGGTTTTTAAATTGCATTTAATTTTTTTTATGTTTCCTTTTGGTCAGTTTTTCAGTTTTAATTCAGTTTTTTTGTTTCGTTTCGGTCGTTTTTATATTTCAGTTCAGTTTTGTTTCGGTTTTTTTTGTTTCGTTTTGGTCGGTTCAGTGTTTTTGTTTTGTTTTGGTCAGCTTTCAGTTGCATTTCGATTTTGTTTTTCTTTCGTTTTGGTCGTTTTTCTATTCCGGTTTAGTTTTGTTTTGTTTTTTTTTGTTTCGTTTTGGTCGTTTTTCTATTTCAGTTCAGTTTCGTTTCGGTCGTTTTTCTATTTCAGTTAAGTTTTGTTTCGTTTTGGTCGGTTCAGTGTTTTTGTTTTGTTTTGGTCAGCTTTCAGTTGCATTTCGTTTTTTTTTTGTTTCGTTTTGGTTTTTTTGTTTCGTTTTGGTCGTTTTTCTATTTCAGTTAAGTTTCGTTTCGGTTTTTTGTTTCAGTTCAGTTTTGTTTCGTTTTTGTCGGTTCAGTGTTTTTGTTTTGTTTTGGTCAGCTTTCGGTTGCATTTCGCTTTTTTTTGTTTCATTTTGGTCGTTTTTCTATTCCGGTTCAGTTTCGTTTCGGTTTTTTTGTTTCGTTTTGATCGGTTAGGTGTTTATGTTTTGTTTTGGTCAGCTTTTCGTTTGCATTTCGCTTTTTTTTGTTTCGTTTTGGTCAACTTTTCGGTTTCATATCGGGTTTTTTGTTTCGTTTTGTTTGTTTTTCTATTTCGATTCAGTTTTGTTTCGGTTCGGTCGATTCGGTGTTTTTGTTTAGTTTTGGTTAGCTTTTCGGTTGTATTTCGCTTTTTTGTTTCGTTTTGGTCAGTTTTTCGGTTTCATTCCGGTCATTCCGGTTTTTTGTGTTTCGTTTTGGTCGTTTTTCTATTTTGGTTCTGTTTGCTTTTTGTTTTTTTGTTTCGTTTTAGTCCGTTAGGGGTTTTTGTTTCGTTTCGATCGTTTATTGGGTTTCGGATGAGTTTTGTTTTGCACGTGATAGTTTGGGTATTTTGAATTAGATAAATTTTGGATAACTTGGATAATTTGTTTTGACCCATTGTAACCTATAAATGAAACTCACTTGTATATTTCCAACCCATCCTGACCCACTTGAAGAATTTTTATGATCCATACTAACCCATTTTACTTTTAAAGTTTATCCATCTTGACCTAAAACAATCCATTTGGGTTGGGTTTTGCCACCCTTACCGACAACACATGGTCAACGTTTACTTCAGAGTCAACCCAACTCCACATTTGTAGGACATAAACACATACTCAACGTTTATTTACACGAGTCCTTTGATAGTAATATTATATATGCATTGTTTTATGAAACAGCCAAATATTTTGGTTTGGGGATCTCAACTACAGATTATACTTGGAAAATGATTTAGCTAGAGAGCTAATAAAAAAACAAGACTGGAGGGCACTTCAAGAGTTTGATCAACTAAGGCAAGAACTAGGAGATGGTGGAGTCTTTCAAGGGTGGAAAGAAGGTAACATAGAATTTGCACCAACATACAAGTACTCCACATTCAATAGCAATAGGTACTCGGGTACACTTCCTAGCAGAGCGGGCGAAAAACAAAGAACACCCGCATGGTACGAAAATCTACTATTTAAACCGTGTTATAAGCATGAGATGTCATTTAATAATATTGTTCATGGAACAGGTGTGACAGGATTTTATGGTACGGGAAAGGAGTGAAACAACATTCTTATTTTCGTAGCGAGAGCAAGTTCTCGGATCATAGGCCTGTGTCTGCTCTTTTCTCTACGCAGATTGAACTCATCAAGTCCGATGATGCAAAAATGGTTTCCTCTAAACAAATAGTAAGTAATGTTTTAGGGTCATGTTCTAACTTTTCCTTAATATATTCAACACCTAAATAGATTATTATATTATTATGTGGTTAATGGTGAATCTCAGGAACAAGAAAGAGGTAAGGGTGAGGCTTCATCTACACTGCATTCACTAATTTACAAAGACCAAGAAGCTAGCACAAACATCTAACAAAAACAGCCCTAGAAGAAACAAAAGTCTGTGATGCTGAGTTCACTGGATTAGATTATTAGATATAGAGAATACATTATTAGGTGCTAATTTTTTTGATTCTTTGATTGATTAGTTCTGTGTTTTGGTTCCAAACAATAAAATCCAAAACTATGTTAATGTGTTACATCATACAATTTTTATGCGACGGTAACAAATAAGATAATTGCGTAGATTGATAGAGTCTTCAACAAGAACTCGGAAACAAATCATGCATGCGAAACAAATGCGATGAATGTAGCAAGCACGTTTTGTCTATCACGGGACTCAACCCTCATCCTGGTAGGGAATGACACCACTTGAGTTATCAGTTGATTCTTTGTAAGACATTTTTGAATATTTTAGAATAATTAGAATTCTTTACATATAAATCTCTATAAAATAAGCGTGATCAACATTCCAAAAATTAAAACAAACTACACTAACAAATGTGTACATAACTAAACTAAGATTTGACATAAAGTTCAACGTGATACATCGCCAAATCAATTGATTACATAACAAATCGATTATTAGGTCACAAGTAAGTGGAATAAAAAAATATAATCTAGAATATAGAACATTAAAATTTGGGTTCGACTTAAATGGGCCAAACGAAGTCGAACCAGGGTCAAGTTTCCAAGCCAAATCGAGCCGGTTCAATTCACACTACTACAAAACTGTTGTTTTAAAAGCGGTTGCAAACCGCTTCAAAGGAATCCATTCACCGTTTCTGAGCTCATCGCTGTTAATCAATTATTTGTACACTTTGAAGCGGTTTTTGAATTGCTAGTATATTTGAAGCGGTGATTTGTTAAAAGCGGTTTCAACACCAGAACCGCTTCAAACTTACAGATTACAAATTCATTTGCTGCCAGTTGTGCATTGGAAATTAAGAACTAAATATTAATAAATAAATAGCAGCCAACACTAACTAAATAACTGGATATTTTATTTCAAAAAACTGTTACACTTACTAATATTATGCAATAAAAACTGCTACATATATTACCAAAATCACACAAATTATCTGAATTCAACAATAAGAAAACCATACAAAATTTTCAACTAAATAATCCAAGAAACTTATAAATCTAACAATCTACCAAAAAGCAGCGACATTACTCTCATTATCATATCGCCGATCTCCGCGAACTTAGCACACCCCGATTCTTGCCAAATCTAAAAACAAATAAATTAAGTTAGAATAAACCGACCAAAACCATAATCTTATATTTAAGAACTCGACAAACCTTAACAAAAAACAACCCAATCTGAAACAAACCCGTAAACGAAAACCCGAAACAAAAATCAAGACCTTTATTTTCCCTTTACCCCTAAAACAAATCCAACCCAAACAAACCCTAGCCTAAATAACCAAAACACATATTGTAACTAATCCCAAATTACAAGAATACCATTGGTAACCAAAGTTAATCCACTACAACCAACAAACCCATATAAGCAAGAAAACACAAACTATGAAACTAAAGGCCATAGTATCACATGAAGTATAAACAAATTTTAGATGTCAGCAGTAATAAATTTTAGCTATTAGCTAATTATCTTTACATTTGAACACCGAAAATATAAGTGTTCATGTTGGTGTTTTAAGAATCAAACCCGAATAACAAAGACTTTCGAGCTCCAAAAACTGCAAACAAACCTAAGACATAGTGTAATAAACAAATTATTATGAATATATAAAATACTTACATTGTTGGGGAATTGATTATGATAATGATAAACAAATTCAAACATATGCTTTGTAACCATATATCCACGTTCCCGAGTGCCTTTTGTTTCTTGCACTGCAATAAAAAAAATATAATTAACTATAAACCAATTAACAAAAACTAAAAGAACTATAAATATAGAAAACATACCTCAGCAATTTTCCATGTAAATATTTCCCAAAAGCTACTCGAATTATGTTTCAAAGAAGATATTTATCTTGGTCCTTTATGCCTTTTAAAGAGCATCATTCACTTGTCTATCATTCAAACTTTCTATTATTCACGTGTTTAGAAAATCCAATCAAAAGAGTCATAATCAGAACATATAAGTAAACAAATCAACTTTTTTATAAACAGTGAATAAGTAAACAAATTGAGTATTTTTAGCAAAAATCTCGTATATACTTATTGAAATCATTCGATAACTTAAACACTGTATCAACAATCCATTTTCTTTGTTTCACAAAAAGTTCACAATTTCATATAGCATCCAATAAATTGTATCATCATAAACAACTTCAAACACTTAAAATCAAAAAACACAAGATTTACATGCTAACATAACATTATCACCTAAAATCATCACAAAATAAGGCTGCAATATCCAACAGTATGCCACCAGTTATCAAATCACATAAAAATAGCACTAAAAACATATTTGATGTTAGAGAATATATCACCCAAAATACTATAAATCTAGACAGTAACTAAATTAAGCATATATAATCCATAAAGTTATAACAACAAACTAAGATAATATAATCATCTTGGCAATTCATCAAACAACTAGAATGCAAAGCAATAAAGCAGATTATATCAACGATAAACATGTTAGTCAGGTTGTAGAAAATGAAATAATCAAACTGTAAACCGTTCACAACCCAAACTCGTGTCTGAAAACATGATGTTTAGTTTTTGATTCGTTTAACAAATACAAAAACCACAAACTAAAGTGTAATCCATCTATGTAACACATATTAAAAGGCTCCAACAGTTAATCAACAAGAAAAAAACAAATGGCATATTCACAAACACCTTGTGGGCATTCACATGTATTGAATAACGGAAGAACCGACAAGCTCCAAATACAGTTATATTAACATATAAAAAGCTCATATAGTTACCTTTAAATGAAATTCGGAAAAAAAATTAAAAAAAAAGCTTCAAATTGATGGCCAGGCACCTCGTTTTGGGTTCGTTGTTTGGCCGGTAAAGATGAAATTGATGGCACGGTTCCTTTAGGGTTGGCTACTTGGCTTTGCGGTTCACGGATTCGCTTTGTGAATGTGAAGACGATGGCGGGTGTTTGATAGATTTGGGGGTTTCATGTTTGAAATATTTGGGAAGGAAAGAATAGATTTGGGGTTTCATGTTTGATAGATTTGAGGTATTGAATGGGTTTGAAGCGGTGGTAGCATGGAAACCGCTTTAAACATGAAAAGTGAACCGCTGGTAAATGACTGTTTTTGTAGTAGTGTCATTTGAGATTTCAAACTAGTTATTTCCAAACTTTTATCAAACGAGGTTCCAAGATATCGTACTAAAGTGTCCGGTTTGTAGGTTCAACAATAGAAGCATAGCGGTACTCCATTCAGTTGGGCTGGGTTTTCATAGACGGGCTTGGGCCTCTTTAGACGAATTTAAATTGGCACAGAAGGACCGCAAATGAATATACACTTCCTTTAAATATAGATAACGATATACACAATATGTTACATTTGTATATTAATCATTAGTATTAGATAAAAATAATCTTTTATCAAATTAGTTAACTATATACTGAACGAGATTAATGGGGGCGGTGGTCCATTGACAAAGGTAAGTATTTTAAACACATGGGTTTGGGATGAGAGGAAAATAGAGGTCTTGGAGTTCAAGTGTCACAGACAACAAATATTAAAAACGAATTCATTGCAAAAGATATTAAATTTTATCTGTTTGTCTCACTCGGCTCATTTAAACTATTTCCAGTTTTACTTATTTGATTTTTTTTAATTATTTAACATAAAAAAAGAAGTTAAACTAAATCAACTCTTATCCAAACAATCCTTCAATGTGGTCTAGTGGTAGGAGATTTGGGTTTTCCGTTGGAGACTCAAGTTCGAATCCCACTTGTGTCACTTTTGGGTGGATACTGACAATGACGAATTTGAGATAGACCTTGTACAAAGGTTGTTGGTTCGAACCGTGAGCCCACCCGGGTTTTTCTCCCCTCGTATGTTACGCCAAAAAGTTATGCTCTTGTGGTGACACAACGACTGTCAAGTGGCACTCGGCGGTATGGTTTCCCGGGGGAACACCCAAACCAAAGTGGGCTCGGTTAAGACAACATAGTGTTAGCAAACCCGACCCAGTTGAAGACCCAATTACAACTACATATCCGAACCCATTGGATACTACATGGGCCAGTTTAGTACAAGCCCAGAGTTGAACTCTCAAGCCCACCACTTAATCAAGTTCAACGAAATTCTATCCATGTTGAAACCGTTGTTATTGTTTTTCTATTTTATTTCTATTTGTTTTGAAGTTTTCAAATAAGTTTTTAATTCCCTAAGTGTAGCAAAACATGGGTAGTTATCAGTTTTTCTCAATTTTGTAATGCAGTCTGTAATGCAATGATCAGTTTTTTGAGTTTCCTAAAAAATATTATTATCTACGCCAAGAGGGTATTATTGTTCCATTGCTATTCTAGAATTTGGCAGGTTTTAGAAGGTGATCTTGGACGGCCAGTTCTTGTTCTCGTGGTGCGGCTGTATCGAGAATCCAAGCTAGTTTTATTCTGCTCAACGAAACTTGCAGGTGGTGTGACTGTATCTCGCGGGAACCGTGGTTGTTTGTGTTGTTAGTGTCAGGTATTTTCGATCCTGAAGAAACATGAAATCTCACCCCTCCTGGGTCAGATGTATGTTCTCTTCGGTTTTGGACACTGACGAACCCGCACCTCGATCTTCTTCTTCAGTTGCTCGAGACCTGCCATGGAATGGCCGGGGGGAATGGAGGTGACTGCTAAGAGTAAGTTTTTTTTTATAGACACAAAAATATTGGTGGAGGCCAAGAGTCCAAGAAAGGATCCTTTCAAATGAGATATGAAAGTCATTATATAGGGGACTCCATGGCAACCATCATTAACCCTAACCTTAATGGGCCAAGCCCGGTTAGGGGTTATCTCCACATCCCCCTCGGCCCATTGGGCCTTAGTTAGTAACAATACTAATATAACAAATACGAAACTTAATGTAATAAGTAAAGGGTCGTGCGGGGGGTTTGGGACCCTACCCCTACAGATCCAAACTAAGTTTTTTTGCCATCATATAGTCTTGTTAAAGTGGGCTCAGTTAAGACAATTTTGTTTGGCTAAAGTAAGGTATCGAGGCTCATCAAATTTAGAGAGTGTGATTGTCTAAATTAAAAAATTCAACTTCTAACGAAAAAGAACTCTTATCCAAACAAATTGGCAACATCACGTCAACTAATTAACAAGTTTTAACTTATAATATAAAGATGCTCGTGCACATTTTTACCATATTGGGCATATTTCGTGATAGGGAAAAGCATGTTTGAGTTGACCGGTTTAAATCCAACTGTAAAATAGTTCCTCAAATAAACTGACCAACCAATAAATGTTGTTTTCATTTGCCCACTTGAGGGCTAAGTTCACCTATTACACCGTATGTAGCAGTAGGAGGAAATTGAGGGAGAAGTGTGTTAGTGGCGTCAATCAACAAGAAAAAAGATTTTATATTAGGAATATGAGATAAATTTGAGGAAAGAGATGTCACAATTTTAATGGTTCTATGAATAAAAATAATAATAAACATATGGGTCCACTATTTTGGCCAAGAAATATTTCTGGGTTGCTCCGCTTCTCGGTCACTTCTCAAAGAGGAAGGGGGTTCAAACCCATTCTCGGCCACTTCTCCATGCAATCTCTTCCACTATAGGTGGTCTTATAAAAATCCACTCACAACAATGCATTCAAAAAGAAAATACACCCATGCTTCCCAATCCACCCCACAAATTTGACCGTTTTTAACCCAAAGAAAGCTATTTTTTTATTCCCCCCTTTGATTGATTAAACGAGACTCTTTTTATTTTCATAAAGAACCATGTTTCTTGTCTACCATATGCAGCAACAAACCGTAAAAACCACTAATTGTATTGCTTTCCGTTTAATTTCTTGTACTCTGCTCGTGAGATGGATCGTAAAAAGGTCTCTAAATTCAGAAAGAATATATAATAAGTTGGACATAATAATATAATCTTGTTACGTTTCAAACTTTTGACTTTTTTTTTTCTGAAAGGTAATTGATGCCAAATAATTATCATAAGTTTTCATTTGATTGCTACTCGGTTTTGCTTAAAGAAATCATCATGAGCGAAAATATTAAAACATACATTTCTCGCATGTAAAATCAACTACATATCAAGTGTAAAATATACTGTGATAATATATATGAGTGCGATTGATTTTGGTAATAAAAATGAAAGTTAGATGTCTCATTGTTAAGTTGTCAATATAAATTACTATTGACCAATTATTCTTAGTTTATATTATTAAAATCCAAATTAACTTGAAGATTAAATACTCTCGTCTATAAACGATCAAAACTTACTGAACAAGTTAGCTGACTCGGATGGTTTAAGATTTACATGACTTGTCTTTGCTGTTTGATAGTCCAAACTCCAGACAACGGTAAAAAAACTTGGAATTGGTTTTTTTGTCAGACCTTAACCTACGACGGAAATACTGGGGCGTAACTGATTGCTCACAATTTTTCAAAGGTTTCTATCAAGCAATGATATAAGTTTCAATATCTATTTAATAATTTCAAATAAAACAATTACAGTTAAGTACATCAAGCATAACGAAACTACAACAATGATTAATTAAGTTTGTATCCTAAAAAGCATCTCTACGCGATCTTCATCTTTCTAAACAATCAAGCTGATAACCTGCAAATGCGTATAAAATATATTTTTGTCAACAACACATGTTGAGTGAGTAAAACACCAGTTTCAGACACAACAGTAATAGTATATATAATATATAAAGAAAGATGCAAACTGTTCCTGTGAGATAAACAGTTAAACCATAGCACATACACAAACAATCAAACATAAATAAAGGGCTAAACCGTTTCCATGCGAATGGGCATTGGTTACCAAAAATGAGGTGTCGGTGAAACCATTGTCAATGCGTCGGACGCCGGCCACTACGACGGTCGTATGATCATACTAGACTGTGAATATGTTGGACATCTCCGAATGCGGTTCAAATAAAGCAAGTAAGCAAATAACAAGTTAGGTATAAACTGATATACACACAAGGATTAAAAAGTTTCTGTTTTAAATACTATGTAATAGATAAATATGTTACGATACGCATATGTCCCCAATAATTAAAAATAAGTAAAAAGGGGAGTGATTACTCACCTGATCGGATGAACGAAAATATAAGTGATGATGTGAGAGAGATGGATCCGTCGGGATATACCATCAAGGATTCCTAATTAAATATTATTATTTCAAGAGTTAATTACAGATGATATAACATAATTTAATAAATTAAGATTTTTATGGGATTTGAGTTAGGTTTGAGATTTAAATGTTATTGATTGAACAATTTATTTTATGTATGGATTATTATTGTAAAGATTAATATTATTGATTATATTTGATAAGAAACATTACTTTTTATTATTTATAAAATCACCATTAATTATTCTTGATAAGATATAAAATCAATTACTTAAATAATTTTAAAGAATTAAGATATAAGGTATGCTTATAATAATAATATCCAAATCAATATATAATTAAATAGACACTTAAGTAAACTAATGTGATTAAATATAATCTATGATATAATATTTGAATAGATACAACACGATATATATTTTAAATCCTTAACGAAAAAAATGTTTTTACGGACGAGTAATAAATATATACTTACATATTTATTAATACTAGACGGGTGTCCGCGCGATGCAGCGGGTGTTTGACCCTATTAATCAATCACGTAACAAATATGAGTGTTTATGGTTCGGTTAAAACCTTGAAATCCTTTAATTATTATATATGTTATGTTATATATATTAGATACAGTTAAAATGTAATTGAATATAAATCTTTTTATTACAAATAACTTGGTTATACAACTTTAAATTAACCTAATTGTAATATTATTCTTTTTTGTGATATTTGTTATTATAATTTTGCGTCCTAGATCTTCCATTAGTATTTACCATTTATGTGGCTAAAATTATCATTCTTTCTTTATGATCCTCTCAAGTATCAAATTATGTTGGTGTTTAGTTATAATTGATGGGATTTTAAATTAATTATATTAAACTAAATTTATTTTTAAAGTTTATACTGTGAAACGAAACTGGAACCAAGCCGTTGGTAACGATTCGGTTTCAACTTTCGATGGTTGAGTTTAGTTTTGGACGACAAAAAATCAGTATTAACGGTTGGGCTCACAAGTTTAACTTAAAATTAACTTAAAACTATCAAAATCGACACTAAACACCCATACGTAACATATTAATTTATTTAAATTGGAAAAAATGATAACAATATCATATTCAAATTAAAGAGAATAAAATGCTCGTTTATATGATGTAATTTTTTTATAAAAATATTAACGTATGAAAAGGCTGTAGTCGTTTAAAAATCATGGGTGGGAAGTTATTTTAAAGTTTAAATTAAAAACATAATATGGTTAAAGATGATGGACCAAACTTGTAAGTTGAATGAATTATGTTTAAAAGACAAGTTTACCCTTACTAACACATGTACATTATGCATTAACCATTGTAAATCCCTTAATATCAAGTGTCTTAATTTGCCCTTGTTTGGTGTATTATATATAGTATAGATTATACCATCTTAATTAAAAAAACAATATATACATGTATTATACATATAAAGATTCATCAAGTTGTTTCACGACAAGCTACGCCAAGCAAAACATGTCGGTTTTTGCAAAACTAAAGTTTACATATCATTGATATCCTACTATACTATTAAAACAATTTAGTTTGTATCCACATGTCCATTTTCTATTGGATGATTTCATTTCTTTTCAAATATATCTTGCACTTCTCTATTTTTCTTACCAATTAAATAAATCAAAAATAAAATCAATTTATACCACATCAATGACACCTTAATGTCATGTCACCAATTCCTTTCATACTAATGCCAACCCATCCTCTAACCTATATTTAAACAATAACATTCCTTAATTTTTTACTCTAATCATGTTTTTCTTTCTTTCTCTAATAGCCGGATCTTCTTTCATCCTCTCCCATATTCCGGTCAATCCAAATCTATATCTTTATTAATTATTTTCCGGTAAGTTTCTATTATATATTAAATTCCGATTGTTGATATATGTATTTCCGGCAATATTATATTTCTTCCGGTTATTGTTTCCTCTAATCTTTTTATGTTTCTTTTAATTGTTAACTCATTTTATTAAAATCAGTTTAGGTTTTTAATAAAGAAAGGCGATGTCTACAATTTTTGGACGTGTTTACGTTTTTCTGGTTATGTGTTATACTTATAACAATGATGATTGTTTTATATTTATTAGTATTTTTTTAATTTTTCGTGTTCTTTTGTTTAACATGCTGTTAATCTATTTTCTAGATCAAAATTATGTTCATCCATCGACGGTATCAAAATCAGAGATTCCATGGTTAAAAACCATATTTCTTATTTTCTGGTAAGACATTCAATTTTTCCGGTTACAAATTAAAAATCAAATATTCCATAATATCAACATTAATATTCTACTTTCTAATTTCAGGTCAATGCTAAGATTAATAAATGTTCATTTCTCTGAAAATTCTACAAAAAAATCCGACATACCATGGTCATTGTCACAATATCTTTTTTCCGGTTACATCTTTTAAATTTTCCGGTTATTGACTATAATTCAAAAAACCATAATATCAATATTAATTTTCGATTTTATTATTTCAGGTTATTTTCCGACTCATATAATATGATTTCACGATTGATCAATACTTTATAAGATGTATTTTTATTATATTATCATGTATAGATTTTCTTTTTTGAATATTCATGTATTTCAATATTTCAATTTCATAAATTTTAGTTAAAGCTAAATATTAATCTATACCTTGATGTATATTTTGTTTTCCGGCGCCTTAATAAATGACACAATTAACTATTTTATTAATTCGAATTATTTAGTTTGACTTTCCTAATTTATGGTCATAACAGGATTCTCATTTTATATGAATTAACTTTCTCAATTAACTATTTCCTAATTTTGTTGCTTAATACAATTTATTTCATTCACATTTTATACACAATTTCTTTCCTTAATTTTTAAAGAAAACCGATTTTACGAATTAACTTCATTTTTTTTTCTCGTTTACTATTTGACCATATCAATGATAATTATAAAATGACATTTACACATACATATAACTTTGTTACTACCTTTTGTAATATAATTATTGTATTCCCTTTTATATAAAAATTTAAATCTTAACGAAATACAAATTAATTTGCAATCATTTCACCCAACTCAAAGTTAATATGAGTTTACCGTAATTGTATATAGTTTTTGTGTATCATAAAAACTTAATTTTAAATCAATTATCCATTATTTACATAATAATAATTTGTCTAACATTAAATGTTAATAATCTATAAATAATAATACATAATAACAGGTTTACTAATTTACATAAATAAGTAAATCAAGATATCGAATTTATTTATGGTATCTCTCTACATTTTTGGTATATTATTTAAATTTGAATTTGAATTTCTAATTAATTTCCATACTAATTATTTTACTAACATTTACACGAAATATTAACATGTTTCATATTTAACATGTTTCCTTTAATTGTTTGACTAACATTTGAATTTCTAATTAATGTTTATTCGTTCATTCATTTTGTATATATAACCGAATTAACATCAATATTGTAATTTATATACTTTAATACTTTAATTATCCCATAATTTATATACTTTAAAATTATACATAATTTACATAATAATAAGTTCCCATAAATTTGAATTTCTAATTCATGTTCATAATAATGGTTTGACCAACATTTACATGGAATATATATCAACATTCAGATTATGTTTAAGGTAACATATGAAAATTATACTTTACAAGTATGTTATTATTTTTATTTTTGTTAAAATATTACAAGTTACCATTCATACCATTACAAATTCAAAATTCGTTCTAAATGTTAAATAACTCATAACTTCAATTCTTTATTTTTGTTTACCGTAATTGTTTATAGTTTTGGTATATCATAAAAAACTAATTTGAAATTAATTATCCATAATTTACATAATAATAAGTTCTCTAAAATTAATTGTGACATCTGCCCGATCCGACCCGACCCAGGTACCCGTTTCTCTGACCCGATCTCTTTCTTTTATGATTTAGTATTTATTTATACTTATATTTTACTTTTAAAAATAATAATATATATTTCCTTCCCGCCTCTTTCTCTCTCTTTTTCTTCCCGCTGTCCCGTCCCTCTCCTCTCTTTCCGCCTTCTTTTCCCTCTTATCGCCATCCCGCCCTTAAGCCTTGTTTCCCTCTTTTTCTTCTAACTCTTTCCTTGTCCTTTGTTCCTTCCCGCCTAAGGTTGTCTGCGCAGCTCCACGCGCCAGACCCCTTACAAGGAATCCTGTGTGAAGACCATCTGTTCCTGCGATACGCGAGACGAACGCTTCCCGCGACGCGCTAAGGATTTGTAGTTCCCTCGACGCGCGAAGAATTATAGTTCTTCCCGCGGCGCGCTAGGAATCTTAGTTCCTCCCGCGGCGCGCTAAGAAATGTGGTTCTTCCCGCAGTGCGCATGGAAATGAAGTTCTTTCCGCGACGCGTTAAGGTTGTTTTAGTCTACCTTCGCGCTCGCGCTCTCTTGACCTTCTGTGTCTGCCTTCGCGCCTTAGCCTTCTCGCGCTGTACCCTTTGAGTTTTCTTCTGTTTAAATCTAGCCGTTGCTTTTGTGTTGTCTTATCTTTTGGAGCTGTTGACCTGCTTTGCTTTATGTCTGAATAGTTGCTTTCGGCGCTGCATGCGTGCCAACCCCATTGGTTGGTAGATAAAGTGACTGACATTATCTTTTGAGATCTGCTTTTGCCATGCTTGACCAGTACCTTTTTCTGAACTGCCCATGCCTTTTTACTGTTCGCTGACAGCTTTATCTTGCCCCCTGCAGCTGCCATATCTTTTGATATCTTTTGTTTTGTCTTGTTCTGTTTGTCTTGGAACCTTTTCTGGATTTATGTCTCCTAGGGTTTCTCTATAAATAATAATAATATTTTCTTAACACTACACACACAAAACACTTAATCTCTCTTGTTCTCTTGCTCTTTGCTCTCTCTGCCGCCTCCCTCTCTGCCTCCGTCTTCCTCTCCGTTCTGCCTTGCTTTTCCGGTAATATATATATATATTATATATAATAATTTACTTATTAATTATGCTAACTTATAATCAAGACTTAAAACAGATCGTTAAAACAATAATCTTTAATTATAGGTTAACTTGTGCTTGTTTAAGAGTTGATTCTTGCTTTATCTTACACCGCATCGTTTATCAAGTGAGTAATCTCGTAACTAATCCCTTTTTGCTTTTAATGTTTTGGGATGTTCATGTGTTCATACAAACTTAGAGTCTTAAACTTGTTTATGAACTTTAGTCGCGCAGTATCCCATGTGTTGAGGACGTAGACTTGGCTGTTTATTTGTATGTGTGGATCATTAACCGTATGGACGGTCTATTCCGCAGTTTTCATGGTACCATTAGATGAACACGGGAGAACATTCGTTTATGATTTTCTCTTTTGTTTACACATGCACAGTTAGTCTTGTTTGTGAGCTCAATTGTGAGCACTGGCAGTCTTGTCTCTTAGAGTTGGTCCCGATCAGATTACACCCTTGTTGAAAACCAGACATACACATGTTGCGCGCAGATTTATTGTTACCTATGTATTGTATTAAACTTGATTTCTCACCAACACGCAAGTGTTTGACGTTTATTTTAACACATGTTCAGGTTTGCAGTAGCTGTTTTGGAGCTTGTGGACACGTAGGAAATTTCTTTATTTTGGACCTAGTTTAAAATGTATCAAGACAAGTTATTTCTGTTCAAATATTTTGATTTATAATATATTGATTTATGTTGGTTTATTTATATCTTATGTATACGTTGCGCATGCGTGAATGAATATATTTATTAAATATTGACACCCAATAGTGTCACGAGTAATGAAACAATATGTGGCGCCCCGATGTATAATCCGCCTTCGGTCGGGGTGTTACAGATTGGTATCAGAGCTCGTTGACTTTAGGATAGGTGGTTAGACGTAACGGCCTAGAATACCTAAGAGTCCCTTCTTGCGCATGAGAGAAATCTCATGTTTGCGCGCTTATTGTTAATTACTCGTTATTTATGAATATGCTCGCACTTGCGCAGTATATGATTTTATGTTTTATCTCGCGATATTTCGATTTTTGCTAAATTTCGATTTTTATTGATTTTTCTTGCATATTCGTTTGTTGGGTTTGAAAATCCGAAAAGTCATGGTGATACATGAATAGTTGATTTTCAATTTCCATTTACGATTATGTTCTGAGGTTGGAGACTTGAAAAGTCATGGTGATACATGAATTGTCAACCTCCAATACTCATTTTCTTGTATATTTTATATTGAAGATTGAAAAGTCATGGTGATACATGAATCGTCAATCTCCAATACTCGTTTGCTCGTATATTTTAAATTGGGAATTCGGAAAGTCATGGTGATACATGAATTGTCAATTCTTGATTCGAATTTGTTACATTTATTAAGTCTGCATTTAGGGTCATTTATTTTACTTTAACTTTTGACAGCATCTAACTCCGTGAAACCAAGCTTTATAAGATTAAAACTTTGCGCTAAAACCAAGATATTAACTAAAATTAAAACTTTTATAGAATGCCTCCGCTATCTCGCCGATTTCAGAGAAGAGAAGCCTCGCGCATGCGTAAACAGCAACGTTCCCAGGAAATGGCCGCCGCAATAGCCCAAGCCTTGAGCCAAAACAATACCTCGAGTTATAACATCAAGTCCTTTAACGCGGGTAACCCTCCAAAGTTCACAGGTCTTGAAGGAGCCACCGTGATGCTCCAGTGGCTTGAGAAGATTGAAAACACTTTCCTCCATACCCAATGCCCCTCAGACAGACGAACCCTATATGCTTCCAGTGTCCTGGAATCCAGAGCGCTTACATGGTGGAATGGGGTAGCTCATGCGCGTGGCGCAGAGGCTGCTTCTAGCATGACATGGGAGGAATTCAAGGAAATTCTTACGCGAGAATTCTGCCCTCCCAACGAAGTTAAGCGCCTGGAGGAAGAATTTTGGAATCTTAAGCAGTACAGCGGTGAAGCGCGCGAGTACGCGACGCGCTTCCATGAACTAAGCCTGCTTGTCCCTCACCTTGTTACCCCTTCCCGCCGAGCCATAGAGAAATTCCTTGGGGGTCTCCCCATGGAAATTCAAGATTCTGTATGGGCTAGAAACCCAGTTACCCTCTCTGACGCCATCGAGTTGGCCGCTGTGCTCAGCGACAACCATGTCAGAGCAGGAACCCTGTTCCTGCGGGGAACAGAAAAGACCAAACTCACCAAGACTGTCCCTGAACCAACAGAAACCAAACCAGAACCCTCAAACCGTAACAACCTCAAGCGCAGGCGCAAGGCCTATGCGCTTACCAACCCGCCCATAGTCCAGCAACCCATTTATCAACCTCCAGTTTATGCGCCTAACCCACTATCAGCCTACCCAACACCTCCTATAGCCCACAACTATGCCTTAACCAATCCGGCACTCCCTGCCCCGCCAACTAAGAAACCTTACACAGGAAACCATCCCTTTTGCCCAACCTGTAGATTTCACCACCCAACCCAAACCCCGTGTCGACTTTGCAACCGATGTGGCCGCGCTGGTCACGCTGCTGAGAACTGTAGAGTCCTTCTCGCCAATCCAATTGCGCCAACACCACCAGTCTACCCGCAGAACCCACAACCAACATACCAAAACCCACGACCCAGGTCGTGCTATAACTGCGGTGATCCCAGTCATTTCCGGAACGCGTGCCCGAGACTACAAGTTCAGATTACGCAAGCGAATCCGGTGAACCAGATTTCAAACCAAGTGACGCGTGGACGAGCTTTTAACATAACCGCGCACCAAGCGCAAGCGAATAATGACGTAGTTAATGGTACATTTTTACTTAACGGATTTTATGCCTCTGTACTTTTTGATACTGGCGCCGATCGAAGTTTTATCTCTCGCGCCTTCGAGCAGAAGCTTGCGCGACCGCGCAGCGTTTTAAAAGAAGATTTTTCAGTTGAATTGGCTAACGGTGAAACTGTTTTAATTAACTCGGTGATTAAAGATTGTACGCTTAACCTTAACGAAAACGATTTTCTGATCGACCTCATCCCTATGCCTCTTGGAAGCTTTGATGTTATCATTGGTATGGACTGGCTTTCGCATAATCGCGCCGAAGTTATTTGCGCCAAGAAATTGATTCGCATACCTCGAGAGAATGGTGATCTTCATATTTACGGCGAAAAACCCTCCAGTGGTCTTAAGCTTATGTCTTGCGCCGAAGCCCAAAGACTCATGCGGAAGAAGTGTATTGCATTTCTAGCCCATGTGGTTAAACCCGATGAAGGAAAGAAGCTTCGCGATATCCCTGTTATGCGTGATTTCCCTGAAGTTTTTCCTGATGATCTTCCTGGTATCCCTCCCGCTCGTGAAGTCGAGTTCCGTATTGATCTTGTCCCTGGTGCTTCCCCCGTGGCTAAATCTCCTTATCGTCTTGCACCCGCTGAGATGCAAGAATTGGCCAGCCAACTTCAAGAGTTGACTGCTAAAGGATTCATTCGCCCTAGCTCTTCGCCCTGGGGTGCTCCGGTGTTGTTCGTTAAAAAGAAAGATGGATCGTTTCGCATGTGTATTGATTACCGCGAGTTGAACAAACTCACCATTAAGAACCGGTATCCCTTACCGCGTATTGACGACCTCTTTGATCAACTCCAAGGTGCCTCGTGTTTCTCGAAGATTGATCTCCGCTCTGGTTATCACCAGTTGCGCATCCGCGATGAAGATGTTCCGAAGACTGCTTTTCGAACTCGTTATGGCCATTTTGAATTCTTGGTCATGTCCTTCGGTTTAACCAACGCACCCGCCGTTTTCATGGATCTAATGAATCGGGTGTGTAGGCCTTTCTTGGACCGTTTCGTGATTGTGTTTATCGATGATGTTCTGGTGTATTCTAAGACCAAGGCCGAGCATGAGCAACATCTTCGGTTGGTGTTGCAAAAGCTTAAAGCTGAGCAACTCTATGCTAAGCTTTCCAAGTGTGAATTCTGGTCTAATGAAGTACAGTTTCTTGGTCATGTTGTAAACAAGATGGGTATTCATGTCGACCCATCCAAGATTGAAGCAATCAAGAACTGGATTACGCCATCCTCTCCTTCTGAGATCCGTTCCTTTCTGGGCTTAGCTGGTTACTACCGGCGATTTATTTCGAACTTCTCAAAGATCGCTTTACCTTTAACAGCTTTAACACACAAAGGTAAACCTTATATTTGGGGCTCGAAGCAAGAAGAAGCCTTCCTATCGCTCAAGCGATTGTTGTGTGAAGCTCCTGTTCTTGCGCTACCTGAGGGTAATGATGATTTTGTCGTATATTGCGATGCATCCAACCAAGGTCTCGGTTGTGTTCTTATGCAACGAGGCAAGGTTATCGCTTACGCATCAAGGCAACTTAAGGTTCACGAAAAGAATTATACAACTCACGACCTCGAACTTGGTGCAGTTGTTTTTGCCTTGATGATCTGGAGACACTACCTTTATGGCACTAAGTGTATCCTTTACACTGACCATAAAAGCCTTCAGCATATCTTTGATCAAAAGGAACTTAACATGAGGCAACGCCGATGGAACGAACTCATCAGCGATTACGATTGTGAGATCCGGTATCATCCTGGTAAGGCTAATGTGGTAGCCGATGCGCTCAGCCGAAAACCCTGCCAGCTTAACTGTATTTTGCCGCGCACCCAGCTTCACTTCGCGCCGATTCAGAGCAACCTTGAATCGCGTATTCGTGACGCGCAGCGCGCATCCATCAGTAATGGTAACCTTCGCGCCGAGTTAGCGTGTGGCGCGGAAGCGCATTTTGTTTCTAATCTGAGTGGAATTCTCTGCTATCTTAATCGCATCTGGATTCCCTTTGATGAGAATCTTCGCGCTGATATCCTGTGTGAAGCGCACAAATCTCGGTATTCTATTCATCCTGGCGCTGATAAGATGTACAAGGATTTGCGCATTACTTATTGGTGGCCCGGTATGAAGAAGGATATTGCTGTGTTCGTAGCTAAATGCCTGACTTGTTCTAAAGTAAAAGCTGAACACCAACGCCCATCTGGTTTGCTCGAACAACCAGAAATTCCTACGTGGAAATGGGAATGTGTAGCAATGGACTTCATTACCAAGTTACCTTTGACAGCAAGCAAACATGATAGCATTTGGGTAATAGTGGATCGTTTGACTAAGTCTGCTCACTTTCTGCCCATTCGTGAAAACTACCGTGTTGAGCATCTCGCGCAGCTTTATGTCAAAGAAATTGTCTGCCGCCATGGTACTCCTTTGAGCATCATATCCGATCGCGATGGCCGTTTTATATCTCGCTTTTGGAAATCTCTCCAATCTGCACTAGGAACTCGCTTGGACATGAGTACGGCATATCATCCCCAGACTGACGGACAGTCTGAGCGAACTATTCAAACTCTTGAGGATATGCTCCGATCTTGTGTTCTTGATTTTGGAGGTAATTGGGATTCACACCTGCCTTTGATCGAGTTCTCTTATAACAACAGCTATCACTCCAGTATCGGTATGGCCCCATTTGAAGCACTTTACGGTCGTAGGTGCCGCTCCCCGATCTGTTGGAGCGAAGTGGGTGAAACTCAAATCACAGGACCCGAACTTGTTCAAGAGACAACCGATAAAATCGCCAAGATCCGTGATCATCTGCTGACCGCCAGAAGCCGACAGAAGAGTTACGCAGATCGCAGGCGAAAGCCTCTCGAATTTCAAGTTGGTGATCTTGTTCTCCTCAAAGTGTCGCCTTGGAAAGGTGTTGTCCGCTTTGGGAAGAAGGGTAAGCTTGCTCCTCGTTATGTTGGTCCATTTAAGATCATCGCGCGTGTAGGAAAAGTTGCCTACAGACTTGACCTGCCGCCCGCGCTCAGTAATGTGCATCCAACGTTCCATGTATCCAATCTCAAGAAGTGTTTAGCTGACGAGAACCTTCACATTCCACTTGATGAAGTCCAAGTTGATGAAACTATGCATTTTATTGAGAAGCCTGTTGAGGTTATGGATCGCGAGGTTAAGCAAACCAAGCGCAGTCGTATCCCTATCGTGAAAGTTCGTTGGGAGTCCAAGCGCGGAGCCGAGTTTACATGGGAAAGGGAAGATCAAATGAAGATCAAGTACCCGCACCTGTTCTCTGCGCAACCTACTTCGAGATAAATTTCGGGACGAAATTTCTTAAAGTAGGGGAGACTGTGACATCTGCCCGATCCGACCCGACCCAGGTACCCGTTTCTCTGACCCGATCTCTTTCTTTTATGATTTAGTATTTATTTATACTTATATTTTACTTTTAAAAATAATAATATATATTTCCTTCCCGCCTCTTTCTCTCTCTTTTTCTTCCCGCTGTCCCGTCCCTCTCCTCTCTTTCCGCCTTCTTTTCCCTCTTATCGCCATCCCGCCCTTAAGCCTTGTTTCCCTCTTTTTCTTCTAACTCTTTGCTTGTCCTTTGTTCCTTCCCGCCTAAGGTTGTCTGCGCAGCTCCACGCGCCAGACCCCTTACAAGGAATCCTGCGTGAAGACCATCTGTTCCTGCGATACGCGAGACGAACGCTTCCCGCGACGCGCTAAGGATTTGTAGTTCCCTCGACGCGCGAAGAATTATAGTTCTTCCCGCGGCGCGCTAGGAATCTTAGTTCCTCCCGCGGCGCGCTAAGAAATGTGGTTCTTCCCGCAGTGCGCATGGAAATGAAGTTCTTTCCGCGACGCGTTAAGGTTGTTTTAGTCTACCTTCGCGCTCGCGCTCTCTTGACCTTCTGTGTCTGCCTTCGCGCCTTAGCCTTCTCGCGCTGTACCCTTTGAGTTTTCTTCTGTTTAAATCTAGCCGTTTCTTTTGTGTTGTCTTATCTTTTGGAGCTGTTGACCTGCTTTGCTTTATGTCTGAATAGTTGCTTTCGGCGCTGCATGCGTGCCAACCCCATTGGTTGGTAGATAAAGTGACTGACATTATCTTTTGAGATCTGCTTTTGCCATGCTTGACCAGTACCTTTTTCTGAACTGCCCATGCCTTTTTACTGTTCGCTGACAGCTTTATCTTGCCCCCTGCAGCTGCCATATCTTTTGATATCTTTTGTTTTGTCTTGTTCTGTTTGTCTTGGAACCTTTTCTGGATTTATGTCTCCTAGGGTTTCTCTATAAATAATAATACTATTTTCTTAACACTACACACACAAAACACTTAATCTCTCTTGTTCTCTTGCTCTTTGCTCTCTCTGCCGCCTCCCTCTCTGCCTCCGTCTTCCTCTCCGTTCTGCCTTGCTTTTCCGGTAATATATATATATATTATATATAATAATTTACTTATTAATTATGCTAACTTATAATCAAGACTTAAAACAGATCGTTAAAACAATAATCTTTAATTATAGGTTAACTTGTGCTTGTTTAAGAGTTGATTCTTGCTTTATCTTACACCGCATCGTTTATCAAGTGAGTAATCTCGTAACTAATCCCTTTTTGCTTTTAATGTTTTGGGATGTTCATGTGTTCATACAAACTTAGAGTCTTAAACTTGTTTATGAACTTTAGTCGCGCAGTATCCCATGTGTTGAGGACGTAGACTTGGCTGTTTATTTGTATGTGTGGATCATTAACCGTATGGACGGTCTATTCCGCAGTTTTCATGGTACCATTAGATGAACACGGGAGAACATTCGTTTATGATTTTCTCTTTTGTTTACACATGCACAGTTAGTCTTGTTTGTGAGCTCAATTGTGAGCACTGGCAGTCTTGTCTCTTAGAGTTGGTCCCGATCAGATTACACCCTTGTTGAAAACCAGACATACACATGTTGCGCGCAGATTTATTGTTACCTATGTATTGTATTAAACTTGATTTCTCACCAACACGCAAGTGTTTGACGTTTATTTTAACACATGTTCAGGTTTGCAGTAGCTGTTTTGGAGCTTGTGGACACGTAGGAAATTTCTTTATTTTGGACCTAGTTTAAAATGTATCAAGACAAGTTATTTCTGTTCAAATATTTTGATTTATAATATATTGATTTATGTTGGTTTATTTATATCTTATGTATACGTTGCGCATGCGTGAATGAATATATTTATTAAATATTGACACCCAATAGTGTCACGAGTAATGAAACAATATGTGGCGCCCCGATGTATAATCCGCCTTCGGTCGGGGTGTTACATTAATGGTCCATAATCGGTAGATAATAATAAGTTTACTATTTTACATAAATAATTAAATAAAGGTCTCGATTTTCTCTATAGTATTTCTCTACATTTTTGGTATATGATTTAAATATGAATTCATATTTAATGTCCATAATAATTCTTTGTCAAACATAATTGTTTCTATATATGTTTTCCATTATTATATTGACTATAACCATATCTTAATAATTACCAAAAATTATAATTCAGATTATGTTAAATTATTAAAATTATACTTTACAAGTACGTTATTACTTTTACTATTTTTTGTTCTAGATATTTCAAAAAGTACTACCTTAGAAAATTACCATTCAGACTATTAATTTTTTTTTTAAATTACAAGTTACCGTTCATACTATTACAAATTCAAATTTGTAATCAATGTTAAAACAACTCAGAACTTCAATTCTTTATTTTTGTTTACCCTAATTGTATATAGTTTTTAATTTTTTTTTCATTGTTATAAACTCATTCTTTAATATGGTTTGACCAAAATAATACCATAATTATCTCATTATTACAATTTATATGGTTTGACTTTATTTATTTGTTAAAAAACCCGAATGAAGAAGTTATAAACTAAATAAATTTCCGACCGATTTAAGTATTTGACCGTTCACATTAAATCATTTTTGACCATTCATATTAAATCGTTTTAAATTTTAAATAACATTTGCATAGTAAATATAACTTTTTTGAAATATATCAACATGATTTAAGTACTTTTAAATTTAAGATTTGCACTCACAAATTATGTCCATATAAAAATTAACATACATTTATTTTGACTATTGTAACATTTTTAATTAAATATTCTCTTAAAATCCATCATTATGTTATTAAGAGTTACAATAAATTGTATTAATTTGCTTCAAGCAAAAGAAAAAACAGTAGACACATTTTGGATTTTAAAAAATGCATATATATTATGTTGACATTTTGAAGTCAAAATATGACATTTTAAAATTAAAAGTTAGACCTTTTAATTCAAACATGGTGTGTTAATTTTTTTTCAAGATAGTACGTTACTAACTATAATTTTTTCAAGATGGTAATATTTAATTCAAACATGGTTTACAATAAATGTTTTAAAATTAATGTGCAAATATACACGGGTACTATCTTAAAGTAATAAATATTACAGTTATTGATGTGTAATAAATGTCATAGATAAAGTTCATCTTTTAAATCAACATTGAGATAAAAGTTTTGTTGAATCGACATTGTAGAATTGTTTTATTGATTTGGAGACTAATTTCATTTGTTTGCTTATTATTGTACTAATGATATAAGTTATAAAATATTTTAAATTTTCATTTATCTTTGTTAGTCTTTGTATATTTTTGTATTTGATTCAAATAAGTTATGATGTCTTATAATTCATGTAAAAGTATCATTTATTTATAAGTAAAACATTTGCATTTCATTAAATTTATATGATGTTACATATATATCATATTTTTAAATATGTTGCACCGTGTGTAACACGAGTACTATCCTAAATCAATATAGGAATCCAATGATCTATTTTTTTAAGAGATTTGGATCATTTAAAGCTTGCTAATGTTAAAAAGAAATGACACATTTGAATTTTGAAAATGAAGTTAGTGATAAATGTTTTTCAAGATGGTAATATTTAATTCAAACATGGTTTGTAATAAATGATTTAAATTGATGTGCAAATAAACACGGGTACCATCTTATAGTAATAAATATTACAGTTATTAATGCGTAATAAATGTCTTAGATAAAGTTCATCTTTTGAATCAACATTGAGATAAAAGTTTTGTTGAACGACATTGTAGAATTGTTTTATTGTTTTGGAGACTAATTTCCTTTGTTTGCTTATTATTGTACTAATGATAAAAGATATAAAATATTTTAACTTTTCATTTATCTTTCTTAGTCTTTGTATGTTTTGTATTTGATTCAAATAAGTTATGATGTTTTATAATTCATGTAAAAGTATCATTTTTTTATAATTACAACATTTGCATTTCATTAAATTGATATGATGTTGCATATATATCATGTTTTTAAATATGTTCCACCGTGTGTAAATCATAAATCAATATTATAAAAAATAAAGTTTTAACTTATCAATATTTAAACATCTTTGCTTTACTAAAACTATTTTGATTGTAAAAATGTAACATTTAGATTTGTAAAACCAACAAAAAGGCGTGTTTTTTCACCACTGACTTCCTGTTTTTTGAAACCTAACATTATCAAACTACAAATTTACAAACGAGTTATAAATTTGAGATGTCTTTTTGAACCGTTTTTACTTTAAACGGTAAACAAGCATATAACAATACCGACAATTATAAATGTTTCATAAAAACAAACTACTTAATTTTAAAAACGTCATATCATAAAAAAAATATCTCATCGTATACGAAAATATACAATCTATATTTGTAATCCATATTAAAGAATTTCTTACAAATTAAAGTCTAGAAAGTTACATAATAATATTATAATATTACTATAATAAATTTATAACCATACTATCTAATATCAACTCCTTAATTTTCAAAAGCCCTTTCATCTTCTTCGACAGCCGGTGTTTACACATAGTCAGCTATATGTGGCTTTATCACGAGTGAAGAGCAGAGCCGGTGTTAAAATGCTTATATTAGATAAGAAGGGTAATGTTACAAATAAAACTACAAATGTGGTTTATAAGGAACTATTTAGTTATTTATGAAATTTTAATTTTCAAGTTTTTTTTATCTATCACATAATTGTACAACGAAAGTTACTTTGTTGTTTATGAAAAGTATTATGTATATAGTAATTGTAGAACCAATGTTATTTTGGTTGTACTTATGTTGAAGCAACTTTTTATTTATAATACGTTATAATAACAACTATATATCATGTTATTGTCTCCTCAAGTGTTGTTATTAAACGTTTTATATATTTTCATCTGTTTCGTACACGGGTCAATAACCTAGTTAGTTAACATAATTTATAAATTTACAAAAATATGTGCGCTGGCTGGGGCTCGAATTGCCATTGACGGCTCACAGATGTTATCACCCACCCAAATAACCAGTCGTGCCATGATATATTGATTAAAAGATGAGAACAATGAACTATAGACAATTGGCAGTTCAACCCAAAACCCTTATGAACCCTAATAATTTCAATTGCCTAATCTGTACATTGATTAACCAAACAAGTTTAGGGTTATTGATTATGGATTACAAACGACCTTAATACATATAACAATACCGACAATTATAAATGTTTCATAAAAACAAACTACTTAATTTTAAAAACGTCATATCATAAAAAAAATATCTCATCGTATACGAAAATATACAATCTATATTTGTAATCCATATTAAAGAATTTCTTACAAATTAAAGTCTAGAAAGTTACATAATAAATTTATTATATTACTATAATAAATTTATAACCATACTATCTAATATCAACTCCTTAATTTTCAAAAGCCCTTTCATCTTCTTCGACAGCCGGTGTTTACACATAGTCAGCTATATGTGGCTTTATCACGAGTGAAGAGCAGAGCCGGTGTTAAAATGCTTATATTAGATAAGAAGGGTAATGTTACAAATAAAACTACAAATGTGGTTTATAAGGAACTATTTAGTTATTTATGAAATTTTAATTTTCAAGTTTTTTTTATCTATCACATAATTGTACAACGAAAGTTACTTTGTTGTTTATGAAAAGTATTATGTATATAGTAATTGTAGAACCAATGTTATTTTGGTTGTACTTATGTTGAAGCAACTTTTTATTTATAATACGTTATAATAACAACTATATATCATGTTATTGTCTCCTCAAGTGTTGTTATTAAACGTTTTATATATTTTCATCCGTTTCGTACACGGGTCAATAACCTAGTTAGTTAACATAATTTATAAATTTACAAAAATATGTGCGCTGGCTGGGGCTCGAATTGCCATTGACGGCTCACAGATGTTATCACCCACCCAAATAACCAGTCGTGCCATGATATATTGATTAAAAGATGAGAACAATGAACTATAGACAATTGGCAGTTCAACCCAAAACCCTTATGAACCCTAATAATTTCAATTGCCTAATCTGTACATTGATTAACCAAACAAGTTTAGGGTTATTGATTATGGATTACAAACGACCTTAATACATATAATAATTACCTCATGAGATACCGAATAAAGGGAGAATGACGATAACGAACAAGCCGTCTGACTTGGACTACGATACACGACATAACAGCGAGGCACTAATCAATTGGGTTAGGGTTAAGAGTCGTTGGGTTGATAAGGTAGTGCAGGAGCGTTTAATTTGATTTCCATGAACTGAAAATGGTCCAACGATCTTAGGATGTCCGACGGGTGTGGTTATTATATTAATTCGTATCATAAAGATCGTATTTTCCTAATTAAGTTGCCGGCTTACTATGTTTTTGATATAAGGACGATTTGCTAAAATTATTTCCATGCATACAGCGAAGATTGAGGTCCAAGCAAGTTAATCGGGTTGCGGATTGCAATTTGGGTATGGGCATGTACAAATGGATCCTGGTTAAAAAATATATTATAATAAGTTTATAGATATTGCAGATCAGCCCCTGAAATTTGAAGATGGAAACAAAAATAGGAAACAATATCGTTTGGGTGGAAATTGTATAAAGTTGAAAGTTAATAATATATATTAATTAAATGACAATAATATAATAATATATTGATAAACACGGTATTTTATTGATAAAATTTTCTGAACTTCGAAACGGGTCGCATAAATGACAAAAAAAAAATAATTTAAAAAGTCCGAGTTGTTACAGTTTTAACCGAACCAACACTTAATATTTACTTATTTATTATTTTTGAAAAATACAATTATTTATACTTTTATATCTGTGAACCATCTTTTATCATTTAGATTTTGTAATATAAACAAACAATGTTTAAGTAAAAAGAAAAATCGATTCAAACTGCTAAACCGTCAAAACTGAGCATCAAAGCGCAAAAAGTCTAAACCTATCTGGTCCTAGTTGTTAAATTGAGAGCTCAAGAACAAGAGACAGGTTGCAATATTGATAAAAAATGATCGGTACTTTTCACAAATTCAAATAAAAGAAGATACGAAAGTTTAAATCTTAAATATATACAAACGAAACCTTTCCTACATTCTCTAAAGTTATCAGATTGTTTTATTTATAAATGGGGGTTTTCTCATGCATTTGATCCGAATTTACGAGTATGGGTCTCACCAAACCCATATAGCCTTTAAACGGGCTATAATATCTCATTAAATTAATAATTAATCTTAACAAATATTTAATATTAAAAACATATAACATAGGGATATACTAATATCTAATATATTATTTTTATATAAAAATATATTACTTATAATTAGGAAATAGTTTTATAGAAAAAAAAATAAGCGGATCATGGGTTGCAAACAATGTTATAACATTTTATTTATTTTGAAACCTTTTCATTATCAAAACCTAAATATATTATTAACTTTATTACAATAAATAAAATTAAATTTCAAAAACATATATAAATATTATAAACGAATAATGTAAAACAACCTCGTAATATTACTAACCCATAAAATACTTAAATAGACTCAAAATCAAATAAAAACAAAAATGAATAAAAGATAAATATAAAACGAAACTTGACCATCAAGTTAAACGAATATATCTTTTCAGCCCCTATATCATGATCTCCTTCAAACCGTCCATTCGAGATCAACCAAACCTCCCTTATTGTACCGGCTAATTAACCGGTATTGACAATTTCACACTAGTGACCCACCAACTAATTATTGTAATTTGAAACAATAGTTAGCGGGTTGCTTCATGTTTGTTTGTTTCTGCTTGTGTGATAATCAATCACGAACATTTCCGAAGCCGAACTATACGTATCCTTATTTACTGAAAACCACGCAAACAAATATGCATTAATAGCAAATCGTGAGGATAAAGGTGGTGTACATACCAGATTCATTGCATAAGTTTATGTGAACTATATATATCGTTACAAATTGGGTATTTAAGTGACAACTACACAAATGGAGATCTGAAAACCATGAAACATGACCCACGTGCAGTTTTCATGAAAACCCGTGATCGGCGAGTTTTCAAAAGGGAACTGTGATAAATTAAAGTGACATAGTTAAGTCGAATATTTTTCTTTTTGAACGATCAATGGATAAAACCCAACTACCTGAGTGGGATAACTCAATGACAAAAAGACGATTTTATACGCCGGCGATCGTAAATAATGCTGAATAGCCAAAGCTTACCATCTCCTGTTTAGAGAAAAATCCATCGTCCGAAGGCCCGTTACAATAAAATTCAATTGGGATGCATAATTACGTATTATAAAGAACATTACAAATTAGTTCTTTATGGATTAAATTAATTTAGTTTTTTACAAAATATTTACTTAATTTGTTTTTAATATAAAACAAATGCCTCAAACACTAATTCTTAAGCTATTCTATACAAATTAATTATATTACATATTAAGTGAAAAGATCCAATACATAAATTCTTAACGTATATTAACGTATGCGAATCCCGTTTTTCACGAATCGATCCATGAAATCACATCTCAACATCTCGGAAACGTCAATACATATCCAATTAATCATTGGTTAACCGAAAAAAACAGTTTTGGATCGTTAATCGATCAATTTTTTACATTTTTCACGAAGACAGTTTTCTGAGCGGTTTAGGTTTTTGGCTGAGCGTTTTAGGTTTTTGCCTTTGTTTTTTGCCTTTAAGCGTCTCGCGTATCGATGTTTGAGAGTTGGTGCCGGTAGCAAAGCGCCTAAAAACTCATTTTTCCTGCTATCTCAATGCCATTACATAAGCAGTGGAGTTTTTTTCAATTTATCTCGTAGTGAAATGAAGCCATTGTAATTGTTACTTGATTTTTATATTTAACATTTTTTAAATATAGAAATTAAATTAATAAAAATAACATTCAAATAAAACTGTCAAAACCAACATACAAATAAAAGAAAACAACACACATTTTTAAAACTATTCTTTTCCGGTATTTATTCAAAGTTTCCTTTTTTATTTCTCTGCAAGCTTTTGGTCGAACCCTATCAAATGATCTATTTTTAACAGGGTAATTCATATTGATACTTTTTTGCTTGTCGACGTTAACGCCGAATAGGCAATCAAGTTTGGAATCCAACTGGTCCATCTTTATTTGGGGTTTGTCATCGTTCGACGAAGAAGATCGTCAGGTCCGGCCCATAGGGGTGGCGGGGTGGTCGACGGCCACAGGCCCGATACCTCGTTAGGTCCGGATTTTTTTTAAAAGAAAAATTATATTTAATTTTATTAAAAACAGTATGTATATTTAATGTTTAAACTTAATTACATTACCACTAGTTTGGTCTAGTGGAAAAGGGGTATTACTCTCAACTAAAAGGTTATGGGTTGAAGTTACATTTGAGACATTTTTAATCCTATTTTTATACAAAAATTTTTTACACAACCCAAATTATAACCAAGTAAACCTATATAAAAATTTAATTGTTTAAACCAATAAAATACTCCTTTTTAATTAAGGCCTCAAAAAAATTTCGCATTCGGCCCAAAAGTTTTTTTGCTTTCTCGGAGCTGGGCCTGAAGATCGTTTACCTTTGTTTGTTTGTTTTTGGTACCCTACCTCTATAGGCTCATAGCGGCTTCAAAACTGGCGGATGATGAGCCGTGACAATTCCTCCGAGAACTCAATTTCGTCGTCTGTATCATTTAAGTTAATTTGTTTACAAACATTTAAGTTAATTTGTTTACAAACATTTGTAGCTGGGCAAGCAATGAAAATGGCTGAAACGAAGAAGGTGGAGAAACATGCTAAAGCCTGCGAAGAGAACCAACATGTTTTTGTCCCTCTGGCTTTTGATACATTTGGCTCCTTGGCACCGGAAGCTATCCGTTTTCTAACCAGGGTCCAACAGGTTGTGCATAGCAATGTGTCGACTCCAAAGGGGCAGGGGTATGTCTTTAGCAGGTTAGGGTTTGCAATTCAGAAAGGGGTGGCGGCGCAGCTTGTTGCCCGCCTACCTGCTATGTTGATGTAATATCTATGTTTCTACATATTGGAATGGAATCCTCAAAAAAGTTGAGAAGATGACTAAGTGGTTTTTGACCGTTTCAAAGAAGTAGTCATTAACAGGAACTAAATGCCGTTTTGAGCTTTGTTTATGATTATACATGTCGTAACAACAATGTCTTCATCAACAACCCGACACACTGCGAATGTTATAAAAACTCATTAGTATTACTATTAATATACAACTTCATATAAAATAATAAATACATATTAATAAACATTGGGTTAATTTAGAGAAACAAACAAATATTGATATTTTGTAGTGGATTACCTAGTCTGAATGCAAGAAGTAATGTGATGATCACATCAAGCAAAGCTTTGTAGGAACATGTTTAGGTGTGTATTATTTTCATGTTTTAACTAAAGTAGCTTTCACCTCAAAATCTTTAGGTTCAATGAGTTCCCAACCAATTTTCAAACTACACTATTATTGCTTTATTATAATTGGCTAAGTAGTAGCGTTCTTAGGGTTGTTGGAATCCTTACACACTACACTTTTTGATAATTACCTTTTGAAAAGGAAATTTTCCAACACATGCCTCTGAGTGTTCATTTAGTTAACTTTTATTTGGCGACCATTCTTCCTGATGATCATTTCTTAGTGGGCTTAGTCACGTATATATCACGGGATGAGACTGATTTGGGTTTGGAATATACCCATATTGAAAAACTAATAATACAAAAACTTGTGTGTTTGATGAGTTGTAATATCAGATAGAGTGTTAACAAATAGTATACAGGTCGTGTAACAGCTTAATAAATATTGTAACATGGATGATGATGTTTCATGGTTTGGCCCTAGTTAATAGATTGGAAGTCTCAATAATCCTGATTCTAATGTGGATGGGTCACCTAGTTTCATACTAATTCAATGGTCAAAAGGCTCGTCCATGTTGATGATTATAGTGTCATTAATATCATTTAAGTATAATTTAATTAACTTATTGGTTTTAAGGGTGTGTGGGGGTGGGGTTGGGGATCGGTCTTGAGGGGCAGACCCTGAGAACAGGGTCTAAGGAGTAGCAGCCCTTGTGGGGTCCAAAAGGCTAAGCCCCTAGTGTCGTTTTGCTTCTAGACTCAGACCCTAAATAACTGCTTTGAAGTAGATTTCAAAAAACTTAATACAAGAATTTGGTTCTTTTAGGGTAGGAACAATCATAACACAGATACAACTCTTGTTCTTGAACCTAAGATGGCTTTATCTTACAAAGAATATAATTTCTTCAAATTTAACATCATGAGTTAGACTAAGGAATAAGGATATCTGATCCCCATTGCACACATAAAATATAGCACATTTGTATTTTATTACGTTTTAATCATATTTTTTGAACTCCATAAAAATGTAACAAGATGTGTTTCAGGTTCGTTTTTCATGTTGGGTTCTTCGGGTTTCGAAGTTAAATCTTGACTCAAAACCCAACCAAAATCTCTCACGGGTTTTTTGGGTTCGGGTAATTCGGGTTCGAGTTTTTTTAGGTTGGATTAATCGGATTTCAAGTATCATAGAAAAAAAAACAAAAATAAAAACAAAAGCAAAAAATTTAAAAAACTACAATGCTAAAATTAAAACAACATATTCTTCTTTAATTGTAACAAAATACTCAAATAATAAACAACCATAACTAAAACAGTTCGAAAGAAGAGTAAAACTAATTCGAACTATAACCGGGCGTGATTTGGTTTCTCGATTACAGTTGCTATTAGTAATTAACGAAAAACATAAATTAACAATAAGCAATCGATCCATAATAGTTGGAATGACAATAGTCAATTAGAGCCGGATTCTAGTAACTTTCGTGGCTAAGACTTAGCATATTATACCTAGAATTATATTTAATTTCAAAACTAATAAAAGTGTATTCGGGTTTTTCAGGTTAACCCGAAACTTATAAATCAAACCCGAGAACTAACCCGAATTACTTCGGTTCGGGTTTTTGTCGGGTTGGGTTTCGGGTAAAAGTGACAGCCCTAGTTTTAACCAATGACCCATTATAAACACACCAAGAAATGTCATCAGACATATCCCAAGGTGTGAGCCCATGAACCTTCTTTGACGATCAAGTTGATTATTTAAGCATAATGTTGTTAATGAATGGGACTAAAGATGTTCTCTAGTTCCTATCGAATATGGGAAAGTATTCCCCGTGAGATAGAGACAATAGTTTCTCATACTTTTTAAATATTCCTCCTCTGTAGATCATTTTGGCTATTTGTACGAGACGAATATATTTATTATAGATCATGTGGTCCGTTAATGATAACGACATGTAATAAGCGTGTCAAGGAACCAAATAGATTTATAGCACTAATGAAAATACCTTTGTAATACTAATACCTTGGGCAAAACTCACAACACCCTGAAACATAAGGGAGATTGATCCAAATAGAGTGCATAGTTTTAAGAGGCATGGCATGTTTTGTGGCCACAACACACCCCACCAAATAATCGTAGTTTAACTATTTTAATCAAAAGCAGAGTCATTATGGGTGGCCTTTTAAAAATATCTCCACCTCATCAATAATACGAAGTCGTTAGTTAGTCATGGCAATATCATGACTTATGGCAAAGGTATTACACTGTGATATCAGAGCAACTCTGACATTATTCAAGATTGCGGGGAAACCAAGTTGAGGAAATAAGTCCTAATGAGGATGTTTGTAACATCTTAGTAATTCCCATATTAGCATCGAATACGAGAGCTAACAGAATAAATATCATGGATCCAATACTAGGGATGACGCATTGGGAGGTCACAATCGTAATAGATTTCATGAGAAGTCTGCGATTAAATATGCTTGTGCAAGAACAATATCAAAACTAGTGACGTGCAACTAGAATAGTATATGTTCTAGTGCTTCATGTTTATGTCATGTTACCTTATAAGCCAGTTTCCAAATTCTTGGACATGCAAATCTAGCACTGTGTTGACACAATCTAACTCAATGTATTGGTAATATGAGAGTTAATCCTTTGTGTTCTAGTTTTTGGGTCAATGTAATCATTGTTCGTGTTAACCATTTCAATGTCGAGTTTTTTTTCAAACAAAAAAACATTTTCCAAAAATGAATTAAAACCATCAACTCTAACTTTTGTAGTTGTAGATTGGTTGAATTTTGTGGTGTGCAAATAAATCTGAATTTGTAGCTTGGTTCAGTTTTGGATATCAGAATATTCGGATATCAAAAGTTTTAGATTTGGATATTAATTTTTGGATATCCGAATTATCCAATATATTTTTTTAAAACTATTAAATTTTAAATATCAATTAGAAATTTCGGATAATTACATGTTTTAGATATAAGAAATTGTTTTTAATAAAATATATTTTTAGAGTACGGATATCCATTTGAAATTTGGATATTTTAATCCAAAATTTTGGATATAGCTAGATTTAGATACTGAAATTCATTATTCGAAATTTTCGGATATCCGAAACTTTGGAAATATGAATTTAACTACCCCTAGTTATATTAACGAAAGAAATTGCATTTATCAAAGCAATTTTCATAATTATCAAGCAAAGCAAAAACATTCTTAACTTATAAACCAATAATGAAAACAAAAATGCTTTATCAGTGTTTACACTATACGTTAAATCAATTTCTGTAACCATCAAACTATCACTATGCAATTGATACCACTAAACAATTGCTTTACCACTAAATTAGGTTTTAAAGTATCTAAATAACAAATAGTTCATTTGAGCTTGTTAACAAATAGAAAACACGAGAATTTCCAATATCTCACATTCGTAGTGCAAAGAAAAGTGGGTATGTTTCCCTAGCGAAGAATGAATGGTACCGGGTAGTCGGGTACCGATATCGTACCACTACTAGAAATGAATTAGGTACTGTTGGTATCAATTTGGTACTCGCTTTTTGAGGTTCTGGGATCGATATGATACCAGTATTTTGCTGAATTTTTGTTTTCAGTACCATTTTGAGGGAATTTTCGGTACCAGTATGGTACTATTTTACCGAACTCTTTCTTTCGATATTAGATTTAACCGTCTCATACCGAATATTTTCGATACCAGAACAATATTCGTTTTTAAATATTTTCGATACTAGTACCAAGCTCGAGCCTATTTTCGTGAGAGCCCATCCTTTATAGTTTTTCATATCATATGAGATGTGTGGAAAACTACGAGGAGTTGATAGAATGAAAATGAAAATAAAATAAAATATTGCTGATTGAATAAACGAAAAAAGAAAGTAAACAAAAGTTATAATATATTAGTATGAAATGAAAAAAGAAAAAAAATGCAAATATTTCTGATTGATTAAAATAAAAAAAAAGTTATAACAGATTAGTTAAAATTAAAGAGATTAAGAAATAACTCATTTTGATAAATAATTTTCAAATGTTTTATTTATGTAAATTTTTTTTTTCTCACCCAATTTTTGTAGAAAAAACTCGAGATATGTGTATATGTATACAATATGTGTCAAGAAATTTCAGAATTCAAATAGTACCATACATTTATTGAAAATTAATTTTATGAAACGATAAATTTTACGAAAGAAATGAGAAATATTATAGGCGAATTTAAATCGTTTAGTTATTTTTGGCTAAAAAATAGGTCTAAGAATTTCAGGTTGTTGGAGTAATTGGTGTAAGTTTGATCTACTGTAATTTTCTTTTTCTTTTTGTTTTTAGCAATGGCTCTTCCGTGTTCAGTACGTAGAGGGGTCCTGCTCCTATGTTGTTGGCTAGTGTTGACTGGAAATTTTCTTTCCAAAAAAAAAGTACTCGTGTTTTGCAACTCGTTAGTAGTGAGCTTATAGAAAGTTGTTCAAATTTAGTTTGAACACTCAAGCCAAATGGAGACCTTACACGGATAAAAAAATAATTGGAAAATCACCAAAATAGTCCTAAAAACAAAAAAGCTTTATCAAAATAGCCATAGAAAACACGAAATTACCACTTAATCAGAACTTGACATGTATTTTGTTGGCACATGAAGGTGATTAAGGTTGGCGTAGGAGATTCTCGTCGCTGACTTATAATGACGCAGGATTAGGCTATCAAGGCTATTAGTAGGAGTGAAAAGAAGAGACGGGCTTGCATAATATCATAGGAGAAAAAGTCAATAACTATCTTTGTAAACCTAAAAGTTAAACGTTATTTTATTGATTATGTATTTGGTCAAAAAGGGTTATTTTGGTGATGTATAATTTTGAATTGTTCACTTATCATTTGGGGCTTCTATAAAAATATAATAATCATCATAACAAAAAAAAAAGAGCTAACTATGGAGGCACAATCTGACTGGATTTCAAACAAGAGCTCAACTTCTAGATCGAATTGTTGATGTTGGATCGACTGAGTTCGTTTATCAAATAATTCTAGACATGCTTAGAATGAACCGAAATCATTTATGTATTGTTTTTATTGCAATGTTGGGCCATCTAGTTCGACCAATTATGCATATTACCTCGTTAACGAAATTGAATTATGTAATAAAATATGGTTTTTAATCGATCGATCTATTGTGTAATGGAATGAACCAAATTACAACATGCCCGGCAGCATATAAGTATATAACCTATTGCTTTACAGCAAAAAAGTTGTATATTTTCCACTTTAATTTGGAAAAGGTATTGGAGTATCAACTTCCTTTTTGTAGGGCGTATAAGGTGACATGTGTAGTCTATAATAAAAAATGCAAAGAAAATGATGAGAATATATTAGATACAGTAGTACTTTAACCATCACATTCTATATCTCTAAACACCACTTCAATAAATATCTTGTGTTGATGTGCACAACCACTATTCTAATAATTACAGCTTTTGGCAGTCGGAATTCTTTCACAAAATGCCTTTTTCCGACATATTACTATAAAATTAGTGAACTCCCCCTCATGTGATGTGACGGAAATCCAGTCGATATTGGTTTGGTTTGGTTTGTTACAATATCGGTATTCATTATAGCACGGAAAGTGAACCCCTAAAAAATAAAGTTATATGCCCAAAACAATATTGACACGTGTTTTACATCTATTAACAATTATAAAATTGAATGTTGGTACCGGTATTGAAAATACGAGAGCCGGCCCCAAGGATTTAAATACATTGCCTGAGCCGAAATAAAAAGGCATGTAAGCTCTAATGAGTAACGAAATATATAAGTTAATTTTTTTAAACAATGATTAACATTATAACAATAAGCATAACAAAAATATAGTATTGAAATGAAACAACGTAATAGCTAACGGCTAACCAATGATTCGTGAAGCTTTCCTAGCATTCTTGACAACAAACTGTATGATCACCTCTTCACAATTTATATAATCTAAGATTTCGTTTTCGATAGCAATCATTGCCATCCACTAAAATTAATGAATTTCTACAAAAGAACACATAAGACTGCTTAATTTCCTATGAGATTTATGATCTATGACAAGTATGTATTATAAATCAACTCGACAATTTAATGTTTTAACCTGTGTTGAAAATTGAAATCATTACCAATAATAACTCCCTAAATCGATGATAGCTCCATGACTATCTAATAAAGATTTGTTCACTAAAAAACATACTTTGGTCAACGGTAGTGGTGCCTTGTGGTCAACGTCCGACTCGGAAGGCCGAAGGATATGATCTGCCGCTACTTTCTTCTTTTTTTTCATTTTTTGATTTTTTTAGTTTTTAGTTTTAGTTTGGGTAAAATAATTTATACTGGATTATAGATATAATTTTTTTTAGGTTTAACAGTTACAAGATTTACTAGATCCAAACATTTTTTTATAATTATATATATGTTTGGCTCTCGAAAAAAAGGGTGTGGTTCGCCCGCCCCCAAGGCCAGCCGTGGTTAATATTGATAATGACATTAATGTTGTTTAGTCATAATCGGTTTGGTTCATGACAATAACACCAATAGTTAGTCCATTACATGAGAAAACACATATGCCATCCTAATGATTTTTCACTTTGGTACCTTTTATCACACAGCTTGCACACGAATCTTAGTACGTCATCATCATCTTTACCCATCTATAATCCTTGATTGCAAGCTTGAAATTTTGATGCTACCCGATATAATTAACATAGTGCCTTTACAATCAACACAAAACAAGATCCTCCAAAAGAATATTGGCAATTATGACCTAGCTTATCAAAAGGGAAAAAGAACACTAAAAGGAGGCATATAATCCCTTAAAGTTATTGGGTCTATAAGATGTGGATGGAAACGTATTTGGTCTCTTAATCGAATACATAATGAACAACCAAAGATGATTTATGAAACTATTGAACTAGGATTCTTTTTCCTAAATACCTGATTTTGACCTGGAATAATTCTCTTTATTTGCTTTTATAAGATTACCTTTTAACCGTAAAACATGTGAGTTGTGTTTTAAACCATGTTTTTCCTTAGCAGTATAAATGTATACCATTGAAACCCATTTTGAGAATAGCATAGTGATTATATCGAAACAGAAAGTAAGCAGACAACAAGCTTCGTCGCTACCCCTTTCTAAATCGCATAGATTATATCATGTCTTCAAAATTTAACTAAGGTATATTATGACATTCGAACCCTCAACTTTATACAAAACTATAACATTATGATACACGTAACTAGACAACAAACTCTTTGATTTACGATTAATTTATAATTTTATATAGTTTGAAATTGCATATGGCAAATTGGCAATGAAACCGATTAAATTAGACTTGTTCCAACACTCATCATGGCTTTTGTTTCTCCACATTCTATGTATGGATAATTTTTGGATGGCCCCATTTCACATCTATATCTATGGGTGGGTGTTTGAGACTATTTATCCGTCAAATAAAAAAGAAAAAGGCATTCGTTTCTTCACATATTGAAACTTTAATCATGACTTTAAAATTATATATGGAGCTTTTATACGCCTTTGCTACGGCCGGGTGTTTTTTAATAAAATTTGCTTTAGGAAAAAACAAGGACATCTTAAACCACTTTACATGCATGCTACTCAATTTGCTTTATATATGAACCCGTAGGATGGACAATAATAGATATTGAATCAATTTTCTTATATACCAGGGTCGATTCAGGGCCGAGCTTGTAGTTCTTGTTCATCAATTGTCAAGTTTTGGGTATTAAGAAGAAACAAAATATGAATATATGAACGTTTGTAGATATTAGTATTTAACTCAACTGTTAATATTTTAATTGTTATTAATACGTTTATTATTATTATTGTTATTATTTAACATATACATCCATATGTACTATACAAAATTCTTTCATAGCAAGCATAATATTTATACCCACTAGAACAAAAGGATCAGTCAATTACTATATCCAGAAATATAGAATTAGAATGGAGAATATTTGTATTAGTGTTGTGTGGGTGTGTAGGGTGAGGATCAAATGGGAAGAGGTTTTAATTAGTGCTAGAAGAGTAAAAGAATTATTTGTTTTTTTTTTCAATTATAACTTTAAAATAAAAAAAATGGTTAAAATACAACGTTTATCTATCTATTTCAACATTATAAAAAATATATAAACACAACTCGTTTATTTATTTAACCTATACATGTGTAGAAGTAGAAACAAAAACATATGAGTGTATATGTATATGACATATCATTCGTATGTAAGAGTAAGTTTTTAAAACATTTACCAATTGATAGAAAAAATAAACAATTTAATCGTGTGTATATATATATATATATTAAAGGGAATAAAAGATAGCTAGTGAGGGGATGGGAGTAGTCTTGAGAGCAATAATGAGTGTATGTTTGCAGCCCATCCTGTATCCGAACTATTTTAGGCTGTTGATGGTGCATATACATGCAACGCCAACTCAAAAAGCCTAATCCAACAAACTCATTCGCCATCCATTCAGTGGTCAGTGTCGACTCTAAAATCTTATTCTTAACTATTATCATTAGTGAGACATGGTAAATATACAAATTTCATACGTTATAATCTATATTAATCACATTATCTCTATCGATCCATCTGTAATAAGCTACCGTAAAGAGATATGGACCTTGACCCGGGTTGGACCGGGGTCAGACACATTATATAAGAGAAGTGTAAGAACAAATATATGGATATATATATTTATGAATGGCCTACATGATCATTTATATTATAATAAGATCAAAGTTAATTAATTATACCTTATTATTATATTAGCTATGTAATTGTTGATGGAACAAATTACTCTTTTATGCTAATCAAGGGTTTCCCCTTGGGTGTATATAAATATATGGAGAGACTATTAACATCATTGAACTTAACATAAACCTCACAAATAAATTCGTGACCCTCTCTCCCTCTATATTATACGGTTTCTCAAGAACCCTAATCCCCATCACTAATATACATCCTAAAGGGGAACTCGACCAAGCTGACTGTCATGTCGTATGGATCGTTCTCATCAGCCGTGGCCTCTCTCTCTGCTGTGACAGGTATGTTTCAGTTGTAGGTTTATCATAATATTCATGTTTTCTATTATATACATGAAGAACTGATCAACAACAAGGCTTTGCCTAGTCACGAGACAAGAAAGAACGGACATAGCCAATGCTACGACGGGTGCACCATAGATTAATCAGGAGGCACCACCTGTACAAAAGGTACACTGAATACGTGGTCCCCGCCCAAGGCGTCCCTTCTCATCCGGCGAACGTCGGTCACAGAGGGACCAAAAGAATGTCCTGATAGTGACCGATGGGGCAATAAAATTATATCACCTTTGGTTATATATATAGAAGACTTCATCAAGCGGTTAAAATGATTTTGCTCTCTTCATTTTCAGCCATATATAGCTTATTGCCTCTAACATCAAAGGGTGATTACAGAAAGCCCCCTTTCTATAACGAGGTTAACGGCGTTTGTTTTGAAGATTCATGTTATGTTTCTCCCACCATATATATTCTAGTGGAAATACTGTTTTAAATTCTGGTTAACGTTTGTGTTTTTTCATACGTACCGCTTAGAGGTGGCAAATGGGTTGGGTTGCGTCGAACGAGTCATGGGTTGAAATGAGTCATGGGCCAAAATGAGTATGAGTCAAAATGAGTTTGGGTCAAAACGAGTCAATTAAAAAAAGAGTTGTTTTGGTTTGGGTCAAAATAGGTTAGGGTCAAACCGGGTTTTGAGTTTTTTTTATATATTTTTTTTGTGAACGAGAATAACGGCGAAAACATTTTAGTTTTTTTAGATTTTTCGTTTTTTACTTATATTTTAAGTTATGATTTTTTTAACGAAGAATTTGCTTTATAAGAGTTGCATGAGATTGCTTCGGGCTTTGCATGTACCGGCTTACGACTCCGACCGAATACGCCAAGTCGGGACGAATTTGTAAAAGGTACCGAAGACACCCGACAATCTTTTGATATCTCGTAGCATCAAAATCTTCTTCGTCTTCAAATTTAGAAACTTTTATACTCGGATGCAATGGAATTTGAGCAGGATTGCAAACCTCCATTCCCGCTTCTGCTAAAATTTTCTTTGCATACGCTTCTTGCTTATTTTTTATCCCATCTTTGCTTTGTGAAACTTCAATTCCGAGATAATAAGTTAGTTTTCCCAAATCCGACATCTCAAAGTTTAAAGCCATCTCGCGCTTAAACTCCATTATTAAGTTTAAACTGGAACCCGTCACGATTAAGTCGTTAACGTACACACCGACTATTAAGAGATCGGTTCCAATTTTCTTTCGGTATACCGCTTGTTCTTCTATACACCGGTGAAACTTCAAATTTAACAAAATACAGTTCAACTTTGTATTCCACGCCCTCGGAGCTTGCCTTAAGTCGTACAACGCTTTGGATAATTTGTATACTTTGTGTTCTTCACCCTTTTTAACAAAACCAAGCGGTTGAGAAACAAAAACTTGTTCTTTTAACTCGCCATGTAGGAACGCGGATTTGACATCGAGGTGATGCAATTCCCAACCTCCATTCGCTGCGAGAGATAAAAGTTAACGAACCGTTTCGATTCTAGCCACTGGTGCGAAAACCTCGTCAAAATCGACTCCGGGTTGCTGAACATAACCCTTTGCCACGAGTCTCGCCTTGTGTTTATTAAGCGAGCCATCCGCGTTTCTTTTAACCTTGAAAACCCACTTTAAACCAATCGCCTTTGCCCCACGTGGTAACTCGGTCAACGTCCACGTATTATTTTTATTAATTGACTCAATTTCGACACCCATTGCTTTCACCCACTCTGGTTTTGATTTTGCATCATCAAAACAAACCGGTTCATCATCCGCAAGCAATAACAAATCTTCATCAATTATACTCGATTTCAAGACATAATCATTAAAATGTACCGGGGTAACCGTGGCTCGAGATGATCTCCGAACAGTCGGCTCAGGTGTAACCGTGTTGCTTGTACTAGCCGGGCTTGTTGGAGCATTTTCGACTATCGGTTCTTCATTGTCTTCTTCACCCCCGTCACCACTTGAACTCGTAGAGTTTGACTTAGGACTCGACCCGATGTTTTCGGTATTAACGGTTCCTTCTCCGGTGTCAATTTCATCACCAAAGTTAACCCAAAACCTGCCAGGTGCTCGATCTTGCTCGTCAATTGTTTTAGTACTTTTACCCCAATTCTAACTTTGCTTTTCATCAAACACCGTGTCACCCGCTCGACTTACAACAATTTTCTTAGTTGATGGATTGTATAAACGATACGCCGCCGAACCTTTCTCGCTTCCGAGATAAACTAAACGAGTCGAACGATTGTCTAACTTCTTAATATTTCCCGTAACTATTTTTGAATACGCAACACATCCAAAAACTTTAAGAAATTCAAGATCCGGTTTCTTTCGTTTTAACATCTCATACGGTGTTTTGTCTTTTAACGCTCAAGTTGGAATTTTATTAATCACGTCGGTTGAATGCCTCACCGCTTCACCCCACATATAATTCGGAACTTGTCTCGCTTTTAATATGCTCCGAGTCATATTCAATATCGTGCGGTTCCGCCTTTCGACAACACCGTTTTGTTGAGGTGTAAATGGAGCGGTTAAATGCCGAATAAAACCCTCGTTTTCAGAGAACCGATTGAAATCACGAGAAGTAAATTCTCCCCCTCGATCGGTTCGAAACGTCTTGATTTTCTCACTATTTTCCGCTTCCACCATGACTTTAAATCGCTTGAAGGTGTCGAATGCTTCACTTTTTTTCCTTCAACAGAAAAGTCCACATGAAACGAGAAAAATCATCTATCAAGACGAACACGTACCTATTTCCGGCTATGGTACTAGGAGTAATGGGCCCGCATAAATCTCCATGGATTAGTTCCAACGCTCGGGTTGCTCTAAAATTTGCCAACTTCGGAAACGGTTTCCTCGTTTGCTTCCAAACGAGGAAGTTGCTTGATTCGGAAACGGTTTCCTCAAGTTGCTCTAAAATTCGCCAACTTCGGAAACGGTTTCCTCGTGTGATGTCACTTCTAGGGTGTGGAGCTTGATTGCATTCTGGTTGGACATTGATTTTTTTGATGGCGGTACGACCTAAAACATTGATGAAGTTGCTTGATGGCATAAGAATTAATGTTAAGAAGAAAACGGCTTATTGAGGCGATCGTTGGGAACACATAAACCATCCAAGCTAAGAAACGGAGAGGTTTTTGACTACATTTTATATTATTTAATATTTTTGGTATGCTCGTAGAAACAATAAAATTTTATTTTCTTGGGACGAGTGGTTAAAAAACCCTCTGGCCTCTCCTCTTGACGTAAGCTATTTGTTTTGCTTTCGGCTTCTTGCCAAATTCAACGTTTTTTAATATAATATTTGTCGTTAAAAAAACTGAAAATAGTATATTGTACAACACAAACATATTAAAATAAATATAAATTCGATTTTTTACTTTGTACCCCCATCGATTAGATCTACATAATAAAAACGTGGTCCGCGTTGACATGAAAGGTGAATGCTCTTTGTGTCACTCCAAGTCATGAGAATGAGTATATGTGTTCCAAGCTACATGATATGGTAATGTCTCCTCTCTATCTTAGAGGTGGAGTGTTTATAATATCCTATAAAAATGTAGGTATGTTGGATTTTAGAAGTAGCTAGTAGTAGATTATACAATATTAGATTAATTTTTTAGTTTGATACATATGTACCCCCAATCGCGCGCGCGCACACACGGTAGGTAGTTTTACATGTCATTTATTTAACGCATCCACAACATAGAACGTACACGCATAGTCACATCAACTCAACACCTGATTCTAAACTTTTTCAGAATGACTCTGTTTCTTTTATAACATTAAACCTCCATAAATCTCATTAAAAAATCAAATAATATATACATATATGTGTATGTATAAAAATATCTAATACAAAGACTCCTTATCAACAAAGCATGCAAAGGTCTTCCGTAATTACGCATGTAGTAAATTAATCACGCAACCTGTATTTACGGCTTTGTACTAAAAATGTTGCTTTGTACAATAATATACCATACACACACATACACACATATATATATGTGTATCAAAATATGTCAAAGGAGGGCCCCTACCCCATGTTCGCTCCATGTATGCAAATCGAGACTTCACATCCGAGCGAGTGCCACAAACCAACCCTACAATTCATCTTGTCCTCCACCTCATTGTCCGGCTTGAGCGGACCTCCAACGAACTACTACGTTAGAGGTGCTCTTAGGTCATAACCAATTTGGCGTATCCAATATCATCGGTGATCACTTAAAAATAAAAATTGTATTATTAGATGGAATAAAGTAATTGATTAAAAAATGTTATTTTTTTGAATAATTATATAAAAAAATATATAGTAGTTGTCGCATATGAATTAAGAAAGAAAAACCATTTTGGCCATAAAAAGTGTAAGAAACTAAGAATTATCAAGCGTTTTGGTACGTACAATATCAATTTGAGTTTTACAAATATAGAGGTTTAGTTAAAATGGATATCAAATAACAATTATTGGTGTTGATATGATATTTTTATATTAGTTAAAAGTTGTTTCTGAAAGAGAGAAAGAGACACACCTGTGTAAAGCCATAAGGCCATAATCCACCACTAATTGAGTAATTGTGTTGACTACTCAAGTATGTTAGCATGGTTTACTTAAAACAATTCATGATTGCATTTAAAACCGTTTTAATAAAATAGTTTGACCCTGATTAATCATTGAAAATGACAGTAATAAATTAATAAAATACATGAGTCGCGTTAATTTTAAAACCAATATTAGACCGTATGTTATACCTCAGAGATAGTTGTAAACGAATCGAATGAACACTCGAACGAACATGAACAAGGCCTTGTTCGTGTTCGTTCATTAAGAAAATAATGTGTTCACGAACGGTTCACGAACATTTACCGAACGAGATTTATATTCGTGTTCGTTCATTAGGGAAATGAATGTGTTCACGAATGGTTCACGAACACAAATGAACACAAATAAATTCGAGAGAGCCTAGAAATTGAGACCGATATATTCATCAATGTAAATAATAAAAGTATGTAAGCGAATCGAACGGACACGTACAAGGGCATGCCCGTGTTCGTTCATTTAACTTTAAACAAACACGCCTAATCAAACAAAATATTTATGTTCATGTTCGGTTTAATTAAAAAATAACATTTATGCTCGTTTATGTTCGTTTGTTTAAAACCTAAACGAACATGATGTAACATCGTGAAAATTTCGAGTTCAAAATGTCAAATTTCCAAAGTATATGGACCAAATATGTCAATTTCAAACCTTAGGGTTTAAAATGAAAAATCTGTTTCCCTGACCCATCGCGTTACGCGATGGATCAGAAGAAGAGACCCATCACGTATCGCGATGGGTTGTCTAACACAAAGGCACGTGTCGTGCCACGTGTCAACACGTGGCACAATCTCCGCCACGTGTCACCACGTGGCCGCACGTCCGCCACGTGGCGCAACGCCTGCCACGTGTCGCCACGTGGCAGGTCTACGTGGTGACTGGCCATGGTGATATACGTCTAATTATACATCTTGAATCCCATGTAAAGTTATGTTTCTTTAATATTTTGAGTTCGTTTTAGTTCGAATTTTGTTTCTCTTTTATTAATTTAGGTTCTTGAGTCAAGTATTATATGTTTATCATGTTTTATATCGTTTGGTGTCTTGAATGTTAAGCTTTAATTCTTTCTATCATTTTATGAGAAGTTTATGTTCGTGTTTGTTCGTAAATGATTATATGGTTTAGATCACTAATGTCTTGTTACGTTTTCATATAGATGATGGCTTGGTAGTTAAGGGAAAGAAGGTCTAGAAGCTTCTCATCATTACTTGGAGATCAAGGGAGATATTTATCAAGTTTATACAAGATTTAACAAGAAGTAACAACAAAATCTCGTAGCCCCTACATTGAGCACGCCGCGCCGCGCGGAGCCCAATGCCTAAGGGGGTCGCGCGGCGCCTAGGTCTTCTGGCCAGCCCGTTTTTGCAAGTCCAAGCCCAATATCTCGATTATAAACATCATTATGTCCCTAGCCGATTCTAAGAAAGATAGCAGCCGATTTTGAGCCAAAAACCAAGGGTTTGAAGGTGATTTGAAGCTAGGAACTAAGGAGGATCAAGAGAGCTTTCATCCGGGTGTTCAAGGATCAATTGCAAAGGGTTTTATCGCTCTAACTTTCGTTCCTTGTTCATTATTTGTCATGTCTTGCCTTTTTGTTTTTAAGACTTGTTTAGGATTCTTTTTAATAATGATTTTAGGCTAGAATTCATGTCTACCTAGGTTTGATGAGCATGTTTGATACTTGATTCTTGCTTTGGACTAGTTGTTTGATTATGGTTTCGTTATTTTAATAGTAAAAGACTTGATTTTGCTTTCATGATGCATATGAATGTTTATTATATTGATTGATTGTTAATTATAGCTTCACATAAATATTTTATCTCTTGATTTTGTTCTTTAGATTTAGGGTTTATGTTTAATCATTACTTGATGTTTTGTTTATTGTGGTTGAATAGGCCTATTAGATCATAGAAGCTAGTTGACAGTTGGTTAGGGTTTTGAATGTTCTGCTAAATTCCAATAGTTGTAAGGTGAGGAGTTGTTCATGTGTCTTGGTCAATCGCATGCTAGGATATATAGTGACAATATTCTTGCTTAGTGTGTTAATCCTTGTTCATGATGCCGTGATAAGATTATCAAGTTATCTAGGGTTTAGTGTTTCGTAAGATTGCTTGCTTTAGATACTATTAATTAACACTATTTGATAACTGTGAGAAAGTCAATAAAACTGATTGCTTAATAATCTAATAATCATTATTTGGGATGTCGTTTGATTCAGTCAAGGGTCCTTTAGGGTTTGTTAGATGAATACATCTAGAAATTAGTTTTCATATCGTATTAGTTGTCCATTGCTTGATGATTGTTGATGCATGGGATTCTTACCTAGGTAGATTCCTTCTCTGATTGGTTTCGATCTTGTGTTTAATTGCTTATTTCTTGTTTACTTGTTTATTTGCTTTTTTAGTTAAATCCTAGTTTAAAAACCCCTTTAAACATTAATAATAAATAGTCGTGTCGTAACTCGAGTCTAATTAGTTAATTAACGTAATTTATAGAGTCCTGTGGGTTCGATATTCCGGACTTACTTAGCTTTAGTACAATTGACCGGTTCACTTGCCGGTGTTTTGTGTAGTTGAGTCTTAAGTCTAGTTTTTATTACTTGTTTAGTTTAGTTAATATTTAATTGACTGTTTTCACCACATCACATGGCTACGTCGCGATACGCGACGGGCCTAGCCAAATGGCCATCGCGTATCGCGATGGGGCCCAGAATTTTGCCTATAAATAGCAAGTCCGGGTTTGAACCATTCCACACATCAAAACCTGATCTCTTTCTCACTAAAACATCTCTCTAAGCTTTATATAACTGATGACCGTAGTTCAAGTCATGCAAAAAACTAGATAACCTAAGTAGATAGGGTAAATAAGGTATCATATCCACCAAGAGTATGTGGTCAATGTGATTCGTGTACAGATTTAATATTATGAAGTAACTGGTTTTAGTCCTGTTTCTTCGTTTCAGCCTTATGATCTGACATATTCTTCATCAATGCATCCAACTTTGAGTGCACAGACCCATCCGCATTTCCCGAGGACCCCCTCTGCTGGGCCTGATTACCCGATGAATTTCCACCTCGGTTACCGTCTCTGTTATACCCCCGATTCTGATCATACGAACTTTGTTGCTGCTGATAACCGCCCTGGCGGTAATACCCTGCGACCTGTTCTGGCTCGATCCTTGAAAGTTAGGGTTCAACTGAGTAGATGCGTTCCCGTGACGAAAGTTTGGGTGATTCCTCAGGCCCGGGTGATAGGTGTTTGAATTCAACCCTTGACCATTGGAATCCCCGTAAGCATAATTAACTTCCTCGGGTTCATCCTCCTCGTCATCATAAAACTCGGGGCAATTTTCTGCCTTATGCCTTAGCTTACCACAATCTTCACAAACCGGGAATTTCACTCCAACTTTCCCGACTTCTTTCTTCTTACCCTTTCTGTACCCAACCAGTTGACGTTCTAACTCAGCAATTCTTTCAAACTCACTCGTGACTGACTTGACTGACCTGGAGAAAGTACCACGTCTTCGTCTCTCGGCTGCTGCTTCTACCTTTGAATCTTCACACATAAATCCCAATCATCCTCTTCAGGCTGATTCAGCAGCTGACCATTACATGAGGCCTTTAGATGCTTTCGGTCCTCGAATGTCAAACCATCAACAAAGCACTTTACTAGTTCCCACAGTTCGATTTGGTGATGTGGGCATTTTCTGATCATATCTTTATACCTGGTAAAGGCCTCATGGAATAATTCGCCAGATGACTGTGAAAAGTTGCGAATTTCAGAACGGGCCTCGCTAGTCTTCGACTATGAATAAAACTCGTTTAGAAACACCTGTTGCATCTCAGCCCAATTTCTGATACTGTGCATCGGCAACGAATTAAACCAGAGTTTTGCTTTGTCTTTTAGGGAAAACTGGAATAATAGCAACCGGACCTCATCCTGATCAAACGTGCCATCACCAATAGACCCGCAAATAGCCGAAAAATCGGTCAAGTGAGAATACGGGTCCTCCGAAGCCATCCCGTGGAAATTAGGAACAATTTTGATGTAAGATGGACGGAACTTAAAAGTTTGTTGTCCCGGCACTCGTTCCTGTGGGACCAACGGGGATGCTCCATCTGAGATAGCCAGTCTGAACCGACTGTTGACACCATGAATCGGGACCATATAATTCCTCCTTAGCCCTCTGGGGTTCGCCAAACCACCCCGGTTAACCTGAATACCACGAACTCTTTCGGGCCGCTCCGCCCGATTCACCCTGTTTCGACCCCTTTCGTTTCCGTTAACTACTTCAGCCCATCTTCGATTAACTGGCTATTCTACCTCTTCATCCCCATTATCATCACCCACTTCTTCCGGCTCCACAACCTCGTTCTCGGGCTCAACCGCCCGATTTCTCCTAACCCACCGATCTACCTCGTTCTCAATCTCAAAACCCTCGTTCCTATTATTATTTCCCCCTCTTCTTCATCTTCTGCCGGAATAGTCGGTTGAACATCGTCGATATTTATCCGAACTCTGCGGTTGGGGTTATTATTTGGAATTGATGGTCCGTCTTGGTCAAAGTTGAGGTTTAGGTTTAGGTTTCGGTTTCGGTTTCGGTTGCGGGTTCTGGAAGCACGAGCTGAGTGATTTTGGGCGTTTTGGTTATTTTGTTCGTTTTGATTTTTGAAATTTGGTGGTGGAGGTATGTTATCGTGGTGAAACACATTATTTTGTGGGAGTGGGTCTTAGTTTTGGTTTTCGTTCTGGTTCTGATCATCCATCTCTGAATTTCTGTTTTGAACTCGGTTCTGCTGAGCTAACCTCTCGATTTCGGGCTCGAAAAATAACGGTGACTGTCTGCCCGAATTGCGGGTGCGCATAAACCTGCTATCTGCACAACTAACACAACCCGCGTAAAATAAAAAAAAATAAAAATAAAATTTAAACTAAAAGCTGAAAATTAAAAACTAAATTTTAAACTAAAATAAACACAAAAATCAAATAACACGAAAAACACTAAGCGCACTAACTTCCCGGCAACGGTGCCATTTTGATTACCGTCGTTCGAGTCATGCAAAAACCTAGATAACCTAAGTAGATAGGGTAAATAAGGTATCGTATCCACCAGGAGTATGTGGTCAATGTGATTCGTGTACAAATTTAATATTATGAAGTAACTGGTTTTAGTGCTGATCACACAAGCAAATAAGTTGGTTTAAAAATTAATTAAGCAAATTCATAAATTCAAGCAATTAACAAAGAATACTCATCCCCGGGGTTCAAGAATGCAATTACACAGTTTCTCATGCAACCTAACTGATTAATTATCACAGACTGACTAAAGACTGATTAACAAGTTAAACCTTAGGCACCAACAATCGCTAACACACGGTACTGGTTATCAAACGGTCCATGCCAGTGTGACTCAACTAAGGGCAATTGTGTGCTTCGTTGTATTCAATCTAGTTAAACAACCCTATGAGCAATTACTATAGCAACCGACAAACTAATCGTTCTGATCAACGTAAACCTAAATCCATTGGATGCACAACAATACTAAATATCAATACTCATAGGTCAATCAAAGATAATTACAAATAGTATATTTGTGGTTACAATCAAAATTGAAACAAATACAAACTCTACATCCTGGGAATGAATCGGAGAGAATTAGCCTCTCATGGTGGCCATTAGATCTTCAATCGATGATTGGAATCCGTTAGGCATCGATCGAATAATGTTTATTGGTGTTTCCTAGCTCCCAAAATCGTCCCAAGATGTTCCAAAACGGCCAAGAGAAGTCTGTCCCTAGTTTAGGTTTATTATTCCTTTCTATACCCTAAAAAACTCGTAAGTTCGCGTCACTTATCAGTACCCGTCGTTAGTTACTCCCTACCCGGCGTAAGCTACGCCGGGTCTTGTTTTCCTACGCCAAACACAACTATTTTATAAGTTTCTTACGCCCTTTATGTCAGGTCCTGGAGTAAGTTACGCTGAGACCTAAAATTCCATATTTTCGTCTTGTTTTCAATCCAACGCTTGTATAACATGCTCAAGCTCAATTCTCCACATTGATTAGCTTCCGTTTACTCTCCGACATCCCAAGACTTCATCACATGCTCGTCCAAGTCTCAATTTAGCATATTTAACACTCAAAGACCTGCAACATATAAACACGTATGAAGTACCATTGTTCGCATAATAAACTAACTAAAACATATAAAATAATACAAATAAGTACATGATTTACACCCGACCATCAATAACATACCTCGAAGTTCGTGCCGATTCTCGATCGTTACCTCGATTTCCGTGCCCAATTCCTCGTTGTTTGTATCACTTTCCACCGACTTACCAACCAAGAAGGAGGTTTCCATTCCCAACATCATGACGAATAGTCTCGTGAATCGTCCCGACGTGTGGTAAAGTATTTGGTGAACATCGTTTGGCGTGCTAAGGAAAAGTGACGAGAAGAGAAGTTTGAGCAAGAAGATAAAGAAGGTGAAACGGTGTCGAGGTGCTGCTCAAGTAATTAGGGTGTGTAAGCCAAGCAAAGGTAGGCATAATGCCGAATAAAATAATAAAATATTATAAAAGCTTAATACCCTAAGTCGAGGTTATACTCGATACCTCAATAAAATAAAAGAAAATATAACAAAGAAAAGTAACGAAAGAAATTAAGAATATTTATATATGTGTGTGAATATATATATATATATATATATATATGTGTGTGTGTGTGTGTGTGTGTGTGTGCGCGCGCGCGCGCGCGTGTGCGTGTGTGTGATTCTTTGTTATAAATATTATTTAAGTAATGAATAACTATTCTTAAATAATAAATAAAAGAAAAGAATATGTTTCTTAGAGAAGAAGAAACGTAGGGTTTTTATAAAATAAACTAAAGGTTTATAATATTACTTTTTAACTAAAGGTTTTAATGTAAAAGAGATTTTGAACTAAATGTTCATCGAGGTAAAGATTATAAAATAAGACTAAAGGTTTTAAGCCGTATTGTATATCCGACTAACAAATGGTTATACTCGTACTATATGTGCGAGATAGCAACGGGAAAGACCCTCAGACGGTGTTTGAAGCCGATCCAAATTGAAAAAGGTGAATACACCCCAACTTTAGAAACTTGTTTTCAAACGAGTCAACGTGTTAAATGAAAAAGGTTTACATGAGATTAAGTATCTCTAAAACATTTATAAACAAGGGTATAAACACTGGCCTCAGGCTATTGTGTACATTTGTCTGGATCCTTACATATGTGATGGGCACATCACACCTGGTCACAATTACGCTGCCTGCGGGGAGTATGACCTTGTGTATACGTATAGGCACTCAACTAGTTGAACGTTGCGGTGTTTGCTGGGACATCCGAGTGTAGAGACTTGATTTTATGAATTGTGTTGTTTTATCTTGATTATTCCTAATCCACGATGGGCCGAGACCTACGTAGTCTCGAGGGGTGATTAAGTAAAAGAAAATATTTTTAGCGCCAGCATATTCACCAGCATTCGTTGCTGACGTATTTTCTTACATTTTGCAGGTGATCAAAGTTAGGGTTTGGAGTAGCGAAGTGCTCAAAATATCCGATAGCTCAGAGCTTTTTGTTTAACTTATTATAAAATGAATGGTGGTTTGTAAACTAAAACAAGTAATATCTTAACATTAAACGAGAAAGTTTTAAATCCCGTCTTTTGTGAATGTAAATATTATATTTAAATCCACATGTTTTCAAGACTTCCGTTATTAAATCGTAACTCTGATTTATTTACAATTGTGGTACCAACATATGTGTAATACGCCTATGCCGCGGTTTGGGGTGTGACACATAACTGAACAAAGATAAACGAGCATAAATGAAAACACTTAAATGAACACAAATTAACAAATATAAAACTTTTAAGTAGACGATTCATCCAAATAAGATTTAATTACTTTTTATTATTACATAAACAAACATAAATAAATAGACAAAAACGCACGTTCATGAACATAAATGAACGAACGAACCATGTGTTCATGTTCACTCGTTTAATTAAACGAGCACAATTTTCTTTGTTAATGTTCGTTCGTTTATTAAATAAACAAACTTCCCACTGAACGATTCACGAACAGTTCAACGAATATTCAGTTCGTTTACAGGCCTAATCAGAGAACTGCAAGAAGAGTAGAAGACCACATGGCCTGCGACGAAGAGCTGGAACAACACATCCGTCTCTCGCTCCCCAAATCGTTTTTCCTACCATCGAGCACTGGACCCGTTAACGACAAAAAAATATTTAAAAAAATTACAATATTCTCCAATAAGTATCACTCTTTTATAATTTTCACACATCAATCTTCACTATCTAAGTATATATTTCTTCATCCTACAAAATCAGAAGATATATGGATTCTTCTATCGCCAGACAAAACCAGTACACTTTTTGTCAGGGTAATTTGAAGTGATGTACTTTTTTAATTTCATTATTATATACTCTTTTAGAAAATTTATGTTAATATTAATTTGAATAATTGGTGAGAGCATTTTTAGTCATTTTCATATATTTTTTCCTATAATTTAGCTAAAAAATATCATTTCATAAATTTATCATATTATTTTTCAAAAAATTTTCACATTCTATTCCCTATTCATATCCATAAACTCTTTTTTTATTATTTTTTTCTCTTTTGTCTTTTTATATATTATATGGTATGGATCAAAATGAGACCATATATTTAGGATTTTACTTTAAAGCATTCCCAGTCCATTTCATATATTTCCCCCTATAATTTAGCTAAAAAACACCATTCTATAAATTTATCTATCATTATTCAAAAATCTTCCACTTTCTATTCTGTATTCATATCCATAAATTCTTTTTTTTTTAATTATTATTTTTTTCTCTTTTGTCTTGTTTGTAGTATATGGTGATTGGAAGATTGTTAGTATATTATAGTCAGATGCCCGCACGATATAGTGTGAAACAACACTTAAAAGATTGTTAGCGAGCCAAGCCTAGCTCGAGTCGAACATCACCGAGCCGACTCAGGTCAACTCAAAATTAAAGATAAAATCTTAAACTCAAGTTCGCCTTGATTATTTTGATATTTATATGATTTAAGTACCTTTAATCATATTTTTTGTAAAACATATCAAAAGAAAATAATATTTATATAAACATGAGGGGTCAAAGTTGTAAGTAATATTTAAAATAATAAAATTTGGGTAAAGTTGAGGTACTATACTTGTAATTAATTTTTAGTTGTAAAACTAACTTGTACATTCATGCTTATATCCATGCATTAATGACTTGTACAATTTAAGCCGTTTATCTGTTTTTAAATTTTTTTATATTGACACGTCTATAAAAATAAGCTCATTAAATTGGTATGTTCTGATTTAGTTTTAATCAATTTTTGTAAAAGATATAACAAGAAAACCAAAGAGAATAAAGTTAGAGTATAACTTGGGTAAACATGAGAGATGAAAGTTGTAATTATTTCTTAAAATTAACAAAATTGAACTATAGTTGATGTACCAAACTTGTAATTATATTTGTTGAAATCAAATGAACGTGTGTAGATTGTGTTTAAAAGACCACTTTGTCATTTGTTACACTTGTACATTATGCATTGAAAATTGTAAATCTCTTAAAACAAACGTCTTAATTTGCCCTTGTTTGGTGTATTATATATAGTAAAGATATGGTATGGATCAAAAGTCAGACCCTATATTTAGAATTTTACTTTAGTTGCTATAATTCATCCATATAATTGAGAATGAAATGGAGGGGTGATTTTGATGGTTTTCTCAAAATTTACCTTTAATCATATGAGTTTAACAACTTTAGAGAATGAGTTGAAAATGCTCTTAGTTGTCATATAACTCATCCGTATAATAGAGAATGAATTGAAGAGTTGATTTTGATGGTTTTCTCAAAATTTACCATAAATTATATGAGTTTAACCCGTTTAGAAAATGGGTTGGGAATGCTCTAAGCACATGCTTTAAAATTTGTTTGTATTAAAAATAATTTAAAAAATGGTGAAAAAAAAATACTTCGATTTTAAATTTTGTTTGTATTAAAAATAATTTAAAAGATGGTGAAAAAAAATACTTCGAGCCATTGACATCTAATCTGAGCTAATTTCTCGTATTCTCGCTGGATTAATTTTGTTGACTATTGCTTTTTGTTACAATCTAAAATTGTTTTGCATCTTTTTTTGTTTTTTCTATTTTCATATTTGATATTTTTTTTATTTTAATTGTTGTTTAAAATGTCAATTTTTCTTAACATGTCATTCCAAATATAGATGGACCTTGTGCCAAATATTAACCATTGATTATACATTTTCAACAATATTGCTAAGCATTCGATTGATTATTTAAACAACTTATATGTTTATTATGTATTTTAAAATAAGATAACTCTGATATCTATTATTATAATAAACAAAAATCCATTTGTGCCACTTGGCACCTAATTCACCATATTTATACCACTTGACAAATTTTTGTTCAATTATTAAATAAAGGATAATCAAAATTAGTAAATAGATTTGTAACTGACTATTTCTTTAAATATGTCCTTTATATTATGAATTAATTATTTAGTAATAACTAATAATAATTATGTAACATTGTAAGGTAATATTATTGCAATTTTTGAGACTCCAAGAATGAAAGTATCTTCACCGGGCATGACTCACATGAGTGCACATAATTCTTTCATGAATCATCATCATCATCATCATCATCATCATTATTATTTAAAAAAACAAGATTAAAGGACTTAGCTTAAACAATCGGTGCTCAGTTTTTATTATTTCAATATGGCAGTAATTTTTATAATTTATCATATTATATATACAAGTGTTAAGTTCAAAACTAATTTGAAGTAGAAAATTGTAAGAATCACACAAACAGTTATACATCATGCATTAAAAATATAATCAAATGTAGTGAAAGAGAGTATTTATGTATACATTTGTGTCGTTTTGCAAGTTTTTATTTTCAATCATTAAAACTCTTTTTCTTAAACAAATAATCAAAATTGATAAATGGGTATCCCGCAACTAACCCTTTGTTATAAAAAATTTATATTAATTTCCATATAATTTATCACACATGCTAACTTTTCGTGCCTCCCTAAATCATATATGGCGTAACTGACTTTCTCCCTAAATGAAATCAGACACAAAAAATTACAGTTTGAAACCGTATCTGGAGAATCAGAAATCAATCGCATAATCTCATGCTATTCCATATATCAAATCTCAGTTACGTCAATTTATTGGTAAATACTTCATGATTTCTCCAAAACTCGATAATAAACCTCTAAGGTTTACGATTTGTTTAATTTTTTTATTTTGGTTGAATATATGATAATCTAGGTTAACGTCTTAAATTTTTTACAATACAATTAAATTTGTTAAACAGTATTTTCTAACTTCTATCACTATATACGTGTTTTTATTAATGATTATGTTAAATTTGCTCATATCAATGGATCTTTGAACCCATAGGGTTCCCATATAATTTTCAAATTGGGAAAAAAGTTGATGATACTTTCAAACTTAATAAATTCGATGTAAATGTTATGTTTATGACTAATTTTGAGAACCGGTAATGATGCATCTGTAGAACATGTCTACTTTATTGATATAACTGATGAACTGTGTAATAATTTGTCTTTTTATATCATAAACGAAACGATGTTACATATATATATATATATGTATATATATATAGGATTAGGATCATGAGAGAACTTTTTTGGTTTTGAGAACCATGAGAACTATTTTGGATCATAAAAAACCCAAAAATAAAAAAATCATAAAATAAAAAAAACAAAAAAATGGAAAAAGTAAAAAAACTAAAATTCTTATTTTAACATTCCGGTTTCAGAAAAAAAACTCGGTTTAGCCAAATTATATACACATATGTATAATATATACATACATGTACATTTACATGATTTTTTTATACACATTTGTATAATTTAAGACTGTACATATGTGTATATTACGTAACTAAAGATTAAATAAAATTATACATATGTGTATAATACGACGTTTTTTTATTTATTTTATTTTATTTTTTTAATGAAACCGAAATGAAATATAAGAATTTTGTTTTTTTTTTTACTTTTTTAAAATTTTTGTTATTTTTTGTTTTATGATTTTTTTAAATATTTTTTTCAAAGGTGTTTTTAGTGGTCCAAAATGGTTCTCAAAGTTCTCAATTTGCAAAGGGTTCTTTTAGGATCCTTACCCTATATATATATTATATATATATATATATTACTTCTTATGTGTGTAACTAACTTATCCGCAAAGTTAACTTACATTATTTCTTGTAAAGAGTATACAAGTAAAATAAATAGATGCATCCATTTATGGATAATCATATGTATTTCATCGTCTAGCATGAGTAACTTTTTTTGTTAAGATTATACTGGGTTGTCCATTTTTTATAATTATCTGATCATATTTTTGGTAGTTTCTCATATTTTGTTTGTAAATCAAACATGTATAATTTAATGTTACCAGTGGCGGATCCAGGAATTTTTTTTAGGTGGTGCACTACTTTTATATGTTTCAATTTCACCGAGTCGGGTATATAAAATTCCGGGTCGGTTTGAGGTTCGGGTCGGTTTGATGGTTCGGGAAAAGTTCGTTACATAATAAAAATACGATAAAATAATAAAAGAGACACCGTCATTAGAAATTAAAACCAAAAAAAACAAAATAAAACTAAATTTAACAAATAGCTTAACAATTAAGTAGTTAACACTTAACAATTATGAACAATTAACATTTAACAATGAATTATTACCTTCAAAGTGGGAGGATTCGAGACTCCGAGTAAGAGTAGGAAGTGGCAGAAGGACGGGGATCAAAGACGGGCTGAGTGGCTGATAGAGTGATAGACTGATAGGGACGGCGTTGCGGTTGGTCAGGGGTTGTGCGGGGCAGGCGGGCAGCGGGAGTGGCTGAGGGAGGCTGCTGGCGCCGGCGGTGGACGGTAGTCAGTGGCTGAACTCTGAAGTGTAAACTGGTCTGCTGACACTGTTGTTGCCTGTTTGCGAAGAGAGGCGCTGCTTTGCTTATGTTTGTTATAAAAAACCCTAAAATCAGTTAGGGTAACTTAATAAGAAAAAAAAAATAACTATAAAAACGGGAATAGAACCTGCGACCTCCGGGTTACAAAACCCACAAACTACCAGCCGGGCAAGCACTTTATATGTTTTTAAGATGGTTCCTATATAATTTATAGGGTGGTTCCTTTATTATTTTCTATATATAAATACACTATAATTTCGAAACTCGGGTGGTTCCGCGGAACCACCCGTTACTACTGTAGATCCGCCCCTGAATGTTACTGGCATAAGCAGACACATCACTACAAACTTTTTCAATAGGACCAAGTTTCGTTTGGGTATTGATGTATCCCGAAAGACTTTATATGAAAAGCATGTTAATACATTTGTTTTTTATACTATTTATGAATCAAATATTTGATTAATGATATTGTTTTCTTATATAATTCAGGTGTTATCAGCTAGACATGCACTGTTATCAGCTAGGCATGCACAATTATATCTAAACAACTTTTTTTAGATTTTTGATAACTTTATCATGATTTTCTTTTTTTGTAATTTATTCGTCTTTATAAATCTTGATATTCATTTATTAATATCAAAATATAATTTATCCAACCCGTGTATCACACGGGGTACTAACCTAGTATTTTAATAGAAGATAACCCTTTTGAGTATGGATGAAGAACAATACTCTTATCAACTTTCCGAGCATGTGATATTTTAAAAAATATTTCTCAAACTATCCAATAAAACTTTCTCAATATAAACAAGTATAGACCGAAAATTTACGAACTAATGAATAAATTTTCCTGCTCGACACTGTCTTAACATACTTGTAAGATTGAGCATATTGATGGATGCCCATTCACCAATGAGCATCACGCCATTCACGTGTATAAAATGAAAAAAAAAGTTGGGACCATTGTTTTAACACAACTTTGCTTATTTTAGTTTGTAATCTCTTTAGGCTCTAGGGTGTTAGTTTCTTACAAATAGCATATCAAAGTCAGAAAGTTCATAAACTCACGGGATGCATCTCCTAAGAGCTAAGGTGTTGATTATGGTGTTATGGGAATGTGACACATCTTCTAAGAGCTAAGGCAGTGTCACGAGAATGTTAGATATTATAAGTAGATTTTTAACAGATTTTCTAGTATATATAAATATCGATAGAAAAGTAACATAAGTGAGAGATTAATACTCTAACAATGTATTATTTAGTTAGTTTTATCATATATAAAAATTAGTATATGTATTTTATAAATAATATACCTTTTATGAAAACATCAAAGAAATGATATAATCGAACGAACCAAATGCTAATTCTTATCAATGATTACGAATTGAAAGTCATTACAAAAGGAATTTAGAAATGAACGACTAACTAGGACGATTGAATCGTTAATTGAGTACTTAAGAACCCTAATTCCCAACGATTAACGAGCAACTAACAAACTCTCTTTAGAACTTGGCACAACCAGTCCCATAAGTATAAGAACTATGTCAAAAGTCAGCCAAAGTTTACTTCACCACTTAAACGACTTTCACTTAATGACATATTAGCCCCTGAACTTCCTGTTGACTGCGTTGACTTTCTTCAATCTTGACTTTTACTAATAACAATACTTTTCTAGTCTCGTGTACCTGATTTAGCCGAGGTTTAATCTTGTTTACCTGATGATTCAAGTTCTAGCGGATTTAAACTCGATTCAGTTTAAACTTATAAACGACTCACCTCATTTACATCCCTAGGACATACATTTTACAAATACAATATCTTAAGAGCAAGTTCCGAAACTCCATTATTAACTTCTTAAAATGTGTATATAACCATATTAGAGTAGAAATTAAAGACGGATAATTTTACCGTAACACTATATAATCAAACTTATACTTACAGTGACTGACCGTATCTTTGAATCAAATGTCTTAATAAAATTTATATTATTAGTTGGAGTCACCTTAAGTTAACCATAGTCGTCATTAGAGACGAACAATTTAGAGTTACTATTTTATTATCAAAACTATTTACTATTTAAAAAAAAAAGTCAAAACTAATTATTTCATTCATGTAACCACCCACACATTAACTATCATACACCCCTTCACACGCTAACAAAACTATCCATTTTCTAATAACATTTGACACGTATAAATAGTCTCACAACATACCACACACACTAACCTTAAACTCCAACCTCATAATTCTTTTGTGTTAATATAAACAAAAAGAGTACGGAGAATAATAAAAGGAAGGTCAGCAATGGATCATTCCGGTCGATTTTTATGCATGCCGACCGCGTCGACATGGTTCTAATGACTCTCGGGGTCTTAGGAGCTGTCGGCGATGGGATTGCGATGCCGACGATGTTGCTTATCACTAGCACCATCATGAATAATATTGGAGACTCTAATTCTTTCTCTATGGATGTATTCACTGATAAAATCAATGAGGTTAATTTTAATATTATAATTTACATGTACACATATTTATATATAATCATATAACTTTACAAGTCAAAGGTTAAGTTGATCACGCAATCTAAATGGGTTTTAAGTTTTAACTTTTAGCTTCATGTTTACAGAATGCTGTTAATCTATGTTACATGGCTATTGGTATTTGGGTGGCATGTTTTCTTGGTAAGTTTTGCTCTATTTTCATTAAATTTATTAAATTTTTTTAATCCTAAAATAATTAAACCTTTGCAAGAGGGATATTGTTGGGCAAGAACAGCAGAAAGACAAGCATCAAGATTGAGATCAACTTATTTGAAAGCCGTATTAAGGCAAGAAGTCGCGTATTTTGATTTAAATGTTACGAGCACAACCGAGATTATTACTAGTGTTTCGAGTGATAGTCTTGTAATTCAAGAAGTCATAAGTGAAAAGGTATGTTAGTTCTTGATCCATAATTTAAAAAAGTTTGGTTTGGTTTTAACTTTTAACTAACTTTTTTGTTTTTTTTTTGTGTATGAAAATAAAAATAAAAATAAAAAACAGGTGCCAATGTTTTTGATGAATATGTCGATTTTTGGCGGGGCATATATCGTCGCATTTATATTATTATGGAGGCTAGCAATCGTTGGGCTTCCGTTTATTATTATTTTGGTCATACCTGGTTTGATCTATGGAAGGGTTCTGATGAACTTATCTAGAAAGATTAGGCAGGAGTATAATAAAGCTGGTACAGTGGCTGAGCAAGCGATATCTTCTGTCCGAACTGTTTATTCGTTCGTTGGTGAAAGTAAGACGTTATCAGAGTACTCTGCTGCTCTAGAAGGCACTGTGAAATTAGGATTAAAGCAAGGGATGGCTAAAGGCGTGGCAATTGGTAGCAATGGTATCGTTTTCGCTGTTTGGTCTTTCTTGTCTTGGTATGGAAGTAGGCTGGTTATGTACCATGGAGCTAGCGGTGGAACTGTCTTCGCCGTTGGAGCTGCTATTGCTATCGGTGGACTGTAAGTATTTTTTTAATTTTTTTTTGTTTTCTGCATTTTGCATACCAGTTTTGGGATTTTGATTTTGATTTTGAAATAGTAGTTTCTAACTTTCTATCAATAAAAAAACTACATAAAAGGAATGAGACACCAACTTTTATTTTGTTTTAATATTCTATCAATTTGCAGTTCAATTTGTTATCATGTGAAATGAAAACACTGATCATGGTGTATTTGACTTTTAATTCTATAATTGAGTTGATAGCTCAATTAATTGTTATTTATTACACAACACTTGCATATCTTGTTTTTAGTCATTGGTTTTAAGAATATTAATAAATCCGATTATGACAGATCATTGGGTTCGGGTTTATCCAACGTAAAGTACTTTTCGGATGCAATGGCAGCCAGCGAACGTATAAGGGAAATCATCATCAGAGTCCCCGAAATCGATTCAGATAATATGGAAGGGGAGATATTACAAGAGGTTGCCGGGAGAGTAGAATTCAAGAACGTTAAGTTCGCATACCCGTCAAGGCCAGAGTCTTTAATATTCAAAGACTTTAACTTAAAGGTTCCAGCGGGTAAGACTGTGGCGTTGGTGGGTGGGAGTGGGTCCGGTAAATCCACTGTAATCGCATTGTTGCAAAGATTTTATGATCCTCAAGGAGGAGATATTTATCTAGACGGGGTGCGGATTGATAAGCTTCAACTAAAATGGTTGAGATCGCAAATGGGGTTGGTGAGCCAAGAGCCGGCTTTATTTGCCACCACCATAAAAGAGAATATTCTTTTCGGACGAGAAGATGCCACCCGGGAAGAAGTCATTGAAGCCGCAAAAGCCTCAAATGCGCATAACTTCATATCTCAGTTACCTCAAGCCTATGACACCCAGGTTATTTTTTTTTCTTTCTAATTTCTGGTTTAAAATCTGATGCATGTATTATGCTACAACTTACAAAACTGTTTGATAAAGAAGTAACAATAGCTTGTGAACATGTTTCTTTGTGTTTTTTTAATATATAAACGCTAGAAAATGAAACATGTTAAGTTTCCAAGCAGGTTCTCCCTCTTGGGTGGAATACGAACACACTACTTTTAACAAAAGAGTCCTGATGAAGATAAGTGCAATAAGTACAACATTAAATTCTATTTTAGACATTCATGATCATATCTGTGATCCTTTTAGGTGAAAGTTTCGTGGTTTAAAGTCAAGTGAATTAAAAAATGATGGGATGTGGGACAGAATCTCTAGTTCCAAATAATATAATGAATATTGTATCCCTTTCACTTTTTTTAAGAAATTTGATGCATTGACGCGTATATTTCTTTTCACATGTTACACATATACTATATTTATATATGTATAATTAAAATAATATCCACCTCCCCTATATGAAAACTCCCTTCCACTACTCACATGGCCACATGATGAACATATTACAAACTTTAATGCACTAAGTACATGTACCTTATTGCTTAGGGAAGACTTGGAAACCAAGGAATAACAACGTAACAGCTGCCTGTAGTCAAACGTATTTAGATATAATTTTATAAGTTAGGGTGCACGAGTTGAGCCGCTCTCGAGTTACTTAAGATCAGATCAACAAATAGCTCGAAATGAGAGCTTGTGTTGAGCCTGAGCCTCAAATAATTTGACCTTGTTTAGTTATCGAGCCTGAGCTCGAGCTTTGTATGAAAAGTTCGTTTAGGCTCGTCGAGCCATAATGAGTCTATGTATTAATTTCACACTACGAAGCCGAGCCCTGGCTTGTTTAAGGTGCTACATGAGCTCGAGCTGAGCTTAGACCCATTTAAGGTTTTTCTTAGAATATATATTGAAATAATCAAAAACGTATCTAAGTTAACCAATACATATTAAATGAGTCCAGCCGAGTCAAAGCTTGAAAAAAGGGCTCACGAGCAAAGCTCGAGCTTTAAACATAGAGCTCGAAACGAGCAGAGCTTGAGTTTGGCCTCTCGTAAGTCAAAACAAGCCGAGCTCGAACCTAGTCAAGCTCGGGCAAGGCTAATTTGCAGCCCTATAAGTATCAAGTTATGTTAATGTCTTCTGTTTTAGAAATAGACCCTGCAATGCATTTGTTTTTACAATAGCTTACATTCTTTTAACTAGGTCCCTTTGTTTTTACTTTATTGTAAACAACAGGTTGGTGAAAGAGGAGTTCAAATGTCGGGTGGGCAAAAGCAAAGAATTGCAATTGCGCGTGCAATAATCAAGTCACCTCGTATCCTTCTTTTGGACGAAGCCACAAGTGCACTCGATACAGAATCAGAACGAGTGGTTCAAGAGGCACTTGACCAAGCGGCCGTTGGTCGAACCACTATAGTCATAGCTCACCGTCTCTCAACCATTAGCAACGCAGACGTGATAGTGGTGGTTCAGGATGGTCAAGTGGTCGAGTCTGGCTCCCATGATGACCTCATTCAAGATGAAAACGGCTTCTACACGTCTTTGGTCCGCCTCCAAGAAACCAAAGGGGACAATGAACCACATAATATTAACTACCCACCCGGGCCATCATCAGTCACCTCAACATTTGATGTCCACAACACGAGTAGCCGTCGGCAGCAAATAGTTAGCCGGTCAAGCTCCTCAAACTCGGTTAACCACGGTGGAGGCGAGAACATTACTTCTAGAGTCAACCAAGAATTCCCAGTTCCTTCCTTTAAGAGGCTTTTAGCATTGAACCTTCCTGAATGGAGGCAAGCATTATTAGGAAGCTTGGGTGCTATATTATTCGGTGCGGTCCAGCCACTTTACGCGTTTGCATTGGGGTCAATGATATCAGTCTTTTCTTACCGGACCATGATGAGATCAAACGGAGAACCATGATTTACGCATTGTGTTTCGTCGGTTTGGCAATTTTTTCGTTGGTTATCAATATTATTCAGCATTACAACTTTGCAGCCATGGGTGAGTACTTAACAAAGAGGGTCCGAGAAAGGATGTTGTCAAAGATACTCACATTTGAAATCGGATGGTTCGATCAAGATGAAAATTCAAGCGGAGCCATTTGTTCCAGACTCGCTAAAGATGCCAATGTGGTAAGGCTTTTGAGTTTTATTTAAGTATTTTTATTATAACAAAATGAACCTGTTTTAAGTTTTAACATGTGCTAACACTATATGTTAACAATGATTTTGCAGGTGCGATCATTGGTAGGCGATCGGTCTGCGCTACTAATTCAAACAGTCTCTGCAGTGATAATTGCGTGCACAATGGGATTGGTGATTGCATGGAGATTGGCATTGGTTATGATCGTGGTTCAGCCGATTATAATCGTCTGCTTTTATTGCAAACGAGTTTTATTAAAGAACATGTCACAAAAAGCCATGAAATCACAAGAGGAAAGCAGTAAGCTGGCAGCTGAAGCGGTCTCAAATCTTCGTACAGTCACAGCCTTTTCGTCTCAAGCACGAATCCTTAAAATGCTCCAAGAGACCCAAAAGGCGCCAATGCGTGAAAGCATCAAGCAGGCTTGGTATGCTGGATTCGGGCTCGGGTTTTCTCAAAGCCTTATGACTTGCACTTGGGCTCTAGACTTTTGGTATGGTGGGAAGTTGATTAGCGACGGTCATCTCGGGTCGAAAGCGCTTTTTCAGACGTTTATGATATTAGTAAGCACGGGGAGAGTGATTGCGGATGCTGGGACCATGACAAATGATCTAGCCAAAGGGTCTGATGCGGTGCAGTCTGTGTTTGCGGTGTTGGACCGTTACACTTTGATAGAACCCGAGGACCCTGATGGTAAGAAGCCCGATATTATTACTGGTCATGTAGAGATACGCGATGTGGACTTCGCGTACCCTGCTCGGCCTGATGTCATGATCTTCAAAGGGTTCTCCATTAATATCGAAGCGGGGAAATCAACAGCATTGGTTGGACAAAGCGGGTCCGGAAAATCGACCATAATCGGGTTAATCGAGCGATTTTATGATCCAATCAAAGGCGTTGTCAAAATCGATGGAAGAGATATAAAATCATACCATTTAAGAACTTTAAGAAAGTATATCGCGCTCGTGAGCCAAGAGCCTGCATTATTCGCAGGTACAATACGCGAAAACATCACATACGAAGCTTCCGAGGAAGTTAGTGAATCGGAGATGATCGAGGCTGCAAAAGCAGCCAACGCTCATGATTTTATAGCGGTTTTGAAAGATGGGTACGACACATGGTGTGGCGACCGAGGGGTGCAGCTATCTGGAGGGCAAAAACAACGTGTTGCTATAGCGCGTGCCATACTGAAAAACCCGGTGGTCTTGTTGCTAGATGAGGCGACTAGTGCACTCGATAGTCAATCAGAAAAGGTTGTACAAGAAGCACTTGAGCGAATGATGGTGGGGCGAACCAGTGTGGTGGTGGCACACCGGTTGAGTACCATACAAAGTTGTGACACGATTGCGGTTTTGGATAAGGGGAAGGTGGTAGAGAAAGGGAACCATGGTTCGTTGCTAGCGAAAGGACCGGCTGGAGCTTACTACTCCTTGGTTAGCCTTCAAAAACCTGCTGCTTCTTCTAACCATACATTTGACTAGAGGTTGGCGGGTCAATTTGGTTTTGGTGAAACTAGAGGGTGGTATATACTAAGAAATGTTTGTTAAGACATCATTTCTTAACACAAAAATGATCCTGATATGGTTGATATATTTGTAGCCAGTAAATACTTTGATTTTAATCCAATAAAATCTGGATTCACGTTAATGTTCATGAATTGTTAGTGTGATATTTGGCAATATGATGTTTCAAGAGCAAAATAAAATTAAATTGGACCAATTGATAAGTTGTGAACTTCAGGCGTACCAAAAGATGACGAAAAAATATAATGGCATTCCATTATATTAAACTTTCATTCAAATTGTATCCGCTTATTATACCATTTTTATAAACCAAAAGATATAATTACATTACTTCAAAAGTTAGTTTAAAAGTTTACTTCTAAACAAAATATGTCAACATTTCACCAATGTATATGAAGTTATTATTTAAATGGCGAAACTATTACTTGCCGAAAAAAGAATTAACATATTTTGAATTCACGGACCATCACTCGTAGACCATCCACATCGCGAACCCGTTCTGGTTCATCCAGCCACTTGACACATTCATAGATGTACACACTCCTAACTACTTTTCATACAGGAAGATCATAAACAAATCATTTGGGTCACTTTTCCTGATGGCGGGGGGATTTGGGCCGTTTGGTGATTGTAACACGGGTTGCATATTTTCTTGGTAATTTTTTTTTTTAAATCTTAGTAGAAATAAAGCAGGGCGGCTCGGAGGGTGTGCGAGCCGCACCTTTAGTCGAGGCACGCAATTTTTGGGGGTCCAAACTTTTTATGTTTATATATATTTATCGGTAAATGATTCTGAGTCAAACGGCACCGTTAATTGATCGATTTGGTCATTAATTTTAGCTCTAAAACTTGCCAGGAAAAGAGGTTCCCATGCCGCTGGAAAATCAGAGGACTGGAGATTCGGAGACGACAAAGACATGTGAAGTTAAAAATTGTTTTAAATCATGTTTTGGGATATGGCAAAACTGCTCCTAACATATTTCAATATTAATTAAAAAAAAACTATTAACCTTCAAGTTTTATTAACTAACCTATTTACTTGGTTTACAAAGAAATAATAAAATATATTATAATCAATATTTATATATGAATCCACGCTAAAATGAATGGCATTTGAAACCGGTTGACGCGTAATTATTGTGTCTTTATAAATTAAGAGATGATGTTGATTCATATATCATTTTTTTACTTACATTACTAGTTTGAAAACATTAAAACGTGATGAAGTGCCATATTCCACCATTTGAGATGGCGAAGTACCTCGTTTCCATCATTAACGCATCCGTAAGTTTTTTTTCCCTAAACCTACTAATCCAAAAAAGAAATCAAGGTAATCAAGTTTTAAGAAATGACAAAAATATCTTTTGCTCTTTATTTCATAACTAGCAAAAATGTCCGCGCTTTGCTGCGGGTTCACCTCATGGTTTGTTGGTTGTCTTCTTCTTTTTTTTTGGGGGGGGGGGGGGAATGTCACACAAAAATATTAGTGTGTGTGTATATATATATAATACATCGTGTTTTGTGATACATTTGTTAATAAAGTAGGTTTATGTGTTTTGTAAATTTTAATCAACATGAATGATTGAATGTGTGTTAATAAGTGAGTAGTTAGGGGCGAAATTTAATAAGGAGATGAAAGAAATGGTCAAATTAAAGCCAATAAGTCAACGAATTGTAAAAATGGTAACGCTGTGGGCATACGTGACTTGATTTGCATAATAGTGGTGTATGCATATATCTATTGGGTCGATGGTGTTATAAAGTAACTGGTACTTAATTTGCAAAAACAAAAAGATTTATTTGGGGGCATTACAACTGACAAGTAGGATTGCGATGGGAAATAAGAAAAAGACACGATATTGACATACTTAAATAGCCGGAGAGGCATTATTGATGATGAAATACTGAATGTGTGTTTAATTCCGTAATAATGATTAATCTTACACGATATATGCGTTAAGTGTGGTGCACATTGATTTATACTAAATTTCTAATGCAAAAGTTGTATTGAATTCGATTGTTTATTTTATTTATACATTAAACATTAGATTCATGTGTCAGTGGGAAGGAGGAACACTTTTTTAGCAATTGATCATGTGATAATTATATTTTTTTTGATTTTCATGTAGGTCATATGTAATTAAAGATCTGAATGCCTTACAATCGTAGAAATAATGGTAATTGACGGGTTAGGTATATTTATTAGTTCATATCAACTATAACCTAATCTTCATTAAATCAAGTAAAACATATGAAACAAAAAACAAATGAAAAAAAGGATATTTTGAGAACACGCAATTCTAAGTTTGCATGATTAAAATAAAGTGGATGATAAAGCTAGAAAGTCAAATTTTGTATGGAAATAAAATCTTTATTATGGGGTTTTTGGAGTCTCAATATAAAAAATGGCTTGTTGTCCTTCATAGTATAGCAAATGATAGTACGATTTATCGTCATTCTTAGTTGTGTCTATCTCATTAGTAAATCCATCATCTGATACGGCCATAAGTTGTTGATTATGCAAATGTATGTTACAGTCAACCCTAATTGTATATGCCTTATTGGGGTAAATACCCATACTTTTGTCCATGTGTGACCTATCATCTTCCATAAATGTATGGTCCAATAAGGGAAACCGTGAGTAACAAATATGTGGAGGTTGTTGTGAATGACAACCAAATGTCCATCCGAGGGTTTTCTTGGAAGTTTTAGGAAGGTTGTGTTAATTTTCTCCACGTATCAAAAGTCAACAACAGAGCACGCCGCCTTAGATATGTGGATTTCACAACAAAGTACAAAACTCCGTTATTGAATATTCAGCTTTCCATTGATGGTCCTTTGTTCCCGGTTGATATTTTCCAGACCCGTGTTTCTGGTGTTACTTGTATAATTTTATTTTCTAATGGTCACGCTTTACATGTAGGAGGGTATATTCATTGGAATGTTGTAAGTACAATCAAACAGTGTCAGATAGCGTGTTGAAAATGCCTCGAGTGTTTGTGGTATGTAGAGTTATATATGCGCTTATTAGGGGGGCCGGGTGATCAAGTTTCAGTGTTGCAACAATATAAACATATGAGGCCATTAATAGTTGTAAGAATGTTGACTTCAAGAGGATTTGCATCGCATGATAGTATAACAACAGTATTTGACATAGGATCTTGGTATGCTAAAGTAAGCAACAGACTATGGTGTGCCAAGCACTATGATTTGTTGTAAATTCTTTAAAAGTAGCGACAATGCACTGTTGTAAATTTTTTTTTGTTGAAAGTAATAAGAGCCATTTTTTTGCATACAATTTTACGTCAGCCTAAACACTTACATTGGATCCTTACTAAGATGTCGGACAAAAGTATATCCGTATGAACATTTTGAATCGAAATCGTACGAGGTCTGTGCGTGGTGTGACATTCGTCAATTTCGGGTCACTTTTGTTATGTAAACCTGACCCGTTTGTAACCCGAACATTTAAAATATATAAAATATTGGATTTTGTCATTTAAAATATATAAAATATTGGATTTTTTTATTATGCATTGTTTGACCATTTAAACATACCCATTTTCATGCAAACCATAAAAGAATCTTTATACCCAACCCTTCACTCCTTCCTTATATATGCACACCGATCTTCTTCATTTTACTCTTGCTACATCTTCAAATTCTCTCTCAAACTCCATAGATTCAAGATTGTTATTTTCTTAGTGTTCTTGAAGGTTTGACTTCCAAATGTCAAACTAAGTTTAATCTTTCTTTCTAATTTGTTTATCTAACTTTACTAATACTTGTTTATGGTGGCACAACATATATATAATATACACCCCTTGTTACCTTTGGTAGTTGCTTCTCCGGCTCCGGTCGGTGAGGTTTCGGACTTGTAAGGCAAGGCTTCATGGAGGACCTACGTGGTCCTTGTTATATATTTTCCGCATCTAACACTCTAACATTATTATTGCTTACTAACTATGCTTAACTTATTCTCATTTTAGTTTGTTAGTCACATTTACAAGTCTTGAGTATGTGGAGACCATGAACTCATTGTGAGATGGAAACCGAACCAAACCGAACTTTTGTTAAAAAGACTTGTTGTTGACATTTTAGTTGTAGAACTTAAATATTTTCATTTGTACATTATTATACAAAATCTATGATATATGGGTATGTGGAATCCATCTATGAACTTGTTGTGAGATGGAAACCGAACCGATCCGATTTTTACTCGCTTAAGACACACAAGTGTGTTTTTAGCTATCAAGACTTGTATATTTCCTTAAAAATAGTTTACAAACTGATTTTAATTATTTTCTTAAGTACTTGTAAATGTTGGATCCAACTTGATCTCATAACAAAGTTGGACCGACAAAACCGAACACTCGCTTAACGTACGTTGTTAGTTCTAAAACAATAGATCTATATACTTGGTTAAGTATTACTATATTTTAATGAGTTATCTCATAACAATTAATATTTTGGAAAGTTGACTTTGGGTTTGACCATTTGTCAAGACCCGAACCAACAACCCGAACACTCGTTAAAGACCCGTTTTAGTTTCTTTATCCCAAAGGAACTTGCACTCTAGCATTTTTCCCACCTTATTACTTAACATAGCTTAAGTAAATATTAAGGTTAGATACTTTAACCCGGTTTTGAGCAAACTTACATTTTTAAAGGGTTATTATTATAAATTCTTAAATAGTTACATTTTAAACCTTGAACTTTAATTGTTTACTTTTTGCAAACAATTATTTTATTTAAAGATCTTCAAGACAACCTTTCTAAATCAAAGACTTTCTTTTATTTAGGCTTCATACGTTAAACCCGTAGTTCCGGCAAATCTCCAAATCATCAACTTTTCAAGTTTATTACTTGAATATGAGTACATTCATCCCTTGTTTTCTATCTTTTATTTGGGGGGTGACATTTCATACTTATTCAAATTAAATGCTTTATATTTGAGTCTTAAACCACAAACGTTATTGTATACTTTACTTAAATAAATGCTCGATTTGGTGTTCTATGCTTACATGATTATGTGCTTATGTGTTTACCGCTTTTGGAGGGTTGAATCATAAATCCATGAACTATATGGTATTCTCTTATAGCACGGTGTCGTTAATGTATTCTTATTAACAACCTCATGAAATCCGAATCTATTTGGTATTCTCTTATAGACGGTGCCGCTAATGTATTCTTATTAGCGACCTCATATTAACCAAATTATTGCTATTTATTTGTTGTTTTGTATACAAGATTGTGGTTTTTCTTATTATATACATATTGTTCAAAATCTATGAATTGCTCACCAACCTTTGTGTTGATACACTTTATTTTATGAAATGTTACAGGTTTGCATCTAGGTTGATTATAGAGTTTGGAGAAGAAAACGTCACAATTACCTCTAGGATATTAGCAAAAATGAACAATATTTGTTTTGTTATATTTTGCTATATTTTGTTGTACTTGTCTTATGAATATTGTTATGTGATATTTTCGATGTTGTGATATGAAATGAGTTTGTTAAATATTGTCGCTTTAAATAGTGTCATGCGCTTATGAGCAATCGTCGCACCCCGGCATGTTCCGCCGCCTTTGGTCGGGTTGTGATACATGGCTTTGGTACATATTTTTGCAATTTTAGGCATGCCTTCCATGGATATTTGTATCTACATCACAAGGTGTTATACATGAGTCATTTAGACGTAGAATAGTTTTTAAAAAAGCAGTGAAACATTATTTAATCGATATGTGTACGATGTGATTATATTATGAACCGCATGTTACTTGCAAAGTATGATAGGAAGTGGCAAGTATTTGGAAGGGTGTTGGGGCGATGACAAGAACAATAGACTTTATGTAGGCTTAAGTCGCGTTAAGAGAAAAAAAAGGAGATAAGAAAATTAGTTTTTAATTTTTCAGCTAGCTAATTTTCCATGAATAAAGCATTCAACCAAATATATTAATAAAAAAATATGGTCTTGTTTTGTGTAGATTACAACTCCAATTTTCGTTCCTTAAAGGGATTATATAGATATCGAGCAGATATCTTCCGTTGAGAATAACCACAAGCCAGCTGAGTTTGTGAAGAAATGTCAAAGGGTGGCTATTAAGATACGAAGTTTCACCTAAAGCCATGTAGCCTAAACAAGATCCCTTTAGTTAATTTATTTAAATGTGATAACAACATTGACGAGTTGGCAGATAATAACCATGTTGTAAACATGTGAATCTAGTTGGTAAGTTATAAACAAACAGATTAAATGGGCCATAAGCAGGTTAGCGGGTCGTTGTGTTTAACTAATTGGGCCAAACAGGTCAACATGAACACGTCGAGTTATGCAGGTTAAATGGGTAATAAGAAGGTTTATGTCGTGTAGTGTTAGCCATGCTCTATTTCTTGTAAATAATAATACCAAGTATCTTGACATACACAATATTTTACAAAAATAACCCTTATATTTCCTAAATATGATATGTATTAAGTTTCTTATCATTCTTTAAATAATTTACATTTATATATGTTATCTTACTAACAACTTTGTTCAACATGTAATATAGGTGCAACGTAATTTGAAGTTACGAGTTCGAGCGTTGGAGTCTGATAACGTGTTGCTGCTGTTGAGAAGAAAAATGAAAGCGCATGTAATTTGAATTTTATGTCGGCTTAAGTTGGTTGAAGCAACAAAAAAAAGAAATAAATAGAGAGGGAGGGTGAGAGAGAGAGAATTAAATTTAAATTTTTAACTATTAAATATAGTAATATACCAAGAATCCTCCATTTAAACAGATATTTGAATCATCAACTGATAAGTTTAATATAAAAGGAGGTAGTAGGAGTGAAACACTAAAATGGTTCCTTTGAGTAAATGCATACATTAAACATGGGAAGCAAGTAACGTCATATAGCCGGTGCAACAACCGTTTCCAAGTACACAGGGAATGCATTGATAATTTGGTCACTACCATAATGAAACAGTAAACACCAAATCTTCTTGAAAAGCTTGTATTTCAGGTTGAAAGAAACAACAAAAATTCCAATATCAATACTGCCAAGTCAACATATCCAAAAAAATAAACTCAACTCACACCATTGAAAGATTATGAAGTCCATAACCCACAACATAATCATTTGAAACATGATTTTGTTGGTCCAGTCACAAGAATAGCTTGCTGGCTTTTTGGAGTTACAACATAACCCGTAACCACACACTTTTAATATATTGAAATGTAGCATCACCTAAACAAAATCATAAGCTAAAGTGTTTCACTTGTATAAAAGTAAGGTCTAAAAATAACATACATACATAAGTTACAAATTCTGGATTATGCTTTTATTGTATGTTACAAATATATTAGTTTTCACATATAACGTCTAAAATATAAACAAACTAACAATGCTTTAAAGCTTTTAGAAATAAACGACTCGAGCCAATGACCTAAGGCTGCCTTGAGCTTTTTGATGAACCAGTCCAGCTCGTTAAGATAACAAGATGGTTTGGCTCGTTTGTAAAGAAGCCGAGCACGAGCCCACCAATCCGAGTTAGGCCAATGTACACGTGAAAAATATAAAAAATCTGCAAAATTATTTTTGTTAAAATTAAATAGAGCTTCTGATGGGCCGAGCTCGAGCTCAACATTTCAGTTCATTAAGATAAATGAACCAAATCAGCGAGACTCATTTACCGTCTTAGTTGGGCCAAAGAACATCCAAGTACTTTAATTTGGTATGCATCAGAAACGCCAAAATATGACGCAAATTAGTAACCATTTCCACAGGTCATGCAACATCAAATTTGTTTGTTGAAAGGTTGGCTCTTTGATAGCAGCTTCATAGCAAGATCATACGCCATTGTTTCGACAATAGTCTCGCGCTGTCAACCAAGCCAATTATGTGGTCAAAAAGTTGACTTTTTAAGTCAAACAAAAATATAAAAGAACTCACCTTGCTGCTAGTTTCATCTAACCTAGCTATATAAGTTTTATGAAGTTGAATTGACCCATAGAGCCTAGTTGACCAAATGGATCAGGACTCATATTTAAGTCACCCATTACGGTTTGATTGAATTGATCTCATAACCATTAATCATCAATTTTGCAATTAACCAGTCAATCAATTAAACCATTGAATCGTTGCAATCACTGAAGCAGATAGTGAATTGAAACATATTGTGAACCATTCATACCATTAATTGTTGCAAACGTTGAACCATCAATTGAACCATTTAATTAACTGATTGAGAAGGCCCGGTTCAGTAGTTAATTGCACTACAATAAAATTTAGTAGAGTTTTATTATTTATTGATTTTTTATATATTTTTCTCTCCACACATACCTTGCATTAGATATAAATAATACTCTATAAATAATATAGATTAATTGGGCAATTAATTAACTTATTAATATTAATTAATTAACTTAAGGTCTAAACCTTTTGCATCCCCTAAAGATAAAATAGTAATTTCAGAAAACATGAAGCTTCGTCAACTTGCACCAAGCGCTTTGAAAACGAATAAATGTATTGGCAAATTACTTTTCATGCCCAATTATGAAATGTCCATGTTGTCCTCATCATGAAATTGTGAAATTACATTCATTGCCCATCACTCTCCCTTTATATATAATATAGATATAGATATAGATATAGATATAGATATAGATTAAGTTTATTAGTTATATATTTACCACATTTAGTTTTGTTTTAATTATACTCCACCCTTAACTAAATAATTTCTATTTCAACAACATATCGTTTCGATAATCTTTTAAACAACTTAAAAAACTTAAGTTTCTATTAAACTAACTATATTAATTCGCATAAATTATATATTAATAAAATGTATAAGTATTAAATTTTAGGGTTTCGGAAATCAGGGTATGTCACACCCCGGCTTAAGACCAAGGCGTATGACCAACAGTTGGTACCTGTTTTGTAAATATATCAGAGTTGCAGTTTATTTTAGCGGAAGACTTAGGTTTGAATATAATATTAATTTATTTGAAAACTCATCGGGTAATAAATACCTGAGCGTTTGATTTATAAACCATATTTTTAAATCTTGTTTATAATATTTTAATAATTTAAAATTGAGCCATCTATACCTTGCGAGCGTCTATCATCATGAATGATTATGTTCCTTGCTACATGTGCTAATATGTTTCCCTGAAATGTGGGGAAAATACATCAGCTATATGCTGGTGAACATGTATAACTCTATAAAATATTTTGAATGTCAATTACAATACAAGTATAGTTTTCTTGACAACCTCAGCGGAAGCATTACTACTTCCGGTATATGTACCACTGCCCTACACACATAACGGTATTCTCCGAGCCAAACGACCCTGAACAGAGAACTGGTCATGACCGTTTAAGCTCGCGGCTACCTTGCCTTTGATTGATTGATTGAGCTTTGACAGTTATGTTTGGATCCAGACACATGCGTATTCGGTCTGAGTTGATTTTATTCTCTACTTTGTATTATAACGTTTTAGAGATTGCATGATCTCATATAGACATTGATTGACTCGTTAAGACAAACACCCGTTCGTCTCATTGAGTATAATATGTTTTGACTTATTGAAAAAAGGTTGACGTATTCACGTTATATAAAAGGTTTGAACGTATTCACCTGTGATTGTCTGTTCTGAATGATTGGTGATCTCGTTTGAAACCTCTACTATGATTGATTGATTGATTGATGATTGACCTATTATAAAATAGGTTTATATAATTATCCAGATCGTTACTTGATCCGGCTACAAACCCTTAGTCTGGTTTTGATATCTTTAAACCTTGATTGATCATTTGTTTGAATAAAATATTGAGACATATAGTCTTTCATTTATTTACCAAATTATATGCTGAGTTTCTTCTTCATGAAGAAACATCTGTAATCTGTTTCTTCTTCAAGAAGAAACATTCATTGACTGCTAGTATTGAATTAAAATATTATGTTTCTTAATCATAAAGAAACAATATTTAATTATATTCCATGAATATAAAATTCTATGTTTCTTAATTGTGAAGAAACTATATTCTGACTATATCCTTATGAATGAAAATTATGTGTTTCTTAATTGTAAAGAAACTATAATCCTTTGTATATTTAAAGCTTATAATTATGATCAAGGTTTGGGCTATACCCCTGACTATGGTCTAAGCCATGTAATATAATAAAATAACGATTTAGGCAGAACCCCTACCTTACACGGGTATTCGAAGTTCTATTACTAAGGTTGATCGAGCAGCATTTCCACTCTCTATCGCATTCTATGGCTTAAACTGTCAGAACCTCAGAGCTTGGCATGCAAAACGTGTTGTGCATGTACTTCGAGATATATTTTCGGGTTATCTTCGGTGGCACACACTTCGAGGTTTCATCGGTGTATGGCACGGATTACGAGGTGACGATTGTCGGGTCGGCACGGAAACCGAGGTAGTAAGAGAGTAAATCTAGAGAGAGAAAGAGTTTGGTGTGAGAAATGAATGTGCCATGAACCCCCCCCCCCCTTTTATAGCTGATTTTGCAACCCGTCAAGATACGCGAAGGGTCTTGGGAATCCCGTCGCATATCGCGGCGCCACAATTCCTCCGCCGCCATACTAGAAGCTGTCGTGTCCGCTGACTCATCAAGGTCCATCGCGATACGCGATGACCTGTGTTCTGGGCTCATCGCGTAGCGCGATGGGTCCCTGAACTTAATTTTTCATTTTTAGTCCCTTGTCTTTTGTTAGCTTGTCACTTCCGAGTCTAACTCCCATTGTCCAAAAATACTAAGGTGGCTCGCGGAGATGCGAGCGTGCGAAGTGCGAAGTGCGCCATCAAAGCGCCACATTGCATCCATCGCCCGAGCCCGTGCCCGTGCGCGTGCGCGTCGGGTGCTTCGCACCCTCCGTTAGGACCACTTGTGCACGTTAGGCATATAAGAATATTATAATGGAAATTCTCTTACTTATATAGAGCTTCTATTTCTTTACCACTTTCCATGTGGGATGGATTTTAACTTCTTTATTTATATCCATGTGGAATGCTTCCATTTTCTTACATCTTTCAATGTGGGATGGAATTATTCTTATTCCATATCCTTAACATAAGATAACTTTATTTATGGGATATACATTTTTTTATTTTTATTTTTTATTTTTTATTTTCCTTGTAGAATGATCTTGTTTTCTTTATTTAAATTTTCCCAACACTTATTTTAGGGAATAATTTTGATCCTTCAACTTTACTTAGTTGTCAAATTTGGATCGAAATTTTGGGGATGTTACAGGGTATTATATTACTACTATATTTTTGCTATGTTTATTATTATAACATTAACCATCCTTTATAAAAATTAGCTTATATATTTCGTTAAGACCTATGAACCTTTTTATTTTGGTTCGGCCGAGTTATATAAATTCTCGGAGACGGCCTTGAAATAAAGAAATATAGAGAACAGCACAGACGGGCATCAAGATTGTGGTTAACATATTTGAAAGAAATTTCAAGGCAATAAGTGGCTGATTTTAAGCGCAACCACAACCGAGATTATTTCCAGTGTTTCAGTAATAGTAGGGTAGTTGAAAGTGGCCTGTTGATCAGTTCTTCATATAAGTAATATAAAACATGATAAATATTAAACCTATAAACCTGTTACAACATGGAGAATAATAATCGCAGCAGAGTATGAGATAGTTGACATGTTTGTCATCTTGGTCGAGTTCCCCTTTAGGATGTATAGTTAAGGATGGTGTTAGGGTTCTTTAGAGGAACCTGGTTTTATGAGAGAGGAGGCACACAAAATTGTTATGTGTGTGTGATTAGGTTATGATGTTAATGTTTATCTCTCTATATACACCCAAGGGGAAACCCTTTATTAGTTAATTATAGGTAATATGGCCCCATTAAAAATTACCAAACTAATATATAATAAGGTATATTTAATATTTTGATCTAATATAATATAAATGATAATGATGGCCATATTAATAAATATATAATATATATTTATTCTTACATTCTCCCACTTGGCCGGGTAATCATTTATTATGAGTATTAGATAAGCCTGATCAGGAGTTAACACTCATTTTAGCTTTAAACTTAAACTGGAGCAGAGAAATACAGTCATTTAATTGAACATCAGCTCAAGACCCCCATTAATCATACTGCAGTCCTTATTTAAAACCTAAGTAGTTATGATCAAAATTTTCAAGTAAGCACTTCAAACGTTTGATTTGTATAATAATTTGTCTATATGTCATTATGCATGCGGAACATATTAAGAGACATACAAATCAAAACTGATGAGGAAATTTAATAGTTAATCATTCATAGTATGATATGCAGTTGCGCATAGTCATCAATAACCCGTCATTATTATAAGCGCTTTCATAATATTTATGGGTGAGACTTTTATTAATCGGATCCTTAAGCATATCATGAATGTATTTGATACGAAAATTTAGATTCCTCAATTCATTCGTAAACGAATAATTAATTTCATATCAAAATTTAATGCAGCACCTCTCAAACTGTCAGTGTTTAAGAAAACATGGTAGTTGACTTTATCACAATAAGTCTTCAATATATAATTTATATGGAGTTTAATAAAAACTTGTGAACTAATAAATGTTCAACAACATTTATTGACAACAATTTGACTCCTCAAAAGTTCATTCAAGTTAAGCCTTTATGTTTTGTAAAATTTTTGTAACATCCCGTTTTCTAATTTCGGTCAATAAATGAAAATACAAGTTATTATGAGTCGGGCTAGTGTTTGGTTAAATAGATACAGGTTATGGACTTGGGCTATGAAAGAAAGAGGAAAGGACCATGGGCTTAAGCCCATGATCCATAATTATATAAGTCATAAATGCCCATTAATCATTCATTTCACACATTACATACACCTCCCAAAACACACACTTAAGCTCCCTCTTGTTTCTCTCTCACTCTAGCCGAAATCATCAAGGAGGAAACGATCCCGATCCAAGGTAATGATACTATGATCTTGTATGAGCTTTAACCGATAGATATAGTCACGAAACGACGAGCCGACACCGTTAAACCGTTTAAGTCACGAGAACCGGGTGGAATCGGGTATAAACCGAACCTATGATGAGCTTAGGGGTTACCCTAGCTCAGATCTGGATCGAACGGGACGAATAATGGTGAAAAACGAGTTAAAACTTGTTTTTTCGGCGAATCCGCGGTTTTCCGGCAGCCTTTCGGCGGCGGCGCCGGAAAGGCGGCACCGGAAAAATTAATACGAGGTTAAGGATGTTAGGGAATGTTCTGACATTCCCTGACCTAACCCTAGTTCGCTATGGGGCTTAACGAATTGAAGGTGATTCGTTAGTTGATTCGCATAAGGGAGCACAACGAACTAGCTCTAGTTCGTCTATGATTCGTCTTTGATTCGTTAAGGGAAAAGGGTAACGAATTACCCTTGATTCGTTATGATTAGTTTGTTAAAAGAAATAACGAATTAGAAGGTCCAATTCGCTACTTGGACTGGTTCGCTATGGACTGATTCGTTAAGGAGTCCAGTTCGTTAAGGAGTCCAGTTTGTTAAGGGTTCAATTCGTTATAAGAACCAGTTCGCTAGGATAATCCAATTCGCTATGAACGAGTAACGAATTAGAAGTTTAACAGAATGACAGAATGGTCCATGGACTTAGAAAAGAATGATATAATTACAAAGAAGCCCTTGGACTTTTAAGTAGCAAATTATCTAATGATTTAAAATCATAATGGAAAATATGATAAGACAGTTAATAGAAATAAAATTTTTCCAAGCTGACCTGGCAGCTCGACCCCAGCCAGGGGCTCTGCCCCTTGGACCATACTAGGGGCTGCCGCCCCTAGAACCCCGCTGCCAGGGGCGCTGCCCCCGGACCCCCGTTCGTTGAGGGTAATAATTAAACTAGAAAGACGATGTGTGTAGTGATAGTTACTGATACGTATAATTATTATACAGTTAGTCGTGCACAGCTAAAGAAGGGGATAACCGTAAACGGTGAACGCAACCGTCTTGAGGTGAGTTTCTAACCCCATTTCCTTGTTATGTTTTCGGGGCTGTGTGCATACTCGATGTGATAGTTAATACACTTACCTTAGGTGGTAAGTGTATGCCTTGTATGATTTAAGTATGATGATTACTTGACGATGCATGAACGATCTTCGGATATTGCATGTACCGTCAGGTGATAGTTAAAGATATGGCTGATAAGTATGATGTGAGATATGATGTATGTATGAATATATGATGTATGCATAATGTATGTATGTTATGTTGATGGTACATGAACACTCTTCAGAGATTGCACGTATTGTCAAGGAAGGTATGTAAGAACAGGTACGGTACAGTTGCATGAAACAAAGGGACCAAACCCTAATAATATATGTGATGGTAGGGACTAGACCCTAATAATATCTGTGATGGTAGGGACCAGACCCTAATAATATCTGTGATGTTGGGGACCAGACCCTTTATAATATCTGTGATGTTAGGGACCAGACACTTATAATATCTGTGAGGTTATAGAGCGGAAGGCTCTTTAAATAGGACGGATAGTTTTGTATGAAAAGTAAGTATGAATAATGTACACCCCTTCGGGCACGTGTGCAAGTATGTGAACAGATTGTAGGTTGTATGATTAACTAGAACTCACTCAGCGTAGCTGACTTTTAGTATGCACGCAGGTGAGTAGAATGAGGCAACTTGCTTGAGAGGAAGCACATGGCATGGAATTGAAGACACTGGCATCTCAACGAAGTGTTATGTTATGATAATTAAATGACAATGTTTTATGTTTTAAATAATTTGAATGCCCGTTAAGACAACAAAGTATGGTTTTGTAAGATGATGGTTGAATGTTTTAATATTCCGCGAATGTTTTTATTAACTCTGATATTATGAACTGTGTTTATGAGTAAATCCAACACTAAAGTAGGGCTACCGGTAACGGGGCCTTACAATTTTATAATTTTTAAGGTTGACAAAACATTTAATTAGTTAATAGCGGAAAATGTTTAGAGTAAGGATTTTTAAGTTTCCGGTAGGACCTTATTTTGCGGAATTAGTTCTCGGAAGTTTTGGGTTCCCGAGAATTGCTAGTTTCCGACTTTTAGTGGGGTTTTCAGTATTTGGGTGTTTACATGATTTTATGGAGTTTTATGGAAAATGTTGATTCCGGTATTAGTGAGTTTTCGGGTTTATGGGTTATGACCCCAAACCATTTTAGAAACTCATAAAATCTTAGAACACATAAGCTATTTTAAGCCCATAATACATGATTTTTAAATAGCCCATGAACCCGTAAACTGGTTTAAGCCCTTAACCCATGAGCTTTATTAACTAAATTAATAATGATAAGATTTGGTTCAAATATTTTTAATGATTAACAATTATATTTGTAACCTATTTTAAGGGGATTCAAATCTTTTAAGAAAATATTAAAACTTCTAAGTTATCCAAGATTTGAAAAAATATTTCCCTAAATAATCATTAACAAATTTTAATCTAGATTTTGAACCAACATATGTATAATTTTCGATAATAATGATGAACACGAAGAAAATCATCGAAAATTTTAACAATTAAACATAAAAAAAACTTGGAATCGAAATCTTTAAACATGAAATTAATAGATTTCGAAAATATTAGAGTTTACTAAATATGAATTTTAGCGATTTTAAATAGTTTCATGTATTGTTTTCGTAATAGAATATGAAAAAAAGAAACCTAAAAAATTAGGGTTTATCAAGTTTTAGTCCATGTCTTTTGATTCAATTCCAGATTTATGGAAAACATGAAGAACTGATTAATCAACATCGCTCTGATACCACATGTTGATCCATTTCTTATGGTGATAATGGAAAACATGAATAATATGATAAACCTATAATTATATGTGTACCTGTTACAGCATGGAGAGTAGTAATCGCAAAAGAGAATGATGTAGATGACATGGTTGTCAGCTTGGTCGAGTTCCCCTTTAGGATGTATAGTTAAGGATGGTGTTAGGGTTCTTGAGAGGAACCCGGTTTTAGGAGAGAGAAGGCACACACAATTGTTTTGTGTGTGATTAAGTTATGATGTTAATATTTATCTCTTTTTATATACACCTAAGGGGAAACCTTTTATTAGTTAATTATAGGTAATATGGCCCATTAACAATTACCAAACTAATATATAATAAGGTATAATTAATATTTTGATCTATTATCATATAAATGATTATAATGGCCATATATAAGTATATATAATTATATATATAATCTTACATTCTCCCCCTTGGCCGAGTAATCATTTATTATGAGTATTCGATAAGCCTGATCAGGAATTAATACTCATTTTAGCTTTAAACTTAAACTGGAGCAGAGAAATACAGTCATTGATTTGAACATCAGTTCAAGACCCCCATTAATCATACTGCAGTCCTTATTTAAAACCTAAGTAGTTATGATCAAAATTTTCAAGTAAACCCTTCAAACGTTTGATTTGTATAATAATTTGTCTATATGTCATTATGCATGCAGAACATATTAAGAGACATCCAAAATCAAAACTAGTGAGGAAATATTAATAGTTAATCATTCATAGTACGATATGCAGTTGTACATGGTCATCAATAAACCCCTCATGATTATAAGCGCTTTCATAATACTTACGGGTAGACCTTTAGTTATAGGATCCTTAAACATATCATGAATGTATTCAATACAATAATTTAGATTCCTCAATTCGTTCATAAATGAATAATTAGTTTCATATCGAAATTTAATGCAGCACCTCTCAAACTGTTACTGTTTGAGAAAACATGGTAGCTGACTTTATCACAATTGGTCTTCAATATATAATTTATCTGGAGTTTAATAAAACTTTTGAGTTCACTAATAAATATTCAACAACATTGTAATTAATCAACATATTATGTCGTTATGACTTAGGTTGTTGTTATCAGTTCATTATGACTCATCCATGAGATATATTTATCTGCTGGCATGAGAATATGTCCCGAAAATTACATTATGTTATCTTTGAATATAACAAAGTTTAGAGTAATCTACTAGTTTGAATTCTCACTTCTTCTTTTAAATATAGTCTTTCGTTTCTTTTAAAGATATTTTAATGCTCTTTTAGATGCTTCACATTAATCTAGACATATATAGTGTGTTGCAATTTTGAGTAATATCTGAACGAGTATAGACTTGAACCTACGTAAGGCTTCTACTTAATGAAGCATAAAGTAATAATCTCAATTATCCTATTATCCTCTAAATAGAGCAATATTGTTTGTTACATGTGTAAGGACCCATTTAAAGTAAAACTTGTAGAACAAAACTAACGTCCCGTTGGGTCTATCTCAGAATATTATGATATCTATTATGTAAGGGATATCTCTGAGATCTACAACATAAAAGTATGTACGAACAATGCTTTGACTTATGTAACATATACTTGTCAGAAGAATGTCATCTATATAAGGACAAGTTTGTTTTTAGTTGCTCCCACTCATCTTGAGTAAGGTACATTAATCCACTAGGTTTTTGATGAAAATAATTGTATAAAGATTTCATCACATTTTGATGTTTGCTTTAACCCATATATGGATTTTATTGACTTATAGACTAAATATTCTTTAACCTTAAGTTTATAACTTTTAGGTTGTGTTATGAACATATAAATATGTAAGTCAATTGTTAGGGAAAGTTGTTTTAATGATCATCTAATGTAGCTCTTAACTATTATAAGCTACTAGAACAATAATGATACTTAAAGAAATCTTTTGTAATATAGGTAAGAAGATTCTTTGATAATTGATTTCTCCTTGAATATAACCTTTAACAATCAATCATGCTTCTTTGTGTCTTAACGTTTGTGTTAGGATTTAATTTATTTATGAACACCCTTAGGTGTTTCAACAAAATCTTAAACGTTATTCTGACTTATGAAGTCAATTATGATTGATGATAATGGTTTAATTATAAGGGGTATGATCATTAAACTTTCCAACATCCAATTCAACTTTAGTTAGGGAGGTTACATAAGCATCAAATTTAGTAGGTTTTAAAACCTAGATGGCCTCCTAAGTTGATTATTGGGTAATTTTAAAAGTCTCAGTTTTATGGATTAGCTCTTAGTTAGGTTGCTATCATTTTCAGGATTCTAAGTGTGTAAGATTTGGCGCAGTATGGTGTACAAGAGGTGTAATTGGAGTAAAATTTAATATCTCTCTTCCCCCCGCCTCTTGTACTTCTAACAAGTCATTATAAAGACTTTTACTGCTCCCACTGACCTTAGAAACCTTTAGTAAATTAGCATACTTAGGGTCAGTATTTAAAGACCAATAGATTCTCTTGGTGAGTATTAATTTAGTAAGAAATATGAATTTATCCACGTTTAAGCAACAATGAAACTTTTTTAAGAGTAGTAGTAAATTCTAAAGAGATAAGTTTTGATGGAATAGTGTTATGATGGAGCAGTGTCTTGTACAAGAGGTGTATTTGAGATATTATTAAGTTTTCACTCCCCCACCTCTTGCAAATCGTGTAAGTTATGATTGAGACACTTAAGGCTCCCACTGATCTTTAATATCTCTAGGAAAAATACAAGAGAAGTTTCAATGATGTACATGACGTGGGAATCTGTCATATATATGTTAGACTTGATTTGATTCCATTAACGTCCAGATGTCATAATAAACTTATTCAAACGGAATATTCAGACATAATTCTTTTATCATTTAAAATGCTATCTACTTGTATCTATTCAGTATTCTATGGTCCGCAGTCTTAAAGAGATCATATTATGTCTTTATGACTTAGGTTGTTGTTATCAGTTCATTATGACTTCTCCATGAGATAAAATTTATCTTCTGACATAAGAATATATCCCGAAAATTGCATTTTCTTATCTCTGAATAGGACAAAGTTTAGAGTAATCTACCGGTTTGAATTCTCACTTTTTCTTTTAAATTATAGTCTTTCGTTTCTTTTAAAGATATTTTAATACTCTTTTCAGATGTTTCACATTAATCTAGACATATCTAGTGTGTTGCAATTTTGAGTAATATCTGAACGAGTATAGACTTAAACCTATATAAGGCTTATACTTAATGAAGCATAAAGTAATAATCTCAATTATCCTATTATCCTCTAAATAGAGCAATATTGTTTGTTACATGTATAAGGACCCATTTAAGATAAAAATTATAGAACAAAACTAACGTCCCTTTGGGTCTATCTCAAAATGTTATGATATCTATTATGTAAGGGATATCTCTGAGATCTATCACATAAAAGTATGTACGAACAATGCTTTGAATTATGTAACATATACTTGTCAGAAGAATGTCATCTATATAAGGACAAATTTGTTTTTAGTTGCTCCCACTCATCTTGAGGTAGGTACATTAATCCACTAGGTTTTATGAAAATAATTGTATAAAGATTTCATCACATTTTGATGTTTGCTTTAACCCATATATGGATTTTATTGACTTATAGACTAAATGTTCTTTAACCTTCAGTTTATAACTTTTAGGCTGTGTTATGAACATATAAATATAGAAGTCAATTGTTAGGGAAAGTTGTTTTAATGTTCATCTAATGTAGCTCTTAACTATTATAAGCTACTAGAACAATAATGATACTTAAAGAAATCTTTTGTAATATAGGTAAGAAGATTCTTTGATAGTTGATTTCTCCTTGAATATAACCTTTAACAATCAATCATGCTTCTTTGTGTCTTAACGTTTGTGTTAGGATTTAATTTAGTTATGAACACCCTTAGGTGGTTCAACAAAATCTTAAACGTTATTATGACTTATGAAGTTTAGTTTAATTTGCTAATAATAGCTTTATTCCATTTAAAATATTGATTAATTTAATGGTTTAATTAGAAGGGGTATGATCATTAAACTTTCCAACATCCTTTTCAACTTTAGTTAGGGAGCTTACATGATCATCAAAGTTAGTAGGTTTTAAAACCTAGATGACCTCCTGAGTTGATAATTTGGTTTATTTGAAGTTTCAGTTTTATGAATTAGCTCTTGGTTAGGTTGCTATCATTTTCAGGATTCTAAGTGTGTAAGAGTTGGTACAGTATGGTGTACAAGAGGTGTAATTGGAGCTAAATTTGGAGTAAAATTTAATGATTCTCTTCCCCCTTCCTCATGTACTTTTGCCAAGTCATTATAAGGAGTTTTACTGCTCCCACTAACCTTAGAAACCGTTAAGAAATTAGCATGCTTAGGGTCAATATTTATAAACCAGTAGATTCTAACAGAGAAATAAGTTAATAATATAAATTGTTGGAGTTTCCCTTGTTGAGGATTAGTTTAGTAAGAAATCCGAATTTGCCCACTTTAAGCAACAATGAAACTTTTGTAAGAGATTGTAAATTCTAAAGAGATAAGTTTTGATAGAATAGTGTTGTGATGGAGCAGTGTCTTGTACAAGAGGTGTAATTGAGATAATATATAGTTTCCACTCCCCCACCTCTTGCAAATCTTGTAAGTTATGATTGAGACACTTAAGGCTCCCAGTGATCTTTAATATCTCTAGGAAATATACAAGAGAAGTTTCAATGATGTACGTGACATGGGAATCTGTTATATATATGTGCTAGACTTGATTTGATTTCATTAACGTCCAGATGTCATAATAAACTTAGGGACATATTTAGAAGAAATCGTATTAAGTATATATGAATGGATCTTTTTAAGACTGTGGACCATAGAAGACAGATTAGATACAAGTAAAAGCCTTTTAAATGATAAAAGAATTATGTCTGAATATTTCGTTTGAATAAGTTCCACGAATGTCAGTGAAATATAACTTATGGTGGACCCATACTTATTCCTTATGCCAAGTAATGTTTAGGGCATCTAACACATGAATAAAATCACTAAGAATGAGATTAGATGAAAAATCACCCTCATCAACCATGCCATGATTTCTCATGAAATTTGATTTTAATGGATGAATTTTATAAGTCTCATTTGTCTTTTGTTAAATTTTTATTTGCATGGTAACAAAAGTTGTGAAAGTATATAATATCATCTAGTTCTATTTTAAAAATGTTTCAATCCAGATATTGATAACAAATTATCTGAGAGTTTAAGGTAAGAGTGACTTTATGTTGGCTATGCAAACATCATAACTGTTATATTGTAGCTTAAGTATGATACTAAACTCTGATTAATCTCTAGAATATTTAAGGTATCATAAAGCATAATTAGAAGACAGTTTTTTTTATGGTTATAATAGCTTTAACATTTAAATTTTGTCACTAACACTCATGTTAGTTATTTGTTGATACCAGTAAAGAAAATTATAAAACTAGACTCAATCTATCATTTATTAATTGGAATATTAGGATTAGCATACTTAAATATCATTAATATACAACTACTGTTTTAGCCAGATATTCTTTGAATTATGGATAGTCTTGTTACTTATGCCTAATATAATGACATATTTTTACAATGAGACTTCTCCTTAGAGAATTTAAAGCTAGAAGTAATACTTGTATTTTGTCAATGAACATTAGAATTATCCTCTTTAAGGTTTTAGTGGTAGTGAGTTGAATAACATCTTATGTTCCACTGCCATATTCTTTTCTTTTACATGTGTTGCTAATCAACATACTCGTTTTTCCTTTTGTGCTTGTGAGTGTTATAGTTGATTTTTAAGGCAACAAATTGTAATAATAGAAAATTTTAGTATGTAATGCATAAGAAAAGTGTACTTATTTCCATGTGTGAGCCCTTAATTTTTATGGGTCATGTACTGTACATTATAATGTTTCGGTAATGCCATTTAATCTTATAGTTAGAATTTTCAAGGAACACATGCATCTTATGAGTTATTTTAATTATTTAATAGATATTAGATTAGTTTTAGGGAAAACTAAATCTAGGATAACTCTATTTGATAGCATGAGTTTATTGATTATCATAAGAGACATTATGTTTGACTCATCCCATTTTTTCATGCTCTAGGTTTCTTATTTATTACTATTATTAGGAGCAACGAGATGGTCATCTCTTGAGGATAATCAAAAAACGAGAAGAGCTAAAAGTTAATGAAACTCTTTATGAAGCAAAACATATTTGGGTTTGAGATTAGAGTGGATGATTTGAATGAGATAATTATTTATAGAAGAAAATTATAGTGACTAATGTTATGGGATACTAAAATAATACATATTAAAATTTATGATCATTAGATTAATGAAGGATCATTAATGTGAGGATCATTATATTTTATTGAAGATGTGATATGTCTATTATTAACATCAAACTAATAGACTATAATTAAAAGTTCTACTTAAACAAAAAATAAATCACCTTTGTGCATTAAAATTTATTTAAGTATATGTGTGCAAAACAATTGTAACACATCACCTTTGGGCAGAAGTGAGACAATTATTTTAATTATGCACGAGTTAACTTTGCTGGATATAAATGTAACACATCACCTTTGGACAGAAATGAGACATTTAAATCATGTAGACAAAATTAACAAAGCTTTGTAATTAGACTTGAATGAGAAGTAGATGTGTAACACATCACCTTTGGGCAGAAGTGACACATCAAAATTCATTCAAGTAAAGCTTTTATGTTTTGTAAAAGTTTTTTTTTAATTTTTAAGTATTTACAAAACATTTAATTAGTTAATAATAACCTGTATGGATTAGAAAAGTTTTGGTTTTCACATGTTGATCAGTTCTTCATGTAAGTAATATAAAACATGATAAATATTAATCCTATGAACCTGTTACAGCATGAAGAGTAGTAACCGCAGCAGGGTATGATGTAGTCGACATGCTTGTTATCTTGATCGAGTTCCCCATTAGGATGTATAGTTAAGGATGGTTAGGGTTCTTGAGAGGAACCCGGTTTAGAAGAGAGAGGAGACACATGATTTACTTATGTGTGTGAGATTAGGTTATGATGTTAATTTATTCTCTCTATATATACACCCAAGGGGAAACCCTTTATTAGCTATTAAGAGTAATATGGCCCATCAACAATTACTAAGCTAATATATAATAAGGTATAATTAATTATTTTGATCTATTATTATATAAATGATAATGATGGCCATATATATAAATATATAACATATATTTATTCTTACATTCTCCCACTTGGACGAGTAATCATTTATTATGAGTATTAGATAATCTTGATCAGGAGTTAACACTCATTTTAGTTTTAAACTCAAACTGGAGCAGAGAAATACAATCATTGAATTGAAAATCAGCTCAAGACCCCCATTAATCATACTGCAGTCCTTATTTAAAACCTAAGTGGTTATGATCAAAATTTTCAAGTAAGCCCTTCAAACGTTTGATTTGTATAATAATTTGTCTAAATGTCATTATGCATGCAGAACATATTAAGAGACGTACAAAATCAAAACTGATGAGGAAATTTAATAGTTAATCATTCATAGTACGATATGCAGTTGTACGTGGTCATTAATAAACCCCTCATGATTATAAGCGCTTTCATAATACTTATGGGTAACAGACCTTTAGTTATAGGATCCTTAAGCATATCATAAATGTATTCGATATGAAAATTTAGATTCCTCAATTCGTTCATAAACGAATAATTAATTTCATATCAAAATTTAATGCAGCACCTATCAAACTGTTACTGTTTGAGAAAACATGGTAGCTGACGTTATCACAATTAGTCTTCAATATATAAGTTATTTGGAGTTTAATAAAACTTATGAGTCCACTAATAAATATTCAACAACATTTATTGACAAAAACGTTGCAATTAATCAACATATTATGTTGTTATGACTTAGGTTGTTGTTATCAGTTCATTATGACTCCTCCATGAGATAGATTTATCTACCGACATAAGAATATATCCCGAAAATTACATTTTCTTATCTCTGAATATGACAAAGTTTAGAGTAATATACCAGTTTGAATTCTCACTTCTTCTTTTAAATTATAGTCTTTCGTTTCTTTTAAAGATATTTTAATACTCTTTTAGATGTTTCACATTAATCTAGGCATATCTAGTGTGTTACAATTTTGAGTGATATCTGAACGAGTATAGACTTGAACCTACATAAGGCTTCTACTTAATGAAGCATAAGGTAATAATCTCGATGATCCTATTATACTCTAAATAGAGCAATATTGTTTGTTACATGTGTAAGGACCCATTTAAGATAAAACTTATAGAACAAAACTAATGTCCCTTTGAGTCTATCTCAGAATGTTATGGTATCTATTATGTAAGGGATATCTTTGAGATATTTCATATCAAAGTGTGTGAACAATGCTTTGACTTATGTAACATATACTTGTCAGAAGAATGTCATCTATATAAGGACAAGTTTGTTTTTAGTTGCTCCCACTCATCTTGAGGTAGGTACATTAATCCACTTGGTTTTTGATGAAAATAATTGTATAAATATTTCATCAAATTTTGATGTTTGCATTAACCCATATATGGATTTTATTGACTTATAGACTAAATGTTCATTAACCTTCAGTTTATAACATTTAGGTTGTTTTATGAGCATGTAGATATGTAAGTCAGTTATTAGGGAAAGTTGTTTTAATGTTCTTCTAACGTAGCTCTTTAACTATTATAAGCTACTTGAACAGTGATGATCCTCAAAGAAATGCTTTATAATATAGGTTATAAGATTCTTTGATGATTTATTTCCTTTTGAATCTAACCTTTAATAATCAATTATGCTTCTTAGTGTCTTAACGTCTGTGTTAGGATTTGGTTTAGTTATAAACACCTTTAGGTGATTCAACCAAATCTCAAAACGTTAGCGATTTATGGAGTCAATTATGATTGATGATAATGGTTTAATTATAAGGGGTTTGATCATTAAAGTTTCCAACATCCAACTCAACTTTAGTTAGGGAGGTTACATAAGCATTAAATTTAGTAGGTTTTAAAACCTAGATGGCCTCCTAAGTTGATTATTGGGTAATTTTAAAAGTCTCAGTTTTATGGATTAGCTCTTAGTTAGGTTGCTATCATTTTCAGGATTCTAAGTGTGTAAGATTTGGCGCAGTATGGTGTACAAGAGGTGTAATTGGAGTAAAATTTAATATCTCTCTCCCCCCTGCTTCTTGTACTTCTAACAAGTCATTATAAAGACTTTTACTGCTCCCACTGACCTTAGAAACCTTTAGGAAATTAGCATACTTATGGTCAGTATTTAAAGACCAATAGATTCTAACAGAGAAATAAGTTAATAATATAAGTTGTTGCAATTTCTCTTGGTGAGGATTAATTTAGTAAGAAATTTGAATTTGTTCACGTTTAAGCAACAATGAAACTTTTGTAAGAGTAGTAGTAAATTCTAAATAGATAAGTTTTGATGGAATAGTGTTATGATAGAGCAGTGTCTTGTACAAGAGGTGTATTTGAGATAATATCAAGTTTTCACTCCCCCACCTCTTGCAAATCTTGTAAGTTATGATTGAGACACTTAAGGCTCCCACCGATCTTTAATATCTCTAGGAAAAATACAAGAGAAGTTTCAATGATGTACATGATGTGGGAATCTGTCATATATATGTTAGACTTGATTTGATTCCATTAACGTCCAGATGTCATAATAAACTTAAAGGACATATTTAGAAGAAATCGTATTAAGTATATATGAACGGACCTCTTTAAGACCGCGGACCATAGAATACTGATTAGATACAAGTAAATAGCATTTTAAATGATAAAAGAATTATGTCTGAATATTCCGTTTGAATAAGTTTCACGAATGTTAGTGAAATATAACTTATGGTGGACCAATACTTATTCCTTAAGCCGAGTAATGTTTAGGGCATTTAACACATGATTTAAAATCACTAAGAATGAGATTATATGAAAAATCACCCTCATCAACCATGTCATGATTTCTCATGAAATTTGGTTTTAATAGATGAATATTATAGGTCTCATTTGTCTTTCGTTAAATTTTTATTTGCATTATAACAAAAGTTATGAAAGTATACATTATCATCTAGTTCTATTTTATAAATGTTTCAATCCAGATATTGATAACAAATAATATAAGAGTTTAAGGTAAGAGTGACTTTATGTTGGCTATGCAAACCTTATAACTGTCATAATGTAACTTAAGTATTGATACTGAATTCTGATTAATCTTCAGAATATTTAAGGTATCATCAAGTGTAATTAAAAGATAGTTTATCATGGTTCTAATTACCTTAACATTTAAATTTGTCACTAACACTCATGTTAGTTATTTGTTGATTTCGGGTAAACATATAGAACTAGACTCAACAAATCATGTGTAATAGGAATATTAGGATTAGCAGACTTATATATCATTATTATATAACTATCAATTTTAGCCAGTTGTTCTTTTGAATTATGGATAGTCTTGTAATGTCTATGCCTAATCTAATGGCATATTTTTGCAATGTGACTTCTCCTTAAGAAACCTAAAGCTGGAAGTAATACTTGTATTTTGTCTATGAACCTTAGAATTATCCTCTTTTAGGTTTTAGTGGTAGTGAGTTGAATAACATATTATTTCTAGCACCAGACATTTCTTTTCGTGTACATATGGTGCTGATCAACACACTCATTTTCCTTTGGTACTTCTTAGTGTTATAGTTGATTCGTAAGGCACCAAATTGTACTGCTGAAAATTTTAGTATGTAATGTACTAAAAAATGTATTTATTTCCATGTGTAATCCCTTAATTTTATGGGTCATGGTATTTTACATTATGATGTATTCGGTAATGCCATTTAACCTTATAGTTAGAATTTTCAAGAAAAAATGCATGAATCTTAGGAGTTATTTTAATTATTTAATAGATATTAGATTAGTTTTAGGAAAAACTAAATCTAGAATAACTCTATTCGATAGCATGAGTTTATTGATTATCATAAGAGACATTATGTTTGACTCATCCCATTTTTCATGCTCTAGGTTTCTTCTTTATTACTATTATTAGAAGGAGCAACGAGATGGTCATGTCTTGAGGATAATCAAAAAACGAGAAGAGCTAAAAGTTAATGAAACTCTTTATGAAGCAAAACATATTTGGGTTTGAGATTAGAGTGGATGATTTGAATGAGATAATTATTTATAGAAGAAAATTATAGTGAGTAATGTTATGGGATACTAAAATAATACATATTAAAATTTATGATCATTAGATTAATGAATGATCATTAATGTGAGGATCATTATATTTTATTGAAGATGTGATATGTCTATTATTAACATCAAACTAATAGACTATAATTAAAAGTTCTACTTAAACAAAAAATAAATCACCTTTGGGCAGAATTAAAATTTATTTAAGTATATGTGCAAAACAATTGTAACGCATCACCTTTGGGCAGAAGTGAGACAATTATTTTAATTATGCACGGGCTAGTTTTGCTAAATAAAAATGTAACAAATCACCTTTGGGCAGAAGTGAGACATTTGTATCATGTTAGGCAAAACTAACAAAAGCTTTTCAGTTATACTTGAATGATAGGGTAAATGTAACTCATCACCTTTGGGCAGAAGTGTTACATTAAAAGTTCATTCAAGTTAAGCCTTTATGTTTTGTAAAATTTTATAATATTTAAGGTTTACAAAACATTTAATTAGTTAATAGCGGAAAATGTTTAGAGTAAGGATTTTTAAGTTTCCGGTAGGACCTTATTTCGTGGAATTAGTTCTCGGAAATTTTGGGTTCTCGAGAATTGCCAGTTTCTGGCTTTTTCAGTATTTGGGTATTTACATGATTTTATGGAGTTTTATGGAAAATGTTGATTCCGGTATTAGTGAGTTTTCGGGTTTATGGGTTATAACCCCAAACCATTTTAGAAACTCATAAACTCTTAGAACACATAAGCTATTTTAAGCCCATAATACATGATTTTTAAATAGCCCGTGAACCCGTAAACTGGTTTAAGCCCTTAACCCATGATTTTTATTAACTAAATTAATAATGATAAGATTTGGTTCAAATCTTTTTAATGATTAACAATAATATTTGTTTCCTATTTTAAGAAGATTCAAATCTTTTAAGAAAATATTAAAACTTCTAAGTTATCCAAGATTTGAAAAAATATTTTCCTAAATAATCATTAACAAATTTTAATCTAGATTTTGAACCAACATATGCATAATTTTCGATAATAATGATGAACACGAAGAACATCATCGAAAATTTTAACAATTAAACATAACAAAAAACTTGGAATCGAAATATTTAAACATGAAATTAACAGATTTCAAAAATATTAGAGTTTACTAAATATGAATTTTAGCGATTTTAAACAGTTTCATGTATTGTTTTCGTAATAGAACATGAAAAAAAAAGAAACCTAAAAAATTAACGTTTATCAAGTTTTAGTCCATGTCTTCTGATTCAATTCCCGATTTACGAAAAACATGAAGATATGATTAATCAACATCACTATTAGGGTTTACTAAATATGAATTTTAGCGATTTTATAGTTTCATATATTGTTTTCGTAATAGAATATGAAAAAGAAACCGAAAAAATTAGGGGTTATCAAGTTTGAGTCCATGTTTTCAGATTCAATTCCAGATTTAGTGAAAACATGAAGAACTGATTAATCAACATCGCTATGATACCACATGTTGATCAGTTCTTCATGTAAGTAATATAAAACATGATAAATATTAAACCTATGAACCTGTTACAGCATGGAGAATAGTAATCGCAGCAGAGTATGAGATAGTCGACATGTTTGTCATCTTGGTCGAGTTCCCCTTTAGGATGTATAGTTAAGGATGGTGTTAGGGTTCTTGAGAGGAACCCGGTTTTATGAGAGAGGAGGTACACAAAATTGTTATGTGTGTGTGATTAGGTTATGATGTTAATGTTTATCTCTCTATATATACACCCAAGGGGAAACCCTTTATTAATTAATTATAGGTAATATGGCCCCATCAAAAATTAACAAACTAATATATAATAAGGTATGGTTAATATTTTGATCTAATATAATATAAATGATAATGATGGCCATATTAATAAATATATAATATATATTTATTCTTACATGGCTGACATCACCAACCATATCCGTTCACTACCACCGTCCACCACCCATCACAACCGTCCATCACCACCACCCACCGTCCACCACCACCGTTCACCGCATACCACACTCGTCTACCACCAATCGTCCACCACCACCCACTTCCATAGTTCGTACACCACCACTAATTATTTTAGCAGTCTACAGATGTTAAATGACTTCTATCTACTGTGATATGTATGATAGGTAACTAATTTTCAGCTTATGTAGACAATATCCAGTTTATAAAACAAACAGTATTATATTTTCAGATTGCAGACCTTTAGACCATGTATTCAGTTGCAGACATGAAATTAGATGAAATCATATTACAGACTTTTTTTGTCTTTAAAAACAAACAACACCTAAAAGTCATGAGTTAAACTGTAATGTGAAAAGTTCACAAATAAACAAGCTCACAATCCATTATATAATGTTTGAAGTGCGTATGAAGTATTCGTGTTTAGTTTACAAACATGTTTTATATTTATAATTAATTAACAAGTAGAATATGTCATGTATAATTAATTTTTAGTACCTTTTAAATTGAGAGCCTTACATTCGTGAAGCTCTCGCTACGTGCTTCAACTTTTTGGACTCAAACGTTTCTCCTCGCCTAACAATTTTTTAAACCAAGCACCCCGCACCTATAGAGTTGCTTGATGAATATCATAGTTTACATAATCAACAAGTAAATCAAATTACACTAAAATATCTCTAAAAATAATAAAAATATCTAAGTAAAATAATCATGAAAATACTAAAATAATTAATGAAAGAGAAAGTGTGTGTTAAATACTAAAATAATCATGAAAATATCTTTCTTTTATAATACCCAAAAGACCTGGGGCTCATCCGGCTTAACAAACCACAACACGTAAGCCGTTAAACCGGCTGAGACTTACGCACACGGGCCAAGTGGGCCTTCAATCCCTCAAGCCCAACAAGCAATAGCTACATCCAGCCCATGTTCAGCAAACCACCACATACACATACACTCACAAATCACAATATAACAAACATGTTGACTTTAACATCATAAACCTAAAGTTTTAGTCTTTAGATTATCAAATTGTCACATGATGTATAGTAGACAGTTGACCGATTACGACCTTTCATTCTTTAATAAGTCAACAAGATATGCTTGCGTTACCCTTTTCTATCGTTCTCAGCTTATACCTCTTTTTTTAACAACGTAGGCTAAGGGTAATGAGGCTTGGTTGAGCCCCATGTGAGCCAAGCAAAATCTGACACGTAGGCGATGACATGGCCATGGATCAAGCCCCAGAGGGTGTATGGTCCAGGTGATCCGGGGCTTGATCCAGTTATTTATTTATTTATTTTAAATATTAATTTTAATATAAATATTAATATTCTTCTTCACCTTCACCACATGGCTTCTTCACCTTCACCGATCACCGGACCACCACCACCACCACCACAGATCACACCACCACCACCATCCGGGGCTTCTTCCTCGGATCGTTCACACCACCACATGGCTTCTTCACCTTCACCGATCACCGGACCACCACCACCACCACAGATCACACCACCGGACCTACTCTCTCTCTTTCTCAAAAACCCAACATACACACACTCCTCTCTCTCTCTCAAAGCATACACACACTCCTCTCTCTCCCTCTTTAACGCGCCGCGGTCCCAGCCACGGGGGCCAACCGCGCCACGGCTCACCTGAGGGGTGTGGCGGTGTTCACGAGCCACGTAGGCGGCCGCGCCCCCCGTTCACCCCCCATTACCCTTAGTCTTAGTTGCAATAAAGAAAAGTCTGGCAGGGAACTGGACCGAAAAACAAATTACATCAAAAGAGGGGGTTTTTTAGCCACTCATCCCAAGCAAACTTACATTTTCGATTTCTATTCGAATACCAAGTGAAAAAAATAAATAAATTAGTGAATCTAAAATTTCTCTGCTTCGAATCTCTTTAGGCTGAAAAAGTAGTATATTTCTGAATCTCTAGATAGCCCACTATGTCACGAAACAAACACACTCAGTAAGCTTTTTCTGTTTAGTCGAGACTGACGACGAGTCTAATAAATCTATCATCATTAATGGTCGAACTCCAATAAAAAACTCCAGATCAAGCCAGCCCGCAACAAATCTCCAAATCTTTAAGCAACAAAGCAATCTTAAACAAGTGGTATATGGTTTAACCTCGAAGTCACCAAACATTGTATAGTAAATTTTGTTTTTAAAATGGCTCGCAGGGAAATGGGGCCCAAATCATATCCTCTTGGTCAGGCTGCCTTAAAATATTATTATACTAGTTTTTATTTTTCGTATTTTGGGTTTGGTAAGACTTATACCCGTAAATTCGGGTCAAATGCATGAGAAACCTCCATTTAAAAATCAAGCAAATCTGATGACTCCAAAAAAAGGGGGAGCGACCATATCACGACACGTAGGATTTTTATGTTTTCGTTTATATATATTATATATATATAGATTCTTAACTTATGTTATCTACTTTTTAACTTAATAAACACGTTCAGTTTTAACTTATGTGAAGAAACGTGGATCTACTCACTGGTAGCAGATCTACTCTCATCGGGTATGATTAAACTGTTTCACCGATGGTTCTTCTGGATCCGAGTTCTTCCACCTACAAAATGAACAGCGCCGTTACTTACCCCTCAGAAAGGGACAGAGGGGTCCTCTTTGGGGTAACCCTCCGGCGTGAGAATCAGTATCTTTTGAAGAAGATAATAATGTTGTATGTAAGTGAATCTCAAGAGTATTGCTGAATCGCTGAATACTCTTGATTGTGTGACTGTGTGTTTTTCTGTAACTGACTGTGAGTGAATATAATTCAATATGATTGAATGTGATATCACTGCTTGTAACTGTCAATGATTGAGTGTGAATGAATGTGTCATCAAAGTGGAGTTGATGCTGTATTTATAGTGCTAGGGTTTTTACTGGTTGGGCTCAACCTCGTTGGCCTCCTCCAATCGCACTGCGCCACGTGCCCTCTGGGACACCTGGCGCTTTCTCGTTGGTTGTAATCACGTGGTAGCACATGTGTCATGCTGAGTTGTCGACCTTTCATTTGGCAGTTGTCAACATCAGCATATTCTTACTCCTTAAAAAGATGCCTTCTGGAAGATTGTCTGACGTGCACAATCAAGGTTGCCCTAATCCTGATTTGGATAAGGACGAGGTTGATTATGTGCACATGTGATATCCGCCCATCCTGAGGATGCGCGAAGTCTTCTTTTTATTCTCACGCGCAGATATTTCATGCGCAGGCGCGATATGCACGAGCGTGTGATATGCGCCGCGCGCATATGTGACGCGCGAGCATATGTGATGTGCAAGAGCATGTGATATGCGCCGCGCGTTGATGCGCCGCGCGCATATGTGATGCGCGAGCATATGATGCCTGAGCATGTTTTGTATGCGCTACACGCCTAGGTTTTGGCTTTGTGCCTTCATAATGTCTTTATCTTGTGGGTTGACCCGCCTTGCTTGGTGTTGAGGCGGGTACATACCTCTTCAAGCCCCCCCAGTCTAATGTGTGTCTTATCTCGCGCGAGCGCGGTAAGATAAATATTAGACTCACTGAATTGTTCTTTTAAAGGGGTTTTGTCGTTTTCTTGGTTGTTTCCATCGTTGCGCGAAGTTCTATCCATTTGGTTGAAAAGGAAAGGTCCAAACACGTGGTTGGTTGGTGGTGACGTGCGCCGTAAACGTGTCAGACGTTTCGTGTGCTCGAGGTGCTACAGTTGCCTTTCATGTCCCCTCACACAGCTTTCTTGAACACGTGTCGCACTCGCATTGGTTAGTACCTGCGAGTGGGGGCGCGTCTCTGTGCCGTGGCAGGTCGGTTACATTTTTATGTCCCCTCACACAGCTGTTCGTGACACGTGTCGCGCCTTCGTTGGCTTGCACCTGCGAGTGGGGGCGCGTGGAATCCGATCAGCTGCCACTTTTCTCTCTCCTGGTCCTATAAAAGCAGGCCCTTAGGAAATTTTTATCTTCATCTTCATTGTTGCTAAAATTCAAATTTCTGCTTTCACATTCTGATTTGAGTGTTTACATCGATTCGAATCCTCGATTATCGGCTATTACAGTTGTATGTCTGATAGTTCATACTCGTCTAGCCCTTCAATCACCTCCGTTGCCTCTCGAAGACGCCGTGTGAAATCTGTGGTGATGTCGACATTGAAGCAAAAGGGGAAGGGGAAGAAGGTTGTTGAGACCACATCGGAGGAAGTAGGGAGGACCAAGGCCACCAAAAGGTGGAATGAAATCCCCTGCAAATTGAAGCAGGCAGATCTCGACAACCTCATCACCTCTCAGGGCTTTCCCACCCTGTTTGGCTGCATGTTGCCTAGGTCCGGGCAAACGGCGGCGGACCCGCCTTCCGGCTATATATCCCTATATAGCCACTTTTTCACCCACTGCAACCTTCGTCTCCCGATGACAAGGTTTGTGGGTGCACTGTTGAAGTTCTATGGGATTCACATATCCCAAGTCCATCCGTTTGGACTCGTGCGCGTGACTCACTTTGAGTTCATGTGCAAATCCCAGCGCGAGGAACCCACTCCTCGGCGCTTTCAATATTTTTATAAGGCCAAGATCCAAGACAATTGGATCTCATTTATTCCTCGCAGTCAGAAGGTGAAGTGCTCCACTGTTTCATTCAAGAGCCTTCATGACTGGTCTGAGAGGTTTTTTTACATTAAGGCCGGTGTGATCCCCATCCGTATGACCATGCGCTCTATCACTTCTGCGCCTGCGGATGAGGGTGTCCTCAAGAACCCAACTGGCGCATGGGTTAAGAAACTGACCGCCGAACCATCGCCCGCGAAGAAAATTTGCGAGGAGGCGCTGGTTGGGGTCGGCATGAGCAGGCTCTGGGCCGACAGCGCGCTTGAGCCCGTTATCCAAGTCGACGGGTTGTGTAAGTTTTTTTTTTTTTTTTTTTTTTTTTTTTTTTTTTGTTGCGCGAACATCGTTCTTTTGCTGATATCATTTAACTTGTCTTTGCGCAGTCACCAAGGATTACATCCTTGCCGCTTATGATGAACATGTGGAGGGCGGCTCCGTCGAACTTGGCGTTGGGGAGGTTGGTTTCCCGGATCGCTTCGATGACATGTTCATCCCAGTGGATCTGGATTTTGACTTTGACGGTGACGCGCCTGGTAAGCCTTCGCACTCCTGCTCGTTCCTTTAGAATACCCAAGTTTATTAACAGTTCTGTCGCTTGTTTTTGTAGATGCGCTTGAAAACTACGAGCTAGAGCTCGCGGAAGAGGAGGAGGAGGAGGAAGAGGAGGCGCCTCTACTAAAGCGCAAAGCTAAGGGGAAATCTGGCGCAGGGGCCAGTAAGAAACAGAAGAAAGAGGACACCCCTGTCGCTCATCCCCATGCTCAAACGAAGGGACCTAAGGAAACCCAGGTGTTTACCACAAAGGTTTCTTTAGCTTCTCTGCCTGTGAGAGTGGGCAGACCTCCTGTCCACTTGAGGTATGGTGGCGTCGCCTCCTCCTTTCGCGCGGCTGAAGAGAGAAGCAGTGCCGCGCCTGCAACAGGTATACTTTATTTATCTTGTGGGTTGACCCGCCTTGCTTGGTGTTGAGGCGGGTACATACCTCTTCATTATGTTAAAAGATTAATTATTTTATAAATTGGTTGTGGCTCAATGGTAGAGCACTCATTTTACAAGTGAGAGGTAGGAGGTTCAAACCTCACTATCACCAATTTATATGGGAGATATGAGGGATGTTTGCCAGGGTTCGAGTCCTAATCTCACCCGGTTTTACCGGCTTCTCGCTGTCGTGCTACTTGGCGGGCGTGAGGTCGGGTTTTATCCGGTGAATCCCTCAATAGGTGGACCGCTAGGGGCTCCGTCCGTCCGGACTAGTGGCCGGCTCGGGCTACCTTTAGCCAATGGGGACCGCGTACGGAATACCCGGCGTTACTTAGTTGGTCATTAAAAAAAATTTATTTAGGCTAAAGAATTAAGGGGGTGGGGTCGCTGCTGGTAGAAAGGAGGCAGGGAGGCAACAGCAGCAGCAAATAGCGGCTGCACCGAAAAAGAGCGAAGGCTGGAACATGCAAAAGAATGAGGCAGCATGCATGCGCCATCGAGTACAGCTTTCTTAAGGTTGACGGTTGTGGAAGAAAAAGATATCAGGAACTAACTAACTTGTTTGCTGTTTGTTTCAGATATCATGTGCTTACAAGTGGGAATAACGTTTACTTACTATATATTTCTTTTTTAGTTATTGTACTGCAGAATATTTTTATTCGACCTTTAATTGATTCTTATTGAATTGTAACACATAGCTCGTATATTTTGGTCTAATTTTTTGGTGTAAGAATTTCTACGTCTAGTACAGGGGGCAGGATATCTCTAATTAAGCAAAAAATCGCTAAACGAAATTAACAGGTAATCGGATAAAGACTAAAAGTAATTTCCATAAGATGAGAAATTCTCTTATGTGAAATTTGAAGCATGAATTTGATGTGTTGAAATCGTGCAAAAGATTTCTTATATAGGCGTTGAGCAAAATCATTAATTGAGGTGAAACGACACAATGCTTCGTGAACAATTATAGAGTTGGAATGTGTTCCTAAGATCACTGCCTATTCCAAACCCAAGCAGTTGCATTCCTTGCATCTTTTTATGATACACTTCAAAAAGGTCAAGATTGAGTAATCTTAAACTTCTAAACTGAAGGGGAGTACACCCCCGCCTAAGGCTACTGGGTATACTCGAATAGGGAGAAAAAATGGTTCTATGTGGCATGGCGTGGTGAAAATGGTCCCAACCATTCTCCCTGTTCTTTTTTCATCGGCTTTGTGGTAGATTTCTATTGGTTTAAGCTTTTCATATTTTTAGTATTAAAAATATATTAAAAAATGTGAATGGAGTATAATAAATATACCATATGTTGAGTGATGGAAGTGAATGGATGAATCATGAGAAAATAGTGCGCTGAGATAGCGAAGATAGCGAATACACTCATGCCAAAATAGAATACATTCACATTACCGACCCATTTTCACATAGTAGAAACATGCTCACACCTTTTTCATGCAATTTGTTAAGAGATGTCACAAATTGTTTCCAAACTCCTTAACCACAAATTGAACCTTTCCCTTTACAGATACCAATTTATTGCTATGAATGGCTTTTGTTACTTGAACCCGCTACGCCTAAGGATTATTGTCAAATTTCCTACGTTATTTTTGTTGAAGCAATTGCCTAGTGCCTGAAATGTAACAAAATGTGCGTACAATAGTAAAAATGTAAAGTAGATGATAGATGAAATAAAATTACAGTTTAAAAATAACTCAGTTAAAAGAAATGGTATATAAAAGTCTAAAAGAGTTAAAACATTTTTTATATAAACTATCCAAAAGTTATAATGATATTTTAAAGAAAAGTTTGTCATCGTTTACTTACTTTGGAATACTTATTATTCTAATGCCGGAAATAAATTACAAGATTGTGTTGGGTTTGTGGAGGTTTGGGCTCAGTTTGGGTCCGGTTTACTTGAAGACAGATTAAATGGGTTTATAAAGATGGAAGACATGGGAGGTTTTTGGGCCGGCCTATATCTCTTTATTAGGGCCCGTTTATGTTATCTTGTTTCTTAAGCTAGAAACCCTAACTAGTCTCTTTATAATGTAATCGTTGTACTAGTAATTCATCACGAGTGAGACAGTAGCAATAATAAAATACCCAGGTTGCAGTCTGTGGACTTAGGTCAGTTTAGACCGAACCACGTTAAATCTCGCGTGTTCATCTTCGTTTTTATTTCTCTTGCAGATTATATTGTGTTTGTGTGTTTTGTTTAACAGAGTCCAGTAGAACAGCCGTTAAGTAAAGGCATGTGCCATTGTGTGCCTGTCTCTGTTTTTATCCAGGTTTTTATTTAGTCATTGTCATGGCAGAAGATGGAAAGGTCATGATACAGAAGTTTGATGGGCAAAGGTTTGGTTGGTGGAAGATGCAGGTTGAAGCGCTACTTTGTCTGAAAGACTTGGATGTAGTGCTAGAAGATGAAAAACCAGAAAAGATGTCAGAAGCAGATTGGAAGAAGTTAGATAAGAAGGCTAAGGCTTGTATTACTTTATCGTTGTTGGAAGATGTGGCATTTAACATCATGAAAGAAACCACAGCCCGTGGTATGATGGATGCACTATCCAACATGTATGAGAAGCCTTCGGCAGCAAATAAGGTCTACCTTATCCGGGAGCTAGTGACATCCAGAATGAAAGAGGGTGGGTCAGTTACAACGCATATTAATAATCTTAATTCGAACCTCTCCCGCTTAGTGTCAGTCGACATTAAGTTTGATGATGAAGTTCAAGGTCTTTTGTTATTATCCTCTTTTCCTGACATTTGGTCGCAAACAGTGACTGCGGTTTGTAGTTCGTCTACACAAATTACTTTTGATGGGATTCGGGATTTGATTCTTGGAGAAGATTCAAGACACGGAAGTTCAGGTGAATCAGCAGGTAATATATTAGTCACGGAAGGCAGAGGTGTCACACCCCCATCTAGGGCCTAGGAGTGCGACCCAATAGTTGGTATCGTATTAGTAAATAGATCAGAGTTGCGTTAGTTTGCGGAAGACTTATAAATTTTTAAGGATCAAAACATAACTTTTATATATACATTCAAAAGACGGGATTATAAAACACCCGTTAGAGTTGTTAACAAAACATTACTTGTTTATATTTACAAACCATCATATATTAAGTTTTAGAATAAATCCGAGCCATCGGATATTCAAAGCACTTCGGCATTTCCAAGTGCTAATCTTGTTCACCTGCAAAATGTAAGAAAATACGTCAGCAACGAATGTTGGTGAACATTTTGACGCAAAAATATTTTCTTTTACTTTATTACCCCTCGAGACTACGCCTGCCTCGGCCCAACGTGGCTTAGGAATAACAAAGTCAAATAACACATTATAAACATGAGCCTCTACGCTAGGTCACCTCAGCAAACACCGCAGCGTTCGACTTAGTTAAGTACCCGTAAATATACACAACGGTCGTACTCCCTGCAGGAGAGCATCCTACGACCAAGGGTGGTGCGATCATGCCCATACATCGTATAGTACCACCTATGTAAGGATCCAGACATACGTATACCACAGCCTGAGGGCTAGGTTTATACCCTTTATTTATAACGGTTTTAGGAACACATAGTTCCTTGTAAACAATTTCATATAACAAGTTTGACTCATTTTAAAATAAGTAAAAGTTTGGGGGCGTATTCACCTTTATCTCTTTAGGATCGGCTTCACTCACCGTCCAAGGGTCTTTCCCTTCTTTATCTCGCACCTATAGTACGAGTATAAATATTTGTTAGTCGGATACACGATCCGGCTTAAGACCTTTAGTCTTATTTTATAACTCAATCCTCGATTGAACCTTTAGTTCAATTCTTATTTACTTGAAAACCTTTAGTTTAAAAGTAAGTTATAAACCTTTAGTTTATATTAAAAACCCGACGTTTCTTCTTCTCCAAGAAACGTATTCTTTTTCTTTTATTATTTAAGAATAATCATTATTCATTAAATAATATTTTCATAACAAAGAATTATACTTACACACATATATATGTAACCACAATATTCTTTCATTCATTTCTTTGTTATGTTTACTTTCTTTTATCGAGGTATCGAGTATAACCTCGACTTAGGGCTTAAGCCTTTAATATAATATTGAATTATATTGAATTCATTATTACACCTAACCTTAGTGGCGTATCGAAACCCTAGGGACTCGAGCAGTACTCCAACGCCGCTTCTTTCTCGATCGTTAAACAATAACGTCAAGCTTCAACACTCATCGACATGCTTTACGAGATTCTTTGCCATTACAACAACACCTTTGATCGTATATGGGTGGAGGGTGGAACGAACTCCAAGGAAACGTAGGTACACAAATGAAGGTTCGGGACACGCTTTACGATGAAATATGGCACGTTTATCGATCGAGTATATGGTTGTCGGGTTTTAGAGAGAAGCTAGAGAGAGACTTGAGAACTGATTTGTGGGATGCCAAGAATGAAACCCGGACCTTGCTATTTATAGACATCATTTTGGGTACCATCGCGAACCGCGCCCGGGTCCCTGGGCACCCCGTCGCGTACCGTGACGTAGCCCAGGTGAGTCACAGCGTAGCCTTGCCACGTGGCAACACGTGGCAGGCACCGCTCCACGTGGCGACAAGTGGCGGACGTGTTGCCACGTGGTGACACGTGGCGGTAGACGTTGCCACCGTGTGCCACGTGCCACACGTGTCACAACTTGTCAGACATCCCATCGCGTACCGCGATGGGTGTTTCTTTTGATACGGTCGCGTACCGCTATGGGTCAAGAAAATAGAATTTTCATTTTTAACCCTCAAATTTGTAATTTGGCCATTTCAGTCCCTAAACTTTGGAAAGTTTACTTTTTGAACTCGAAATTTTCACGATGTTACATCCTCCCCACCTTGAAACAAATCTCGTTCTCGAGATTGCTTTACAAGAACAAATGGGGGTATTTCTTTCTCATTTCTGATTCGAGTTCCCAAGTATATTCGGGCACTCTACGCGAGTCCTATTTTACTTCACAATTTTCAACGTTCTTTTCTTTAATTTCTTTGTTTTCGAATCTTCAATTTGAATTGGATGTTCTACGAATTTTAAGTTCTCATTTATTTGAACGTCTTTTAATGGCATTGCTAAAGATTCATCGGTCAAACACTTACGCAGATTCGAAACATGGAATACGTTATGTATCCCTTGCATTTCCTCAGGCAGTCGCAAACGGTATGCAACAGTGCCGATTCATTCAAGTATCTCAAAAGGTCCACGAATTGAGGACTCAATTTTTCTTTCTTACCGAAGCGAACAACGCCTTTCCAAGGCGAGACTTTCAAAAGTACTTTGTCACCGACATTGAACTCTAATGGCTTACGACGGACATCGGCATAACTCTTTTGGCGATCACGTGCCGTCTTAAGTCGTTCTCGGATTTGAATAACTTTGTCGGTGGTTTCTTGGACTATCTCAGGTCCAGATAACTGACCGTCTCCGGTTTCAGACCAACACACGGGCGTTCTACATTTTCGACCATATAACGCCTCGAATGGTGCGGTTTGAATACTTGCGTGATAACTATTATTATACGAGAATTCCATTAGGGGTAAGTGGTCATCCCAACTTCCACCTAAATCGATCACACAAGCGCGGAGCATATATTTTAACGTTTGAATCGTCCTTTCGCTTTGCCCTTCGGTTTGTGAATGATAGGCGGTGCTAAGGTTCAACTTTGTGCCGAGAGCTTGTTGGAAGCTTTTCCAGAAATGAGACGTAAAACGACTGTCTCGATCAGAAATTATAGACAGCGGTACTCCATGCAAAGCGACAATGGTGTTTGCATAGATACGTGCTAATCTATCCATAGAGTATGACTCATTGATGGGTATAAAGTGTGCGGATTTTGTTAAGCGATCCACAATTACCCAAATTGCATTATGTTGACGAGTCGTTTTCAGGAGTTTTGTAATAAAATCCATAGTTATTAACTCCCACTTCCATACGGGAAGTTCGGGTTGCTGAAGCAATCCCGAAGGCTTTTGATGTTCAGCCTTGACTTTCAAACAAGTCAAACATTTCGCAACATGCGAAGCGACATCCCTTTTCATTCCATTCCACCGATAGTTTGCCTTTAAATTATGGTACATTTTATCACTTCCGGGATGCATCATATATTTCGACTTGTGAGCTTCATTCAAGATTTTCTTTCGTAACCCTCCAACGATTGGTATCCAAATCTTATTGCCAAGTCTAAGGATACCATCATCACCCTTGACTAACGAGTCAATGGTGCCATTTCGTTTTTCGTCGGAGATTTGGTTTTTGTTGATTGCTTGAGTTTGCGCGTATTTGATTTGTTCGAAAAAATCGATTTGAAGCTCTAGGTGCAATGCTCGAACCCTTTTGGGCTTTTCATGTTCCTTGCGACTTAAGGCATCGGCCACAACGTTGGCCTTGCCTTCATGGTAAACAATCTCGCAATCATAGTCATTGAGTGTTTCCATCCATCGCCGTTGGCGCATGTTAAGCTCTTTTTGATCGAAAATATGTTTTAAACTTTTATGATCAGTGTACAAGGTAAATCTTACTCCATAGAGATAGTGCCTCCAAATCTTAAGTGCAAAGATTATGGCGCCTAACTCTAGATCGTGAGTCGTGTAGTTCTTTTCATGTACTTTAAGTTGTCGAGAGGCGTAAACAATAAATTTCTTGCGTTGCATTAGTACACATCCCAAGACCGAGTGGGATGAGTCACTAAATACCACAAAATCCGCAGTACCTTCTGGAAAATCCAGTATAGGTGCTTGGGTGAGTTTTTGTTTGAGTATATCGAACGCCTCTTGTTGCTTCGTTCCCCATTCATACTTGATGTTTTTACAAGTTAAAGAAGTTAGGGGAACGGCGATACGAGAAAAATTTTCGATGAACCTACGGTAGTAGCCGGCCAGACCTAAGAAACTTCGGATCTCAGTTGGCGACTTCGGGACCTCCCACTTAGAGATAGCTTCAATCTTAGCGGGGTCCACTTGGATACTGTTTACATTAATGATGTGACCAAGAAATTGCACTTCGTGTAACCAGAACTCGCATTTCGAGAACTTGGCGTATAACTTCTCGGTTCTAAGAATTTCAAGAAAAGTACGGAGGTGGACTTCATGATCAGCCTTTGACTTAGAATAAATAAGTATGTCGTCGATGAAAACGATAACAAATTTATCCAAGTAAGGCTTACAGATACGGTTCATCATGTCCATGAACGCAGCCGGAGCATTAGTAAGTCCAAACGGCATGACCGTGAACTCATAATGTCCATACCTTGTTCGAAAAGCAGTCTTTGGAATGTCTTCGGATTGGACTTTAAGTTGGTGATAGCCGGAACGAAGATCGATTTTTGAAAAGAAGCTAGCACCTTGAAGTTGGTCAAAAAGATCATCGATACGAGGGAGTGGATATCGGTTTTTGATTGTGACTTTGTTCAACGCACGATAATCGATACAAATTCGCATGGAGCCATCTTTCTTCTTGACGAATAGAATTGGTGCTCCCCAAGGCGACGAACTCGACCGAATGAAACCTTTTTCAAGAAGCTCATCGAGTTGTTTCTTTAACTCCTTCATCTCGGTTGGCGCTAAGCGGTACGGAGCTTTGGCGATCGGAGCAGTACCGGGAACCAGATCGATCCTAAACTCTACTTTACGATCGGGAGGAATACCAGGGAGTTCATCAGGAAAGACATCAAAAAAGTTAGAAACGATAGGAACGTCTTTGATTTCTTTTGGCTTAGACACTTCAGTGACGTAGGCCATGAATGCGAGGCATCCTTGATTTAAACATTTGTTAGCCCTAATCATGGAGATTATGCTAACTTGGCTAGCGTCTTTGTCCCCTTCAATTCGAATCGTTCGTTTATCGGGGGCTTGAAGTTCAACAGTTTTGCTATTGCAGATTATACGGGCATGGTTATCGGATAACCAATCCATACCAAGTACAATATCAAAACCAGCCAGACTCATGGGTAACAAACAAATCGGTAGAATATAACCAGCTAAAAGAATTTTTCCGTTTTCAAGGGCTTCGGAGATCTTAACGATTTCACCGCTAGCAGTCTCGACGCTTAGAGTTTTATCTAATTTTGTTAATGGTTCGTTTAATAGAATACAAAAATTATAATCTATAAAACTTAGATTGGCACCCGAATCAAATAAAACTCTAGCATAGGAGTCGTTGACTAGAAACGTACCGGTAATGGTTTCCGGCAAATAGGCTACTTTCTTTGTGTCGAGTACAAAGACTCGAGCGTTTCCTTTCTTGTCCTTGCCACTTCCACCCGCACCACCAGTAGAGGGTTTATTCTTTGGGCACTCGAAACTCAAATAGCCCATCTCCTTGCAATTGTAGCAAGTCATCTTCTTCTTCCAGCAATCAGTAGCATCGTGACCCGTGCGATTGCATGATTCACACACTTTAAGAGGCGGGGCAAAGTTGCATCGGCCTTTGTGGTACCTTCTACATGTCTTGCACAGCATAGAATTTGAATTAAATCGGCTTTGGTTCATGCCCTTACCTTTGAATCGTTTGTTTCCTCCACTTGTGTTTCCTTGAGTTGTTGTTGTCGAAAAGTCAGCGGTTTGAGGTAAGTGCGACCTTACCATGTCGCAGATTTCCCGCGGCAGTCCCCATATGTATCTTGTGACTTTGCTGGACTCAGTGTTAACCAGCTGGGGAACAAGGCGACAGTACTCGAGGAATTTAGTGTTGTACTCACGAATATTTGTCCCCACGACCTTATGATTGAGGAATTTTGTTTGGATCTGATCGGTTTCGTGCATGGGACAAAAATTTCCCATCACCATGGCCTTAAATTCATCCCATGTTAGGCCATACATCACGCCTCTTCCCTTACTCATTAACAACACATTCCAGCACTCATGCGCCTCTCCTTTAAACATTAAAGCGGAATATTGAATTTTCTCCTCCTCGGAGCACTTGCTTGTTATAACGATGGTTTCCATTTCCTCGAGCCATCTCATGGTTGTGATGGCTCCTTTATCACAATGGAACTCTTTCGGTCCATAGTACTTAAAGTCTTTGAACGAACATCCACTTATCTTGAGTTTCTTGAACTCACGTCTAACACCACCATCGGCGTTAGACTCATGCACACTTTCCTCGACACGAGACGGGTTCGGACGAGATTTTTCGGATTTTCGAGAGGGATGAACGGAAGGATTAACAGATCGGGAATGTTTGGATTGTCTAGACTGAGATCTAAACTCGGATTCTTCCCTAACATCTTTCTTAATCATCATTTGGATTTTATTCATATATTTTTTCGGGAATTTCTTCATCTCGCTCGTTCTCGGGGCCTTTCCCCTTGTCTTTTATTTATTTTTCTTTACAAGCCTTTTCATTGTTGTTACTTTGTTCAGACATTTTCTTTTATCTTTTTCAATTTAGTCTGAAAATTTTAACAACATTTCTTTTATTAAACATAAATTTTATTATACATACACCTATATATATCACAAGAGATACATATATATTTATTTTACAATACTAATATATATATTGTTCCAACAATATATATATTATCCTATCATTACAAGAGAACGTTTCAGACGTTCTTTATTACACACATATCATAAAACTATTTTTACACATAGTTCCACAAACGTTCTTCTCTCCACCACCTTTAATCCTTCAAGAACTTCATCACAACTTTCGTTAATTTGTTACACTTGTGAAGAAGTCTTTCTCCCATTTTTTTCTTCTTCTTTCCTTCCTCATCTACCTTCTTTCTCCAGTCGTCGGTCTCGTGCAGAGCGCGATCCAAATGCTCTTCATACGACTACGGGACTATGTTGGGGTATCCGTATTGCGGAGGTGGGTCGCGGTAACCCAGTGTCACCATCTCGTAATGATTTCTCGGCTCAGGATACGGAACATAAGTCTGGTCAGATGCAAGGTAGAGGTATGTCTTGGCGGCTTGATTTTGCTCGCGAATTTCATTGGCTTGTTCTTGAATTGAAGGAATTCTTCCTTGAAATGGTGGGAAGCTTGACGAAGCTTGGTTCCTAAGATTTTCAAGATGTTGGACATATGGGTCCACAGAACCATAGCTCACGTTTTGGGAAGTGAGCGATCCATTCATTGAGCTTGACATCTCGTTAGGATTCTCAGGATGCTCTTCTTCCATTTCTTCCTCAGACTCTTCCACAGGGTCCTCATCATCTTCTTCGGAATCTTCCTCTTCATCGGGATCCTCCTCTTCATCGGGTTCTTCTTCCTTCGTTTCATCTTCCTCCATTGGTTGTGCTGTCTAAATGTTCATTGAAGGCATCTTGAAACTCTCGAAAGGCATCATGATCCTCATTTTTAGTTTGCGAGACGGCCCTTCGTTATTGTTTGGTTGAGAGTTAACTTCATTGAAAGTAGAGCTTCCTGAAAACCATCGACATGGGTCGGAATGGCACTGCATCCATTCAGAAGATGGGGTTCGTGGTTCTTCCTTTATGGGTCGGTTTGAAAGGAAAGCATAGGATGGGTGTGCATTTGGGAAATATCCAGTGGGATAATTTTGTGGTTCTTGTGATAGTTGATAAGTGGGAATCTCCAAGGGTTGATACATAGGTATGGTTGGTGGGTGATGGCTTGAGTGTCTTGGTGGTTAGTTTCTTGGTGGACTATCGGGAACATCTATTGAGTAGTGTTGGCTTCTGGGGTAGTATACAGTTTTGGTCAAATCGTGTTCACATCTTGGTCAAAATACGCTTCATAGTATCCATCACTCATGTTATCCTCGGGGTAGGGTTCATCGATTCCTGCTTCCTTGGCTTTGCGTACATAGTTTTCCATCCAACTTTTGAATGACATCTACATTATGGGTGGTTTAGAATGTGGAGAGAAAGAAAAGGTTACCAGCCTATCTTATCCCTAAAACACATAAACAATTATTTCCTATACTTGGATCGAAACTTGGGTATTTTTTTATGATACCCAATTCGCTAAGATCGATGGCTCTGATACCAACCTGTCACACCCCCATCTAGGGCCTAGGAGTGCGACCCAATAGTTGGTATCGTATTAGTAAATATATCAGAGTTGCGTTAGTTTGCGGAAGACTTATAAATCTTTAAGGATCAAAACATAACTTTTATATATACATTCAAAAGACGGGATTATAAAACACCCGTTAGAGTTGTTAACAAAACATTACTTGTTCATATTTACAAACCATCATATATTAAGTTTTAGAATAAATCCGAGCCATCGGATATTCAAAGCACTTCGGCATTTCCAAGTGCTAATCTTGTTCACCTGCAAAATTTAAGAAAATACGTCAGCAACGAATGTTGGTGAACATGCTAACGCAAAAATATTTTCTTTTACTTTATTACCCCTCGAGACTACGCCTGCCTCGGCCCAACGTGGCTTAGGAATAACAAAGTCAAATAACACATTATAAACATGAGCCTCTACGCTAGGTCACCTCAGCAAACACCGCATCGTTCGACTTAGTTAAGTACCCGTAAATATACACAACGGTCGTACTCCCTGCAGGAGAGCATTCTACGACCAAGGGTGGTGCGATCATGCCCATACATCGCATAGTACCACCTATGTAAGGATCCAGACATACGTATATCACAGCCTGAGGGCTAGGTTTATACCCTTCATTTATAACGGTTTTAGGAACACATAGTTTCATGTAAACAATTTCATATAACAAGTTTGACTCATTTTAAAATAAGTAAAAGTTTTGGGGGCGTATTCACCTTTATCTCTTTAGGATCGGCTTCACTCACCGTCCAAGGGTTTTTCCCTTCTTTATCTCACACCTATAGTACGAGTATAAATATTTGTTAGTCGGATACACGATCCGGCTTAAGACCTTTAGTCTTTATTTTATAACTCAATCCTTGATTGAACTTTTAGTTCAATTCTTATTTACTTGAAAACCTTTAGTATAAAAGTAAATTATAAACCTTTAGTTTATATTAAAAACCTGACGTTTCTTCTTCTCCAAGAAACGTATTCTTTTTCTTTTATTATTTAAGAATACTAATTATTTATTAAATAATATTTTCATAACAAAGAATTATACTTACACACATATATATGTAACCACAATATTCTTTCATTCATTTCTTTGTTATGTTTACTTTCTTTTATCGAGGTATCGAGTATAACCTCGACTTAGGGCTTAAGCCTTTAATATAATATTGAATTATATTGAATTCATTATTACACCTAACCTTAGTGGCGTATCGAAACCCTAGGGACTCGAGCAGTACTCCAACGCCGCTTCTTTCTCGATCGTTAAACAATAACGTCAAGCTTCAACACTCATCGACATGCTTTACGAGATTCTTTGCCATTACAACAACACCTTTGATCGTATATGGGTGGAGGGTGGAACGAACTCCAAGGAAACGTAGGTACACAAATGAAGGTTCGGGACACGCTTTACGATGAAATATGGCACGTTTATCGATCGAGTATATGGTTGTCGGGTTTTAGAGAGAAGCCAGAGAGAGTTTTGAGAACTGATTTGTGGGATGCCAAGAATGAAACTCGGACCTTGCTATTTACAGACATCATTTTGGGTCCCATCGTGTACCTCGCCCGGGTCCCTGAGCACCCCGTCGCGTACCGCGACGTAGCCCAGGTGAGTCACAGCGTAGCCTTGCCACGTGGCGACACGTGGCAGGCACCGCTCCACGTGGCGACAAGTGGCGGACGTGTTGCCACATGGTGACACGTGGCGGTAGACGTTGTCACCGTGTGCCACGTGGCACATGCGTCACAACTTGTCAGACATCCCATCGCGTACCGCGATGGGTGTTTCTTTTAATCCGGTCGTGTACCGCTATGGGTCAAGAAAACAGAATTTTCACTTTTAACCCTCAACTTTGAAATTTAGCCATTTCAGTCCCTAAACTTTGGAAAGTTTACTTTTTGAACTCGAAATTTTCACGATGTTACAAGAGGTAGGGGAAAACAACGAGACAGTTGGAGCAGAAAGAGAAGTCAGTCTAGGACTCGTAAAGATATTGAATGTTGGGGTTGTAAAGAGAAGGGACACTTTAGGAATCGGTGTCCGAGTGATAAGAATGAAAAGAAAGAAGTCAACGCTGCAGAAGAATGCCCAGAGGATGAGTTTTTAGTTCTTAGTGTTGATGATAATGTTGATTCATGGGTCATGGATTATGGTGCTTCATTCTATGCTATCCGCAGCAGTGAAGCATTGCAGAATCTGAAGGAATGTGATTTTGGTAAGGTTAATCTGGCGAACAATGATGTTCTTGATGTTACGGGCATGTGTGACATGAATTTAGTTACTTCGGCCAGATCATGGACCTTGAAGGATGTCAGAGTGATTCCAAGCTTAAAGAAAAAGTTGATTTCTGTCGGGCAGTTGGATGAACAGGGACATGAGGTTAAATTTAGGAACGGGCAGTGGAAAGTTGTAAATGGAAATCTTGTCATTGCTCGAGGAAGAAAGAGGGGTTCATTGTATATGGTTAGTTTATCGTCTGAGGGAGTGACCGACCCAGTTCAGAAGAAGACCAAAGTCCGGTTCACAGAGTCTAGTGGGCAGAAGAAGGTTTGTTTTGCAGGAGATAAATCCAGAGCCATATGTTAGATTCAGGTTGAACGTGCTAGAAGAGATTCAGAAAAACCAGTCAAAGGTTTTCCTGGCAGTGGGAGCACTAGCAGTCAGTCAGTCAAAGCTTTTTCCAGAGTTATCAGACAGTGGGTTAAGAGAACCAGTATTTCAGCGGTTAAATTCTCTCCAAAAGATTACCTGCTTAATATGGAGAGTGTTGTTTGTTCTCAAGGTATTCCAGGACTCGACAGTTCGTGTAAGTAGGAACCGGTAGGGACAGAGAATGAGTCAGTGGCAGTTGTGTCACACCCCGACCAAAGGCGGCGGAACATGCCGAGGTGTAACGATTGCCCATAAGCACATGACCCTATTAAAGCGACAATATTTAATAAACTCATTTCATTTCACAACATCGAAAATGTCATATAACAATATTCATAACATAATATAACAAAATATAGCAAATCAAATATTGTTCATTTTTGCTAATATCCTAATGGTATTTGTGACGTTTTCTTCAAGCATCCAAATCAACCAAGATGTAAACCTGTAACATTTCATAAAATAAAGTTTGTCAACACAAAGGTTGGTGAGCAATTCATAAGTTTGAACATATAGATATATAGTAAGAAAGACCCACAAAACTAGTATACGAAACAATAAATTAAAGCCATAATTTGGATAAAATCGCTAATAGAATTACATTAGCAACACCTAACTATAAGGGGATACCAAATAGTCTAGGATTTAACAGAATATCGTTAATTGCATTATGTTAATGACACCTTGCTACAAGGGGATGCCAAGTAGTCTAGGATTTATAGACTTCCACCAACCGAAAGCGATAAACACATAGGCATATAAGCATAGAACACCAAATCGAGCAAGTATTTAGGCAAAGTATACAATAACGTTTGTGGTTTAAGACTCAAGTATAAAGCATTTAATTTGAATAAGTATGAAATGTCACCGCAAAATGAAAGATAGAAAACGGGGTATGAAAGTACTCACGTTCAAGTAATAAACTTGAAAAGTTGATAATTTGGAGATTTGCCGGAACGACGGGTTTAACGTATGAAGCCTAAATAAAAGAAAGTCTTGGATTTAGAAAGGTTGCCTTAAAGATCTTTAAATAAAATAATTGTTGTAAAAGTAAACAATTAAAGTTCAAGGTTAAAATGTAACTATTTAAGAATTTAGAATAATAACCCTTTAAAAATGTAAGTTTGCTCGAAACCGGGTTAAAGTATCTAACCTTAATATTTAATTAACCAATGTTAAGTAATAAGGTGGGAAAAATGCTAAAATGCAAGTTCCATTGGGCTAAAGATACTAAAACGGGTCTTTAACGAGTGTTCGGGTTGTTGGTTCGGGTCTTGACGAATGGTCAAACCCAAAGTCAACTTTACAAAATATTAATTGTTTTGAGATAACTCACAAAAACTTTATAAGACTTAACCAAGTATGTAGATCTATTGTTTTAGAACTAACAACGTACGTTAAGCGAGTATTCGGTTTGTCGGTCCAAGCTTTGTTATGAGATCAAGTTGGATCCAACATTTCCAAGTTCTTAAGAAAATAATTAAAATCAGTTTGTAAACTATTTTTAAAGAAATATACAAGTCTTGATAGCTAAAAACACACTTGTGTGTCTTAAGCGAGTAAAAATCGGATCGGTTCGGTTTCCATCTCACAATACGTTCCTTGATGGTCTCCACATGCCCAAATAACCAAGAACTTGTATAAATGAATTTTAAAAACTTAAACATAAAGCATGTTTAAAACAATTATTTAGCAAAACTAGTAACAAGTTCGGTTCACGGTTTGGACTATTTACGGTTAAACCGAGGTTAGTCTTTACAAACCCCCACCATGGAACTTCATGAATATGACAAAAAAAACTAAAAAGAGCATAAGTTAAACATGGTTAGTATGTATAAACAAGTTATATAAGTATATATATATATACATATATATCAAGAACACGAAGTTCTCCATGAAGCCTTGCCTTACGAGGTCCGAAACTTAACCAACCAGAGTCGTAGAAGTAACTACCAAAGGTAACAAAGGGTATTATTATATATATGTTGTACAACCATAAACAAGTGTTAGTAAATTTATATGAACAAATTAGAAAGAAAGATTAAACTTAGTTTGACATTTGGAAGTCAAAACTTCAAGAACACATAAACAAACAACCTTGAATCTATGGAGTTTTGAGAGAGAATTTGAAGCAAGATCAAGTGTAAAATGAAGAAGATGAGTGTGTATATATAGGGTAAGAGTCAAGGCTTATTTACAAGGTTTTCTTTTATGTTTTATATGACAATAGGTTGGTTAAACAAACAAGCAAAGCACAAAACAACAAACAAAAACGAAAATGTGTGCAGGTGGCCCTAGACGCCGCGCGGCCTCCCCTTGGCCCCTTGGTTGCACGGCGCGGCGGGCCCAGGGGGTGGGGTGCTGGCCCAGCTCGTCTTTTGTGGTTTGTTTGTGCGTTCGGAAGTTCGTTTTTGATGTAATTTGCTTGTTTTAAGTCCGTTTTCGAATCCGTAAAAGAGGTTTTTCTAATTTAGCAAATGGGAACAATTTGGTAACATAAAAATCCAATATTTTATATATCATGAGTTTTGGTATACAAAATGGGTCGGTTTACAACATAAAACAATGCATATACGAATATAAACAAGACCCGAAATTGACGAATGTCACAGTATTCCCTACTTTAGGAAATTTAGTCCCGAAATTAAGATGAAGACGACGATGCAAACAAATGTGTATACTTCTCTTTCATTTCGTCTTCTCATTCCCAAGTAAATTCCGCGCCAAGTCGTGATTCCCATTGAACTTTGACTAACCGAATACGAATACGCTTGGTTTTCTTCTTGTTGCGATCCATGATCTCGATGGGTCGTTCAACCATGATCATCGACTCATCGACATGTACTTCGTCGAGAGGTATATGTAGATTACCCTCGGCTAGGCACCTTTTGAGATTCGAAACATGAAATGTCGGATGAACACCAGCAAGTTCTTGCGGTAGTTCGAGTCGATACGCTACTTTCCCAACAGGCTCAAGAATTTTGAAAGGACCAACGAAACGAGGAGCTAGTTTACCCTTCTTTCCGAAATGGACTACCCCCTTCAAAGGAGATACTTTTAGAATGACAAGATCGTCAACATTAAATTCGATCGCTTTTCACCGTTTGTCGGGCGTAACTCTTTTGACGACTTCTAGCGGCTAGGAGGTTCTTACGGATTTGATCGATCACATCGGTAGCTTCTTGGACCATTTCGGGTCCCGTGATTTGAGCTTCACCGATTTCGTTCCAACTAATTGGAGATCGACATTTACGACCGTAAAGAGCTTGAAAAGGAGCCACATCAATGCTAGAATGGTAGCTATTGTTATAGGAGAACTCGATGAACAGAAGATGAGAATCCCAATTTCATCGAAATCAAGAACACATGCTCGTAGAATATCGTCGAGTGTTTGAATCGTACGGTCGGATTGACCGCCCGTTTGAGGATGATAAGCGGTGCTAAGATCGAGACGTGTTCCTAAAGCTTCTTGAAGAGATCGCCAAAAATGAGAGGTAAAACGAGAATCGCGATCGGAGATGATAGTCAATGGCAAACCGTGTCGACACACGATTTCCCGAACATAGATTTGAGAAAGCTGCTCGACAAAATACTTTTCACGGATCGGAACGAAATGAGCAGATTTGGTCAAACGATCGATGATCACCCAAATGCTATCGTTGCCTTTTTGGGTGTTGGGTAATTTGGTGATAAAGTCCATAGCAATGTCTTCCCGTTTCCAAACGGGAATCGGTGGTTGCTCGAGTAGGCCAAAAGGTGTTTGATGTTCGGCTTTGACTTTTGAGCAAGTAAGACATTTAGATACAAACAACGCTACGTCCTTTTTCATACACGGCCACCAAAATGTAGCACGAAGATTGAAATACATCTTATCCGCACCGTGATGAACGGAATACCGCGAATTGTGAGCTTCGTCCAGTATACAAGTACGAAGATCATCGTGATCGGGAACCCACTAACGATTGAGAAAGTACAAAAGACCATCGGGTTTAGTTTCGAGTTGAAGTTCGGCTCCACATGACATTTCGTCGTACATGTTACCTTCTTCAATGGAGGAACGTTGAGCTTGGAAGATACGAATTTGAAGGTCGGTTTGAACAACGACGTTTAGAAGCATAACGGATTTGACATTAACCTTTCGAATTAGGTCGTATGCTACAACATTCGCTTTACCGGGATGGTAGCGAATCTCTCAATCGTAATCACTAAGTAATTCGGCCCATCGTCGTTGTCTTATGTTAAGATCTTTTTGGTCCAAAATATGTTGAAGGCTTTTATGATCGGTAGAAACCACACATTTCGTACCATAAAGGTAATGTCTCCAGATTTTGAGAGCGAAAACGACGACACCAAGTTCGAGATCGTGAGTCGTATAATTCTTCTTGTTGACCTTTAGTTTCCTTGATGCGTAAGCGATGACTTGACCTCGTTGCATGAGAACACAACCAAGACCTTGATGGGAGGCATCGCAAAATACAACAAAATCGTCGTTTCCATCGGGAAGGGTTAGAACGGGAGCATTTCAAAGTATGTCCTTGAGAATACAAAAGGCTTCCTCTTGCTTCGAACCCCAATCAAAAGGTTTTCCTTTATGAGTGAGAGATGTGACATTTGTCAAATTCGAGTCTCGGGTTATATTAGTTTTGTAAACTTTTATTTTTGTAAAAAACGATTTAACATTTTTAGAACCTTATTTAGTTATTATATAATATTAATATAGACTTCGGTCTTAAATAAATCGATGTTTGTCATAATATAGTGTTGTTAAGAAAAACTTAAGGGGTTTAAATGACTTTCGTAAACTCGTTATAAGCTTTGGAAACCTTTAAACTCGTATTAAACCATGACTGAAACTTGGAGGGCCATTTCGGTAAATTTGTAACATGCATATATAACCAAATAAACCCTAACCCTAACATAATATCTCCTAGCCGCCACCTCCCTAATTGCCGATTTCGGCTGCCGGCGGACCTCCATTTCTGGCCGCCGCCGCCTCCGGCCACCACCTCCAACACACACACACACACACACACAACACAACCCACCCTTCCTCTTTTTCGTTTTTCCGGCGGCTCCAACGTCTCCGACAACTCCCTCTTTCCCCTCTCGGCTCCTCCGGCGGGTTCGTTTTTCGGGCTCCGGTGCGGCGGCCCGGCATCTCCGTCTCTCATCTCTGTCACTCACTTTTTCCCTCTCTCTCGCCGTCTATCTCTCTTTATCTCTCTATCTCATCGTCTCTCTCTACTCTCACACTCTCTCGGCTCTCTCTCTCTCTCTCTGTTCTCTCTCCGTCTCTCACTCTTTGTTTCGTTTGTCCGGCGACGCGGTATGAAACACGGTGGTGGTGACCCACCACGTCTCCGGCTACCTTTCTCCGACGACTCACAGACATAATAGGTAAACTAGTTTCGGATTTTGGTTCGTTTGTTGTCATAATCGAGTTCGCGGTTTTAAATTGTTATCCGAACCGGATTTAGTTTGATCGATTTGAGTTTTAGTTTTGGTTGAAATGATTTTAGGGAAAAATGGTTTGTCAGCAAATGTAATCAAATCGGGTTTGGTTAGTTAAGACGGAATACACCCGGGTTACTAACCTCTTTAGTCTTGGATTTATATATATAAAAAATAAATATATATAAATGTTATATTACTATTTTTGATTTAATTCATATTAATACTATTATATATTACTATTACTATCATTATTATTATCATTATATATATATATATAAAAGACATATTTTTAAAGTTATTAATACTATTATTATTATTATTATTATTATTATTAGGTGTTATTATTAAAATCTCTATTACTATTAAGATTATTATTAAGATTTATAAAATAATAAAGCTATATAATTAATAATAATGTTATTATTATTAACCTTAACATTGTTAAAATTAATATATAATTATAATTAAAAGGTTGAATTAACGTTGGTTCAACCCATTAATGATTTGACTTCGGTTTCATTTTATTTAATTATATTGTCATTACTATTTGGACATTATTATTATTATTAATTCATTTCTATAAAAACCGAACTCTTGATTTAAACGCGCTTAGTTTCTATTTAATATTTGTAATCATTTAAAGCCCATTAATACGATATCATTTTATTTGATTATCAACTAAGTATAAGTTTAAGCACGTTAACCGGTAACTATTATAAAGACCGAACCCCTCGTTAAGGATTTCATTTACGATTTCAACTATAGTTTCATTATGGTTTCAAGTTCATTAATTATTTTAGTTAAGGTGTTTATCGATTCAAGTCGGATCTGTTCGTTTACCGTTCGAGCTTCATTTATTTATCTATTAATTTCTCGGTTCATCAATCGAGGTGAGTACTTTCATACCCCGTTTTCCATCTTTCGTTTTGGGGTGACATTTCATACTTATCAAACTAAATGCTTTATTTACTTGAATCTTAAACCCACAAACGTGATTGTATACTTTACTTAAATAATTGCTCGATTTGGTGTTCTATGCTTACATGCTTATATGCTTATGTGTTTACCGCTTTTGGAAGGTTGATTCATAAATCCGTGAATTATTTGGTATTCTCTTATAGCACGGTGCCGTTAATGTATTCTTATTAACGACCTCATGAAATCCGAATCTATTTATAGACGGTGCCGTTAATGTATTCTTATTAACGACCTCATATAAAAATCCTGAACCATCTGGTATTCTCTTATGGCAGGTGTTGCTAATGTGTTAGCGATCTCATATTATCCATATTGTTGCTTTTATTTATCGTTTTGTATACAAGTTTTGTGGTTTTTATTACTATATACTTATATACTCAAACTTATGAATTGCTCACCAACCTTTGTGATGACAAACTTTATTTTATAAAATGTTACAGGTTTGACTTTTGTTGACTCGAGGACTTGACGAAAAACGTTACCAAGACTATTAGGGTATTAGTAAAACGAACAATATGATTGCTACTTGTTTTCAAATTTGTTTATATGAACGAGATGTGTTTGTTTATTGATTTATGGAATAAAATGAGTTGATTAAATATTGTCACTTTAAATAGTGTCTTATGCATTTGGGCAATTGGTTGCACCCCGGCATGTTCCGCCGCCTTTGGTCGGGGTGTGACAAGAGAGGTAAGAGGCAAAGAGATCTTGGAAAAATTTCAAATGAAACGCCGATAATATCCGGCCAAACCGAGGAAAGATCGAATTTCCATGGGAGTCGTTGGAGTTTTCCAATCCTTAACGGCCTCAATTTTAGCGGGATCAACATGAATACTCTTGTCGTTTACGATATGTCCCAAAAATTGAACTTCCTCGAGCCAAAATTCACATTTGGAGAATTTGGCATAGAGTTGTTCGTTTCTAAGGAGCTCGAGAATGGAACGCAAATGATGTTCATGTTCAGCTTTGGTTTTAGAAAAGATAAGGATGTCATCAATAAAGACAATAACGAATTTATCAAGGAATGGTTTGCAAACACGGTTCATGAGGTCCATAAATACTGCGGGTGCATTTGTTAACCCGAAGGGCATAACCAAAAATTCGAAATGTCCATATCGAGTACGAAAAGCGGTTTTAGGAATGTCTTCTTCGCGAACACGCAATTGATGATAACCCGATCGAAGATCAATTTTAGAGAAACAAGTTGTGCCTTGAAGTTGGTCGAATAAGTCGTCGATACGTGGCAAGGGATATCGATTTTTGATGTGAGTTTGTTAAGTTCTCGGTAATCGATGCACACACGAAACGAACCATCCTTCTTTTTCACGAATAAGACGGGAGCGTCCCAAGGAGAAGAGCTTGGACGAATGAAGCCTTTATCGGAAAATTCTTCGAGTTGGTTTGATAGTTCTTGCATTTCCGACGGGGCTAAACGGTAAGGAGCCTTGGCCACGGGCATCACGCCGGGCACAAGATCGATACGAAATATTAGCCCGGACACATCATACACATGGAAATACGGTTGTTCACGAGTCGAGTTGAATCGAGCGATTGCTTGCTTGTTCCCTGACTCGTTTACAAATCAAACCATGTCGATCGGCTCAAAATAGAACCGACCCAAAATCAAGTGAGTATTTTTCGAGCGCCATCAAGCGAGTTTCTGAGCATTACTTTTTTTCCCCTGTAAATGTTTTTGTAAGAAACAAGTTTGAAGTTTAATATAACATACGTAAAAATAAATTAGTAGTTAAAAAAACAAGTAGTAGCCCATATTTATAAAATTAAAGTTAAGTTGGATGTAATGCATATACACAATTAATAGTTAAAAATAACTGCTCATATAAATATATATGCAAAAAATATATAATTTATTTTTATAATTATCTTGAATATTGAAACATTTTTTTAACATTAATATTGAAATATTGAATAGTAAATATAATTATTTTTCACTTGCTAATTATTCAAAAGTACTTGAAGATAATCCATGATTACAAATTAATTATATTTAATATTCAATATTCAATATTTAAGATAATTATAAAAACACATTATATATATTTGTGTAGAGTTTGGATCAAATACAAATGAAATTAACGTGTTAATTGTTATAATCAAGTAGAGTAATTATGTACTCTACTTGTATATATATAACTAGTTTGAGGCCCGTGTATTACATGGGTAATTGATGAAAATTTAAAATTTTAATCAGTAAGTGAAATACAGTCAACAAATTGATCATATATTGTTAATACAAGTACAATTTACATTAAAATTACAGAATTTACATAACTAAGATTACACAAATATGTTATAAACTAGGTTAGCTACCCGTGTAGCACACAGGTTAAAATAAATAAATTTATTTAAAAAATAACACAATGTAAAATACAAAAAGTATGTTCAACAAATATAAAGATATATTATACGGTAGAATAAATTACACAATACACAATATGAAAATAAAAAGTTGTTACAAAATTCATAAATCTCAAATAATTCTTTGTATACAATATTTGTAGTTTTATTTGTAACTTTACTTTTTATATCAAAACTAAGTAGTTTCATATTGTTTCTGTTTTTAACTCTAGATAATGTAACATATAACTGATAAGAAGTTAAATAAATTTTCTGTAAAACAAACCAACTATCTATATCGATTGACCTTAACTTTTATTGATTTTCATTGCAAAACAAAATTAAAGTGAAAATTTCATTTTTTAAAATTAATTATTTATCTAAAGGTGTATACATTTTTTAAGAATAAAAGTATGAGTTCTAATATATTTCGGGATATGATTTTGGCTTCAATAGCACGGTTATCATATGTATTTTCATATGTAGTTTAGTTTCATTGCATAGACCAATGGATAACAAACGTTTTCTAATTTCTTGAACGACCTCATTTTTTGGTGCAAGTACAACTCGTTCACTAAAGAAATCTATATTTTTAAAATCTCCAATAATAGAGGGATATATAAAGTCAAATTTGTCATCTGATTAACAGTGTGCTAATGTCTAACATTTGTATTCCAAAGATAAGAAGTTATCTTATCCACTTGAAAACCAAAACAGTGGTCTCGTGTTCATATTTTTGTGAATTTTTAAGATGATGAACTTAAAATAAATGATGAGTTTATTAGATAATAAAAAAAAGTTGTAAATGGTTACTTTTTAAACCAACCCATGACTGAAACTCATTTTAATCATAAACTATTTTGATCTGAACCATGTTTGATACTTTAACCAGTTAAAGAAACCCGCTCATTTAAATTAGCATAAACATTAAGAATACAACAATAGTGAATTTGTCTTTTAATTTTAAGGGTTTAAAAGAAAAAAAACTTGTAATTTAGTAAACAATCATACATATTTAATAAGGTAAAGTTTATTTAAATATTATATTTAAGTTAACCGTGCCTCTTCATCGAATAATATCATTTTTTATATAACCTTAATATTAATTAACTAATATATAATAGATTTAAAATCTTAATTTTTGCAATCATTATTCAAAATCAACGTGAATATTGGTTACTTATAAAAACCTAATATTAATAACTAATACAATATATTTATATAAAACAATATAACATATTTATGCTGGTATTTATTTTTTTAAATCATGAAAAAAATTATTAAAAAGAGAAAATGAAAGATTAAAAATAAAAAATGAAATACAAAACTATTAATAAGAAAGAGATTTGTATTTAATATGAGAAAGAGCAGGGAAAATTTTGTAAGAAACATTTTAGTGATGACATGTGACATTAGAAAGCTTTATTTATTATATAGTATAGATAAGTAAAAACTTCCATGTATACCATATTTGTGATTGTATTAGTAGGTATGCATTTTTTTAAATTAATGTGAAAATGAAATATCCTTGAAATGTAATGAGTAGCATGATTAAGTAACAAATAATAAATAATAAAAATAATAAATATTCCTATTAAGTTACATTATAACTAAGGTGTGAATCTTAATAAACTTTTATAAAATATTTTAATAATAAATGTTATCTATATTTTTTTTCAAATACTCCGTGATTAACTTTATTATCTTAAATATAACCATAAAAAATATTTATTATGTACTAACCAACAGGTAACACTAACATTACCTCAATTCGTTGTATTTTTTATTTAAATAAAATTAATAAGTTAATGTAATATTGAAATTATGTAAATAACCGATGAAAATGATATTCAAGATTTCAATATCCTAAAGGATTTTTGGAAAGCGAAAATAGTGGAATGAGTTTGAAAAAAATATTTTTGTTTAAAATTTTGAGTGCTTTTAATTAAGTAAGTTATCTTATAAGGCATATTAAATTAAATATATTTAGTATAAATCAAGTCATAGAATATATGTTTATGAAGTATTTTGGTCTAAGTTATAGAAGAAAATATTAAAAACTAAATATTGATCATCTTATTGTTAAAACCCATTTATACTCCACAAAAAAGTCATTTTAAAAAATTACAGATAGTTCATATATTAAATCGTTATACATATGTATTATAATAATATTCAACTTGAATGATTTAATGCTAAACACTAAGATATATATAATAGGTATTTTCCATGTTTGCAATATTTATACAAAATGTTTGTACAAAATAAAGAAAATACATATTTTCCTGAGTTCAAATGCATATAAAAAAAATTTTAAATCCAAATTTGAAACTAATTTTAAATAAAAATGTATGAACTGCTGATCGACTCCCAGTTAAGAAAAACAATTTTTAGTTTACTATACAAATCCAAATTCTTGAACAATAATGCACCTTTAATTTTTTAATTTGCAATTACCTGTGACTCTAAAATATTATTTAAACATGTCTACAAGTTCAATTTTAATATTTTCTTATTTTCTTATTTCACCACTATTATTAATGAATTAATTAATTAAGATTTACATGTAATAAAAATAAACTTGAAATCATATATTAAAATGACTTAAAAGATAAGGACTATATATTAAAGTTGATTGAAAAAATGTGAGTATTGCTATATGATTGACAAGTGGCAAAATTGGTAGTCTTTTATTAGAATAGATAGATAGATTACTCTAAATGATTCTTACAATTAACATGTTAATTTCATTTGTACGCTAACTTTCATCAGTTTGTGTATATATAACTATATATAAAATAAATTTAAAAATATTCGAGCCAACCCAACCTATCGGGCCTTTGCTCGTTGTTTGGCTAGTTAACAAACCGAACCGAACGGACGACTCGTTTACAATCGAGCGAAAAAAATTAGCAAGCATTTTCCGAGCAATTTCCGAGCAAACGAGTTTATGTGACCGGTGGCGAAGCTTGGTCGGAGATGTCGAGGGGGCCGGACGAAAATACACATTAAAAAGCCGTAACCGGAGGGGGCCGGGATCAAATTTTCGATTGAAAACGGGTAAATTTACACTACGTATAAAAATGTCAGACGAAAACCGGTAAATTTACATTAACGCGCGAAAAATCGGAGGGAGCCGGGGCCACCCCTAGCCCAACTATCATTCGCCAGTGTATGTGACTATCAGTTTGAACAGCCCTAGATAGAATCTTTGGACATTGAGTGCATTTTTATGCCGGGCATTTGAAAATTTTGTGTTGCGTGGCATTATTCGATGATAGTGGGGATTATTCCGAGAGATCTTCACTTGCGTGTTTTAAGTTGTTCATGAGACCGGCATATAGTAGATTTGATGCCCATAAGTCTTGAACGTCATTTTCTAATTAGTCAATTTATAAGTCAATACTTATTATTATGTCATTTTCTAGATGTCAATTTTGTTCTTATTTATTATCAGTTACTTATTGTAAGTTAGTGAAAAATCAAAACTTTGTTTTCATATGCTTATAAACACATAATTATCTATTCATTTATTTATTTTTATATATTTTGATGGAAAACCACACCTGAGTTACCATAGACTAACCACAGGTTTGCCATGCATTTTTGGTTCATCTAGAAACATTTGACACGAATATAAATATAAACAGTCCCAACGACTTTTCCTTTCATAATTCATAAACTCTTGTTTGTTGACAACCTCGTATATATTACTCTATTAGCATGAGTAAGTATAGGAAAGAGGCCGGCAATAATAACAGAAACGGATCATTCCGGTCACTTTTCATGCATGCTGACCGTACCGACATGTTCCTGATGACCGTGGGACTTTTCGGTGCCATCGGTGAAGGAATCGGGTTACCGGCAATGATGTTATATACTTGCACCATCATGAACAACATCGGAGACTCCTCTTCTTTATCATCATCCGATTTTTTCACCGACAAAATCAACCAGGTGATCAATCTTATATATAATTAAATACTGATACATGCATCAAGTTTAATTATATGATTATATATATCAGCTATGTTTTTAATTTCTTGTTCACAGAATGCAGTGAGCCTTTGTTACTTGGCTATTGTGATATGGGTCGTATGCTTTCTTGGTAAGTTTCTTTAATTTTTTTCTCCAAAAAATTCTAGTTGCATAAGTCGTTAGCACTGCCAAGTCGGTCAACTTTGAGTTATAGGGAGCGGACCTACCCTTCTGATACAAGGGTAGGCCGTCCCAGTGAAAATTTTTTAACACTATTAGAGTGTAAATAAATCCTGACCCCGACCAACCCATGTTATAAGTATGTATCACGGTAGTTAAGTTGTAAACTGAGGATATTTCCGACATGTGAGAATTTTCTGGGTTCATCACTGGAATTGCGGGTGCTCGGCCTAGGCGGGAAGTCAAGGACTAGTGGGTGATTACGTCGAGTACTTGCCTGCTAGACCGACTTTTACACCACAAAAAATTAAGGCATAAGTTATTTCCACACCATATAGCTTATTTTGACACCATATGCGCCTACACGGCTCGTATAGAGGCTATACGAGCCGTATAAGTGCAAAATTTTGTTCTTTTGTGTTGAATAGTGTCAGGTGTTTGAAGCATATACGGCTCGTATAGGGGCTATACGATCCGTATAGACTGGAAAAGCTGTCATCTGTACATTAGTTAGTCATGTAAGGGCTATACAACTCGTATAGCCACTATACGAACTGTATAGAGTAGTTAACACACCTTGAAAGTTGTGTTTGAATATAAGGAACCCAAAATTAATAATTTATAAATATGACGCAATGGAGTTTGTTGCAGAGGGGTATTGTTGGTCTAGAACAGCGCAAAGGCAGGCGTCAAGGATGAGGTCAGCATATCTGAAAGCTATTTTAAGGCAAGAAGTGGCCTATTTTGACATGCATGTTAGGAGCACCGTGGATGTTGTCAACAGTGTTTCGGGTGACAGCCTTATTATTCAAGAAGTCATCAGTGAAAAGGTAACTCTAACCCTACGATAACTGCCGTACGAAATACCACGTCGCACATAAATTACGCCCACGTGGAATGCTCTCTCTCCCCTTCTCATCTTAATATTTTTTATTTTAATACCTTTTTTTTATATAATTTCCCTTAAATGATCCCGGTAGGGTGTTTATGGTACAGTTTGAAATTATGAAACCGTACAAACCTGTCATTCGTTTTCCTATAAAGCTTTCGGTTGATTTGTTTCAAAATGTTCAAATATACGGTATATATTGAAAACCAACAGTATAAAACCGGTTTAGATAATGTTCAAAAATCGATACTAGCTAACGGTTTGACTTAAGATTTAATTTAAAATCATTAAAACCAAACCTTGAAGACCTTTTTTGGGGATCGGAAAATAATGAATACTCAAATTGGATCATGGATGGATGGTGGTTTGAAAAGAGAGGGGATGGATGAGCGTCTTATGTAATAAGACTGTCCGCATCAGTTTGGTGCAATTTGTTACACAAACAGCCTAGTTAGCATGCCACATCAGCTTTTCATTCATTCTTTCCACAAACACTTTTTACCTACAACACTAACATATTCATTCATTCCACAAACAACCTCGTATTTTTCACATCAACAACATTAGGGACCCACCAACCACCATTCTTCACCATCATTGGTGAAGGATGCTCAAGGATGGATGGCCTCTCACAATAGTTGTTTTTTCCATTATTCTCATAAATTTCCTCCACATAAGCCATGGATGGTCTTGATGTGGAAGGTCTAAGTTTTTTATAAACATATTAAATTGAAAAAAAAGTTTCATTTCATCCGGCTAAAGTAGGTCAAATAAAGAAAAAAAGAATAACAAGAATATTTCTAGTTTCGTAATCCCTGTTAACAAATATTTAATACTTATGTATATAATAAATGCATAAATTAGAAAGAATAAATAGTTTATTAATAAACATTATTTGTATTAAATTATAGTTAAAGAAAATAATCAAATTATACATGTCAAAATATATGGGTATTAATGATACCTTTTTTCTCTCAACTTGGCATTCAATTGCATTATCTCCAAGGGAAACGACCATATTATGATATTAGTTTTGTTTGAAGAGTCAATTTGCTGATGTGGGTATTATGAAATGCCAAAATGTGAAAAAAAAATGAAAACAAAATTAGAAAATAAGAAATTGTCGTATGAGTTTTTTTTATTAGAGACACATTTAATTATATGAATTGAATTAGAACATGATTATCATAACAAAGACAGAGATATGGAAATACATAGTGGGAACACAAAGAACACTTTTTAGTGTAACAGTGGCGGTTTGTGTGTGTATAAGTAGTGAGCCAATATGAGTAATTAGAATTTAGAAGAGACTAACCGTCACCGATTATAAATCCCTAGGTTTCATCATATGCGGCATTGTTGGCCAACATGTTTAAGTCATTTGTAGCATGATGTGTAGCTCCACTATCGTTGTAGGGTTGTTTTGCATGGTCATCATGTTGGATTGTGGTGTGGCTTTGGTGGTGGGGTTACGAACGAAAGGGAGGTACGGTTATGTGTGGCATTGATTTGTTGAAGAGGGGACAATTGGTGAGGGTATGTCCTTTGGTGTGACAACATTGCCATTTGCCAAGAAAGGGCCGGCTACCATCGGATGGGAAGCATAGGTCGTAGCAAGTCTTTGCCATGCCTTGAGAGAAGTCTTGAAATTAGTAACGATGGGTACAGTTGGGTGAGATAAACCGCCTAAAAGGGAACAGGCGCCGACCAATAGTGATTATAGCAGCAGGGGAAGAAATTTATGTGTTGGAAATAATATTTTGAATCGGAAGTTGTGATACTTTTATAGAATGAGATGTAAGGTAGCGGATTTGATAACTGAGCTAAAGGTTTCGGCATTGGCATGGTCAATGCCCAGTCGTTTATGGAATCCCTTGGCTACCATCACAACATTACTCCTTCAAACGCCTCCACCACCCTCTGCCACCTACAATTTATTTTCCATCCATCTTCTCATTAAAAATGAAAATAAAAAAAAACTTTTACCTACATCACCATTACACATGATCCTCTAAGCAAAATAAAAAAAACACAAAAAAAGAAACAAAATATATCTTCTTTTGCTTCATCTCCGTTTACATCTTTAACTTCATCGGCTTCTGATGTAACTTCATCAGCTTCTTCTCTTTCTTAAATATCACACGCATCCACTTTTATCCATGACTGGACTGATCTTACGGTCGTTCATCTTGCGGGAGCATTTTAAGAAATGGGTCGGTAAAGTGTCTAATATTAATTGTAGTTTTATATAAAAAATGCAGGTTCCGGCGTTCGTGATGAATATGGCAACTTTTGGTGGGGCTTACATTGTGTCACTTATGTTGCTATGGAGGCTAGCAATTGTTGGGCTACCATTTATTATAATTTTAGTTATACCCGGTTTGATTTACGGAAGGGTTCTTATGGACTTGTCAAGAAAGATCAAGAAGGAGTATAATAAAGCTGATACCGTGGCACAACAGGTGATTTCTTCGGTTAGGACGGTTTATTCTTTTGTGGGTGAAAACAAGACGTTAACAAAGTACTCTAGTACTCTGCAAGGTACCTTGAAGTTAGGTTTAAAGCAGGGCTTCGCTAAAGGACTAGCGATTGGTAGCAATAATGCCGTTGTTTATGTCGTGATGTCTTTATTGTGCTGGTATGGTGGTAGATTGGTGATGTACCATGGAGCTAGAGGAGGAACCGCGTATGTTGTAGCATCTTGTGTCACCCTTGGTGGATTGTAAGTTCCTTTTCATTTTCTCGTTATGGCATTTCGTCGAATTGGTTGCATGAGTACTTCATTTTTCTAAGAAAGCTTAATAATTCCAATGCAGGGCATTAGGTTTTGGATTGTCGCACTTGAAATATTTCTTCGATGCAATGGCTGTCAGCGAATGCATAAGGGAGGTGATTGCAAGAGTCCCAGAGATCGACTCGGACAATATGGAAGGGGGGATATTACAAGAAGTGTTTGGGGAGGTTGAATTCAAGAATGTAAAGTTTGCATACCCGTCGAGACAGGAATCAACAATATTCACAAACTTCAACTTAAAAGTTCCGGCAGGGAAGACAATGGCGTTAGTGGGTGGAAGTGGATCCGGTAAATCAACTGTCATTGCTTTGTTGATGAGGTCTTATGATCCTCATGGAGGTGAGATTTGTTTGGATGGAGTGAGGATTGATAAGCTTCAACTAAAATGGCTAAGATCGCAACTCGGTTTGGTGAGCCAGGAGCCTGCTCTATTTGCCACCACCATAAAAGAAAACATACTTTTCGGCAAGGAAGATGCCACCATGGAAGAAGTCATCGAAGCCGCAAAAGCATCGGACGCTCATAACTTCATTTCTCAGTTGCCTCACGCCTATGACACCCAGGTTTTAACGCATTATTCATTATTAATATAATTTATTTTAGTTTTAACACAATATTTATAATTTTAGTTTAAGCTTACTTTTGTTGTCAATAACAGGTTGGTGAAGGAGGAGTTCAAATGTCGGGTGGGCAAAAGCAAAGAATCGCAATCGCCCGTTCAATAATCAAGTCACCACGTATCCTTCTATTAGACGAGGCCACAAGTGCGCTTGACTTAAAATCTGAACAAGTTGTGCAGAAAGCTCTTGATCAAGTAGTTGTTGGTCGAACCACCATTGTCATAGCTCACCGTCTTTCCACAGTTAGAAATGTGGACGTGATATCCGTTGTCCAAAATGGCCAGGTGGTCGAGTCAGGCTCTCATGATGACCTCATTCAACTTGAAAACGGTTTCTACACATCACTCGTTCACATTCAAGAAGCAAATCAAGTTGAACCACCCGATTCTTACCCATCCGGACCATCATCCGTCTCATCCACATTTGATGTCCACAACACGAGCAACAATCGGCAGCCCATGGTTGACCAGTCCAACTCTGCAAACTCGGTTTAATTTGAGTGGAGGAGACAACTTTACCTCACAGGCAAACCAAAAACAAAATTTTCAAGTAACACCCTTTAAGAGGTATTTAGCAATGAATGTTCCTGAATGGAAGCAAGCATTGTATGGGAGTTTAAGCGCGGTTACAGTTGGTGCAATTCATCCCATGTATTCTTTTATAATGGGTTCCATGATATCCGTATATTTCTCAGATCACGACGAGATCAAGCGAAAAACAATGTTGTATACAAAAAATGTCACAAAAGGCCATGAAATCACAAAATGAAAGCAGCAAGCTCGCAGCCGAAGCGGCTTCCAATTTGCGCACCATCACTGCGTTTTCATCTCAAAACCGGATCCTGAAAATGCTTGAAGAGACCCAAAAGGCGCCAATGCGAGAAAGTATTCGACAAGCTTGGTATGCTGGATTTGGGCTCGGTTTTTCTCAAAGCCTTATGGCTTGTACTTGGGCTTTATCTTTTTGGTATGGTGGGAAATTGATTGGTGAAGGTCATCTTGTAGCTAAAAGGTTTTTCCTAACTTTTTTAGTATTAGTAAGCACTGGCAGAGTCATTGCAGAAGCTGGAACCATGACAAATGATCTAGCCAAAGGGTCCGATGCAGTGCAATCTGTGTTTACGGTGTTGGACCGCCACACTTTGATAGAACCCGAGGACCCCAATGGCAGCAAGCCCGATATTATTACAGGCGATGTAGAGATACGCGATGTTGACTTTGCGTACCCTGCTCGGCCTGATATCATGATCTTTAAAGGGTTCTCCATTAATATCGAAGCTCGAAAGTCAACTGCGATGGTCGGTCAAAGTGGATCTGGGAAGTCAACTATAATTGGGTTGATAGAGCGGTTTTATGACCCGATGAAAGGCGTTGTAAATTTGGATGGAACAAATATAAAGTCATACCATTTAAGAACTCTAAGGAAACTTATCGCGCTCGTGAGCCAAGAGCCGGCATTATTCGCGGGTACAATACGTGAAAATATAGTATACGGGGCATCCGATGAATTTAGTGAATCGGAGATTGTGCAGGCTGCAAAAGCTGCCAATGCACATGATTTTTTAACGGTTTTAAAAGACGGGTATGACACATGGTGTGGTGACCGAGGGGTGCAGCTTTCGGGGGGACAAAAACAGCGTGTTGCCATTGCATGCGCCATATTAAAAAACCCTGTGGTTTTGTTGCTAGATGAAGCGACTAGTGCACTAGATAGTCAGTCAGAGAAGTTAGTCCAAGAGGCACTAGAGCGAATGATGGTTGGGAGGACTACGTCGTGGTGGCACACCGGTTGAGTAGCATACAAAACTGTGACGTGATCGCGGTGTTGGAGAAAGGGAAGGTGGTTGAGAAAGGGAACCATGATTCGTTGATGGCGAAAGGATCGGCTGGAGCTTACTACTCCTTGGTTAGCCTTCAAAAGGCTGATCCAAGGGTGGACTAAGTTAACATTTTGTTTAAATAGACCATTTGGTAAAACAGAAATATATAACTACTGATTTCGACAATTTTCATGCCTTTATTGAAACCATAAACCTCAACTATTTCCTTTACTGGATTACCCCCCTTACATATTCAAACAACATAAGTCGTCGGCGCAATGATGGAAGGGTTATTTGTTCGTCAACAACGCAACTAATCCGGTCATCAAGGTTTTTAAGTAATCGCATGGCAAGATTGTCCAGTCGACGTCTATAGGTCTTTCGAGTAACAAAATATCTATCCACAGTTTCATATGCTATAGAAAATAATATAAAGGTATAAAAATTTAATTCCATGTTAATGATCACAAGACATTACAAAAAAAAATTCAAATATTTTACCTTGGTCCAAAGCCAACCCCCATTATCTTCACAGATTAAAACCTTCCAAAACTCATAATCCAGGCCCATTGAGGTGTCAATTGTGGTGTAAACAAACAAATTTTGATTTGCAGTGTAGCCCCTTATAACGTCTAAATGAAACTCATCATTTGATTTGCAATGAAGCCCCTTTCATGATCTACTTGTGGTTCATGATCTGCTCGGGGTTCATGATCTGCTCGGCATGTTTTTTTTGTTTCATGATCTACTCGCCCCGACAATAACAATAATGCCGTCGTCGTGCCGACTGCTTTGTTGGCGCATAGTTTTGATCTTGGGTGGCAAGTGTATTGTTTAATGTAATGGTCAGCCCGTGAGCTTTAGTGACAGGTGTTCGGATTTTATTGGCTATAGGAATTACTCGTCTTGACTTCTTTTCTACTCGGTCCGCTCATTTCGTAATGCACATTTTGGGTATTGTTTGAAAAAGGTAGGACAATGTTGAAAAATCAATCTTTAAAATGGATATTTTGGGAAATTTCCCATACAATTTCTAAAATGATGACAAAGGCGTACCCCGAGTGCCCCACCAAAAATTTTGCCATCGCCCCCTTTAAACTTTTGAAACCGACTCTCATGAAATTAAAAAACCTGCTATTAATAAAAACCGAATTATAAATTAATACAAATTAAAAATTAGCTCTTAGAATAAACACTAATAATCAATATGTTAAACTCATTGTGACTTAGTTTCAAATTGGTTTAAACCTTGGTCCCAATAACCTTAGGCCTATGTCTTTTTAGATTAGGCCTTATCCCATGATATTAAAGATTTAAACTTAATTAAAAAGTAACAGTTCAGGCGCAAAGCAAAGAAAAAGAATAGTGAGTAGCGATAAACAACGCCGCCAATCATCCTTCGTTGCCACCAGATCGCTTTGTCGGCTGAATATGTTTATTATGTGTATATGTATATGTATACGTATACGCATATAAGTATGTTTATGTAGAGCGAGAATGATTAGAGTAGATTGCCAAGGATTATGATCCCAAGTCCCAACAACAACTGTAAGTCAACTGTTAGCCCAAGCCAAGAGCCCATAAAGAAATATGATTGCCAAGGTCTTTCATTAGACTATATGTTGTGGTGAGGTGGGGACGCCACTCCTTGCCATCTCACCTTCTTAAAAGTTTTAAAACCATTCATTCAAAATGTACGAGCTCCAAACCCATCCTCAATTCCTTGGAGTGCTAGTGCAGTAGCAAGCGCCAAACCCATCTTCAATCAAATCCAATCAACGAGAATAAACCTTTTTAATCCAACCAATATATATAAATCAAATTGATTGTAAACTTTAGTTAACACCTACACATGATTTATGAGTTAGTTAATGTCCCAATGTCTACATGTTAGAATAATTTCAAGTTTGATGATGTGGCCAGTTCGTTTGAAGATCGAAAGAGGTTTCAGCTAGTATGTTCACAATTGGTACAGGGGCAATATCATGGAGTTCAAAAAAACAATCTGTTGTGGCACTCTCAACGTGCGAAGCAGAATATATTGATGCGAGTTCCGCTGCGTGTCAAGGTGTTTGGCTAAGAAAATTACTGTTGGACCTCGGGTATGAACATAAAAAGGTAACTGTGATATGGTGTGATAACAAGTCTGCTGCATTCCTAACAAAGAATCAAGCTTTTCACAGTCGCAGCAAGCATATTGACATCAGGTTTCATCACATCAGAAATCTTGTTGAAGAAAAGGAAGTTGAACTCAAGTTTTGCTCAAGTCAAGAACAAGTGGATGATATTTTAACAAAGGCATTAGGGCAAGAGCAGTTCTGTTTTCTAAGGGAGAAGCTTGGTGTTATGGAACTTTCAATTAAGGGGGGATGTTAGAATAATTCAAGTTTGATGATGTGGCATGTAGCTGGCAGGTGACATGGCTCTCAAGGGGATTTTATTTTGAAGTTTATTTGCTTTATCTTTTGTTTATTTATTTTGATCGTGTTTAATTAAGTCGTGGTCAGTTTTTGAGTCTTAGGTTATCATGCATGTTTAGTGGTCAGTTAGTTGTTATCGTGGATTAATGGTGTCGTGGGTTAGTTTTTCCTTTGCTTTCAGTCTTGTATTTAAGGAGATCATTATCAATGAAAAGATTCACTTGAATAACAAATATCGATCTTGTTTGTTTGCTCTTGATTACCCAACATAGTGGTATCAGAGCCAGGTTCGTGAACAAGAGTACCTTCAGTTTTCAATTCAATTTCATGGCTTCTTCATCATCAGAGGCATCTCAAAATCTCACCCCTGTGTTCAAGGGTGAGGGCTACGAGTTCTGGAGCATCTGCATTGTTAGCTAGTAAACAGTAGTTGAGGGGGGTTAAATGTAATTGTTAGATTGTTCAGGGGTCAATCGTATCTAAATGTAATAATTGGACGAATTAGTTGGTCGTTAGTCGTTTTCAGTTGTATAACTACCCTGGTTGTTAATGAGATGGACAGCTATGATTTGGGAATTTTCCTTTCTTATCTGAATTTCTATGTTCTTACAATTTGTAGCTAACAAATTGGTATCAAAGCTACCGATTCTCGGTAATCTGTATTCCATTCGATCAAATCTTCGTTCGTTTCGTTTTAAATCGAGAAATTGATCACTTGTTCGTTCAGTTTCATTCAATTCTGTCTGATTTCTTTCAAATTTTTTGACCTAATTGATCAATTATTTGTTCAATTTCAATCTAATTCGTTTCTGTCCTAAATCCCTAATTCGTTTCTGCCCTAAATTTGACCTAAATTGTTGTCTACCTTAAATTGATCACCGATCGATTAGTTTCCCTAAGAATTCCATTCAAATTTGTTTCAATTCGCTTTAGTTGATCAATTGCTTGATCAATTTCACCTAATTCTTGGTGGTATGACGACTCGTAATCAAACAATGGAACAACGAGTTCAAGAACATGACTAGACTTTGATTCGTTTAGAATCTGCTGTAAACAAGAATCTCACGGAGTTAGATGGTTTCAAAACATTGGCGCTTCAAAATGCTGAAAACATTTCTTCCATGAAACTACAGTTAGAGAATCAAATGAATGAAATTCTCAAGAGCATTCAAGGTATGAATAATGGTCAACCTAATCAGACTCACAATTATGATAGAGGACCTATGGGTTCTACAAACCATACACAATTCAATTCCTATCATAACAGTCAAAATCGTTTAACAAAAATGGAATTCCCAAAGTTTAATGGCGAAAACATTGAAGGTTGGCTGTGTCGAGTGGAAAACTTCTTTGAAATTGATGCTACTCCTTAACATTTAAAGGTTCGTTGTGCTATTGTACATTTGGATGATATAGCACTGTTATGGCATCAGTCTTTTGTTAGATCAAGGGGTGGTAGTATTGAGGGAATGTTATGGCCTAAGTATAGGGGGTTTATAACATCAAGATTCGGATTGGTACTTAATCAGAATGCTATAGCTTCTTTGGCAGATTTGAAACAAACAGAACAGCCTCTTAATGAGTTTTGTAAAGAATTTGACTTAGCCTTGACAAGGGTAAGTATTTGTGAAGAATATGCAATTAGTTTGTTTCTTAGAGCTGTTAAACCTGAGATAGGAAACCCTGTGAAACTGATTAGACCTAAGAGTTTACCCGAGGCTTACATGTTGGCGAGAGTTCAGGATGATAACAATTCTGTGGCTCAAAATCATAATCCTAAACCTATTAGATCTTCCTATTATTCATCTTCTGCTTCTAAAACTACAGATTATGGTAATAGAGGATTTAGTAGTGCCAACATTCCTTTGTTGCCTGCACCACCTATAAGGCCTAAACCAATTAGTTCAAGAAAATTTTCTCATAAAGAAATAGAAGAGAAGAGGGCAAGGGGTGAATGTTTTGGGTGTAATGAGAAATACACTCCTGCACATGTTTGCAAAAATAAACAACTCTTTTCCATAGAGTTATTTGCAGAAGAATATGAAGAAAGGGAGCTCAATGAAATGTTCATACAACTTGCACAAGAACCACATATTTCTCTCAATGCTATTATGGGTATGCCTTCTTTTTCTACTATGAGGGTACAAGGGTCAATTGGAACTAAGCCTTTACAAATTCTAATTGATTCTGGGTCAACTCACAATTTTCTAAACTTAGATTTGGCATTGAAGTTTAAATGCCCAATCAAAAGTGTTAGTGAGTTGAACATTACCATAGCAGATGGTAATAAGATGCCCTGTACTAAGTTGTGTGAGAACTTTAAGTGGATGATGCAAGGAAATTGGTTTACAACTGATGTCATGCTTATTCCATTAAGTAGTTATGACATGGTTTTGGGGGTGCAATGGTTACAGACTCTCAATGATATTAGTTGGAATTTTAAGAAGTTGACAATGAAATTCAAGGTGGGAGATCAGTTATTTGAGCTTAAGGGTATTGGTTCTAATAGCATGACTTTATGCTCTTCTGAGAAAATGAGTACTTTGTTGTGCAACACTAAAGATGTGGCATTGGCTCAACTATTCAGTTTACAAACTTTGACTGCAGAATCATTTCAGCATGAAACTGCGGTCAGTGATCATACTTATAATCCGGATTTAGCTAATCACTTACAAAAATATGAAGATGTCTTTTCTGTTCCTACTTCATTACCTCCTAAACGGGATTGTGATCACAAAATCATTTTGAAAGATGAAAATGTAACCATTAATCAGAGGGCTTACAGATACCCTGCACATCAGAAAGATGTGTTAGAGAAATTAACACAGGAATTATTAGAGACCGGCTCTGTCAGAAATAGTCAGAGTGCGTTTGCTTCCCCTGTAGTGCTTGTTAAGAAGAAAGATGGTACTTGGAGATTCTGTGTTGACTACAGGAAACTAAATGAGGCAACTGTTAAAGACAGGTTTCCAATTCCCTTAATAGAGGAGTTACTGGATGAATTGGGTAGTGCACATGTATTCTCTAAGCTGGATTTAAGGGCTGGATACCATCAGGTAAGAATGAATGAGAATGACATTCATAAAACAGCTTTTAGAACTCACCAGTGTCTCTTTGAATTTGTAGTTATGCCCTTTGGGCTAACTAATGCTCTTTCCAATCTATGATGAATGCTACATCTAAATCATTGATGAGAAAGACTACTCTAGTATTTTTTGATGATATACTAGTGTATAGTCCTACAATGGAACAACATCTCATTGATTTAGAACAAGTATTGGCTTTACTCAGAAGGGATTGTCTCTATGCAAAGAAATCTAAGTGTTCATTTGCAGGGGCAAATGTGGAGTATTTGGGGCATATTATTTCTGGTAAAGGAGTTCAAACTGATCCTAAGAAAATTATAGCTATTCAACAATGGCCAATTCCATTAAATCTCAAACAATTGAGAGGTTTTTTGGGTCTAGCCAGCTATTATAGGAGGTTTATAAGATCTTTTGGAGTGTTGGCTAGACCACTCACAGATCTTCTCAAAAAAGATGGTTTCAGTTGGAATGAAGCAGCCCAGTCTGCTTTTGATCAGTTGAAAGTGGCCCTGACATCAGCTCCTGTTTTGAGCCTTCCTGATTTTTCAAAACCATTTGTGGTAGAAACCGATGCTTCTTATAAAGGGTTAGGAGCTGTTTTAATGCAGGAAAACAATCCTATAGCCTTTATCAGTAAAGCCCTATCCACTAAACAACAAGCTTTGTCAGTTTATGAGAAAGAATTATTGGCTATTATAATGGCTGTTAAAACTTGGCACCATTATTAATCACCAAGAAATTCCTTATCAAGACTGACCAAAAAAGTTTAAAGTATCTCTTAAGTCAAAAGATAACCACTCCTTTACAGCAAACTTGGTTAGCTAAATTGATGGGCTACACTTATGAGATTACTTATAAAAAAGGTTCAGAGAATTTGGTGGCTGATGGGTTGTCCAGAGTACATGGTATGGCTCTATTTGAAATGGGAATGAGTTCTGTAAATCCTTTATTATTGGATAGAATTAAAGCTTCTTGGCAGCATGATACTCACTTGCAGGCTATTATCTCTAAACTGGAACAAGGTCAACAAATACCTCAAGTAACTTGGGATGTGGAATTACTTAAGAGGAAGAATAAACTGTGGGTAGGTAATGATGAGTAGTTAAAAAAAGACATTTTACAACTGTTTCATGCTTCTCCAATTGGAGCGCATTCTGGGTATTTTCCAACTTTACAAAAGATCAAAGCTTTTTTCTATTGGAAGGGATGTTATAAACAAGTCTTTGCCTTTGTTAAAGAATGCTCTCTGTGTCAACAAGCAAAATATGAGCCAATAGCCACTCCGGGTATGTTGCAGCCACTACTAGTTCCTACTCATGTGTTTATAGACATTTCTATGGACTTTGTATCTGGGCTGCCAAAGGTGCAAGGTAATGATACTGTTTTGGTGGTTGTAGACCGCTTAACTAAATATGCTCATTTCATTGCACTAGATCATCCTTTTAATGCATCTCAAGTGGCTACTGCATTTTTGGATAATATTTGTAAACTACATGGGTGTCCTATGACTATAGTCTCTGACAGAGATCCTATATTTCTGAGCCAATTTTGGAAAGAGTTTATGCGGTTGCAAGGGGTTCAGTTAGCATATTCTACTGCCTATCATCCTCAGAGTGATGAACAAACTGAGGTACTGAATAGGTGTTTAGAGACCTACTTAAGGTGTATGTGCATGCAGTCTCCTAATCAGTGGCTTAAATGGCTCAGTTTAGCCGAGTGGTGGTATAACAGTACTTATCATTCATCACTAAAAATGAGTCCTTTTGAAGCTTTGTATGGGTTCCCTCCTCCTATACACATTCCTTATGTACCTTATGATACTAGTGTGGAAGCTGTGGAATCATTCCACCAAGATAGGGAAGTGATGATCACTAACCAAAAGCATAATTTGTCTCAAACTAAGAATCGGATGAAACAATATGCAGACAAAAAAAGGAGTGAAAGGCAGTTTGAAATTGGTGATTGGGTGTACCTGAAACTGCATCCTTTTGTTCAAATTTCATTGAGAAAAGTTAAGCATTCTAAATTGGGTCCCAAGTATTTTGGGCCTTTTTTAATTGTTGAGAAAATGGGTACAGTGGCTTACAAATTGGACTTACCAGTGGAGACGCAACTACACCCTGTATTTCATGTGTCCTTATTGAAACCAGCTTATGGCCACCATCAGCCTTCCATTCCATTGCCTACTGGTCCAAGATTTTTGTTGCAACCTCGTTCGATTGTTGACCGTTGGTTGGTTCGCAAGCGTAATTGTCTAGCTACTCAGGTGCTGGTTCACTGGCAAGGCCTACCGTTAGAAGATGCTACTTGGGAAGATTTAAATGAGTTTGAATTACGTTTTCCAGAGTTTAATTCTTGAGGACAAGAATTCGTTTTTTTTTTGGGGGGGGGGGGGGGGGAAGTTGTGTTAGCTAGTAAACAGTAGTTGAGGGGGGTTAAATGTAATTGTTAGATTGTTCAGGGGTCAATCGTGTCTGAATGTAATAGTTGGACGAATTAGTTGGTCGTTAGTCGTTTTCAGTTGTATAACTACCCTGGTTGTTAATGATATGGACAGCTATGATTTGGGAATTTTTCTTTCTTCTCTGAATTTCTATGTTCTTACAATTTGTAGCTAACACGCATGAAAACCCTACTTCGATCAAAAGGGCTATGGGAGTTTGTGAATCAGGGTTTCTCGGAAGAAGATACTGATGTTGCAAGACTGACGAAGAATATTAAAGAAGATGCAAGAGCACTGGCGTTAATTCAACAGGGTGTGCATGACAACATATTCTCTCGCATCGCCGCTGCCTCAACCGCGAAACATGCCTGGACTCTCCTGCAAACTGAGTTCCAGGGTGATTCGAAAGTTCTCACGGTTAAGTTGCAGGGGCTGCGTAGGGAATTTGAAACCATTCAGATGAAAGAGACAGAAGGTATTGCTGAATTCTTGTCAAAAGTAATGATGATTGTGAACAACAAAAGAGCGTATGGGGAGGCTGTGTCTGACCAACTTGTTGTTGAAAAAGTGTTGCGGAGCTTGCCGTCCAAATGGGATCATGTGGTCACGGCAATTGAAGAGTCTAAGGACCTGACACAATTGTCATTTGATCAACTTATGGGTTCACTACAGTCTAATGAGGCTCGAGTGAATCGAGTGATTGAAGGTGTCAAGGAGGAACATGCATTTCCAGCAGAGGTTGAAGAGAACCAGTCCATTGGTCGAGGTCGTGGTCGAGGTCTTATTCGAGGACGAGGTCGTGGACGTGGTTGTTCAGGAGTAAGAGGTTGTGGTAGCATTCAGTGCTATAATTGCAACAAGTTTGGGCTCATTAGTGCAAATTGTTGGGCAGAACCTCAAGCCGGTGCAGCTTTGAGAGATACAAATCTTGAAGAGGAAGAAGAAGATGGTCGTCTGTTCGTGACAATCGCTAATGACACAAGTGAAGACGATCCGGAAAGTGAATCTCATGTTGCGTGCATGGCTCACGGTGGCACGTTTGGGAGCAAAGTATGGTTCTTAGACAGTGGGTGTTCAAATCACATGACCGGACAACGGTCACTGTTTGAAACTTTGGATGAATCAAAGAAAACAAACGTTAAGATGGGAAATGGGAAAAGCATTCATATTGAAGGCCAAGGAGCTATTAAGGTGAACGTTGCACCGGGGAAGAGCAAGACACTTCCTCAAGTCCAGTTTTCTCCAGCACTTGGTTACAATCTACTAAGTGTCAGGCAGCTCATTAAGAGTGGTTACTCCTTATTATTTGATAATGAAGCTTGTGTTATTACTCATAAGGAAACAGGAGAGAAAGTGTGCACAGTTAAGATGACAACCAACAATGTTTTTCCTATGAGTGTAACTCAACCACAGGATACAACCTTTGTTGCAATGGAACCAGTTGATTCTACACTTTGGCATCTCCGTTATGGACATTTGCATGAAAATGGGCTTCGTTTACCGAACAACAAAAATATGGTCATGGGCTTGCCGCCCATTCGACCACTTGAAACTTGTGAAGGGTGCATCTATGGCAAACAAACAAGACGCTCGTTTCCCGTTACTGCATGGAGATCCTCTCATGCATTGCAACTTGTTCATGCTGATTTATGTGGTCCAATGCCAACTCAATCTCTTGGAGGTAATCGGTACTTTTTTATGTTGACAGATGATTATACACGCATGAGTTGGGTTTACTTTATCAATAAGAAATCTGAAGCATTTGGCAAGTTTAAAGTGTTTAAAGCTAAGGTTGAGAAAGAATCTGGGAAGTCACTAAAGGCTCTACGTACGGATCGTGGGGGTGAGTTTTGCTCTACTGAGTTTAACTCGTTTTGTGAAGAAGAAGGCATTCATAGGGAACTTACCGCTCCTTACACCCCTGAGCAAAACGGGGTTGCGGAAAGAAGGAATCGAACCGTGGTCGAGATGGCTCGGTGCATGTTAAAGGGGAAGAAATTGAGCAACAAATTTTGGGGAGAAGCTGTGTCTACAGCCGTGTACCTGAGAAACATCTCTCCAACCAAAGCTATTGAAAATAAGACTCCTTTTGAAGCATGGTATGGTTTTAAACCTTCCGTAAGTCATTTACGAACTTTTGGTTGTGTTGCATACAATTTAAAATCATCACAACATAGGAACAAGCTTGACTCTAAATCCAACAAATGTATTTTTGTTGGGTACTGTTATCATTCCAAATCCTATCGATTGTATGATCCTCTCAAAAACACGATTATCACATCTCGTGATGTAGTGTTTAGTGAAAGGGCAATTTGGGAAGATGAACCTAGCGAGGGTCGTGTTGGGGATATTCTAGATGGTCAAGTTGGTAACGATGATACTGTTGAAGCAGTTGCAAATGCCCCTTTAACAGAAGAACACCTCAATAATGAAGTCGCAAATAAAGGAGGCTCAAGTGATTCTGATAGTGAACCGCATCAGGTGCGTACCCTTGATGATCTCTACAGAAATACTGTAGATTACAGATGAAGATATATCATGTCAGTTTGCTTTATCCTTAGTAGAACCGAGTTCCTTCAGTGAGGCAACAAAATACACTGAATGGGTCACAGCAATGAAGGAGGAACTGGAATCTTTAAAAAGACACAACACTTGGACCTTGACTGACTTACCGAGCAACAAAAATGTCATAGGTCTGAAGTGGGTGTATCGTACTAAGGTTGGAACTGATGGAAAAGTAAGCAAGTACAAAGCAAGAATAGTGGCTAAAGGGTACAACCAAGAGTATGGTATTGATTTTGAAGAAACATTTTCTCCGGTAGCCCGGTTTGAAACTATCAGGTTAGTTTTCTCTTTGGCAGCTCATAACAAATGGGATTTATATCAATTTGATGTAAAATCTGCATTTCTAAACGGGCCACTGTTGGAGGAAGTTTATGTTGCTCAGCCCCCGGGATTTGAAGTTCAAGGTAAAGAAGGAAAGGTGTACAAGTTGCATAAGGCCTTATATGGACTAAAGCAGGCCCCACGAGCCTGGTATGGTCGTATTGATACCTACTTTCATGGTCAAGGGTATGTCAGATCGAAGAGTGAGCCCACAGTTTATACAAAGAAGGGTCCAGGTAACAATCTGATTATTATTTGTTTGTATGTTGATGAAATTATTTACACAAGTTCTTCACCAAAGTTTATTGAAGAATTCAAAGAAAAGATGATAAGAGAATTCGAGATGACTGACATTGGAGAACTAAGGTATTTTCTTGGGCTGGAGATAACCAAGAAGAGTAACGGGCTGTTTGTTACTCAACAAAAGTATGCAAGTGATTTGCTTGCAAGGTTTGGAATGGCTAAGTGTAAAACTGCTTTCACCCCAATGAATGTGAACGACAAATTTCAGAATGATGATGGTAGCAAGCCGGTTGATGAGAAGCAGTTTAGAAGCTTGGTAGGAGGACTGATCTACTTGACCCATACAAGACCTGACATTGTGTTCTCTGTCAACCTTATTTCCAGATTCATGCACAAGCCGGTTGATGTGAACGACATTGTGTTCTCTGTCAGCCTTATTTCCAGATTCATGCACAAGCCTTCCTCAATTCATTTCGGAGCAGCAAAACGCATTCTGAGGTACATTGCTGGAACCACAAAGTATGGGTTGTGGTATGGTGCTGCAAGTGAAGTAAAGTTAGAAGGTTTTACTGATAGTGACTGGCCAGTTCGTTTGAAGATCGAAAGAGTGTTTCAGCTAGTATGTTCACAATTGGTACAGGGGCAATATCATGGAGTTCAAAAAAACAATCTGTTGTGGCACTCTCAACGTGCGAAGCAGAATATATTGATGCGAGTTCCGCTGCGTGTCAAGGTGTTTGGCTAAGAAAATTACTGTTGGACCTCGGGTATGAACATAAAAAGGTAACTGTGATATGGTGTGATAACAAGTCTGCTGCATTCCTAACAAAGAATCAAGCTTTTCACAGTCGCAGCAAGCATATTGACATCAGGTTTCATCACATCAGAAATCTTGTTGAAGAAAAGGAAGTTGAACTCAAGTTTTGCTCAAGTCAAGAACAAGTGGATGATATTTTAACAAAGGCATTAGGGCAAGAGCAGTTCTGTTTTCTAAGGGAGAAGCTTGGTGTTATGGAACTTTCAATTAAGGGGGGATGTTAGAATAATTCAAGTTTGATGATGTGGCATGTAGCTGGCAGGTGACATGGCTCTCAAGGGGATTTTATTTTGAAGTTTATTTGCTTTATCTTTTGTTTATTTATTTTGATCGTGTTTAATTAAGTCGTGGTCAGTTTTTGAGTCTTAGGTTATCATGCATGTTTAGTGGTCAGTTAGTTGTTATCGTGGATTAATGGTGTCGTGGGTTAGTTTTTCCTTTGCTTTCAGTCTTGTATTTAAGGAGATCATTATCAATGAAAAGATTCACTTGAATCACAAATATCGATCTTGTTTGTTTGCTCTTGATTACCCAACACTACATAGCAATTGCTATGTGACATCAACTTTTGATTAATTACGCTCGAACATAGTAGTTTGTTGCAGATAACCTTAAGATGAGCATTTCCAAAAGTTCAACGACACAGATCAACTGCAATTTAAAAACTAACGCATGTAACATGAATCTAGTAATATAATATAATATAATATAATATAATATAATATAATATCATGAATTCTTAAACGTGCCATCTAACTCAAAGTCAACTGTTTACACTGCATTTCGAGGTTATTAATTATTTATTTATAAGTAAAATACAAGTTAAAAATCAAACGCATCACCCTGACATTGATAACCGAATAAACTGGAGTCATTACTTATTATATTATTAGAAAAAATTAAAAAAATATTTTAAATCTATTTTAAAATTTCAGCCTGCATCTAATTTATCATGACAGTGAGTTATCTAATAGATTTATAAATGCACTTAGTCCATCGTCTCCCACTCGCCATAAACTCACTCATTCGACATCCTCGAACCTGTGATCTGTAAACATGTGTAAGCACATGAAAGAGACTAATGATGGGTCATTCCGGTCGCTTTTCATGCATGCTGATAGAACCGACATGTTTCTGATGGGCGTTGGAGTTATCGGTTCCATTGCCGATGGAATGGGGCTGCCGATTATGTTGTTCTTCACCAGCACCATCATGAACAGCATTGGGGGCAGTTCTAATGTATCCGCAGACGTCTACACAGACAAAATCAACAAGGTTAACATTAATAAATGTAAACAAATTATCCTGATTAATAATGATTATTTATGTGTTTGTAATTAATTTCTTGTTTACAGAATGCAGTATATCTTTGTTACATGTCTGTAGCGAAGTGGGTTGCTTGTTTTCTAGGTAGGTTTTACTCGATTATCGGTTTTTATTAAAGTGGATCTAAAACTTTGGATCCATATATATTGTCTAATGGTTTTGTTGTAGAGGGGTATTGCTGGTCAAGAACCTCAGAAAGACAGGCATCAAGATTGAGGTTGACTTATTTGAAAGCAGTTTTAAGGCAAGAAGTGGCATATTTTGACATGAATGTTACAAGCACAGCTGATATCATTGCCAGTGTTTCTAGTGACAGCCTAATCATTCAAGATTTCATTAGTGAAAAGGTATGTGTCCGCTAGTTTAATTTTTATGGAAGCTATGGCCGATTGTATCCACAGTTTAATTTGAAAAAAAAATGCAGATGCCGATGTTTGTGATGAATGTGACAACTTTTATTGGGTCGTATATTGTGGCGTTTATTTTGCTATGGAGATTAGCAATTGTGGGACTGCCGTTTATCTTAATTTTGGTTATACCTGGTTTAATCTCTGGAAGGGTTCTAATGAGGTTATCAAGAAAAATCAGGGAGGAGTATAATAAGGCGGATGCGGTGGCAGAGCAGGCGATTTCTTCAGTGAGGACTGTTTATTCTTTTGTGGGTGAAAATAAGACCATTAAAGAGTACTCTAATGCTTTGCAAGGTACATTGAAGTTGGGTTTAAAGCAAGGGTTGGCTAAAGGACTTGCAATTGGCAGCAACGGTGTCATGTATGCTGTATGGGCCTTCTTGTGTTGGTACGGTAGTGGATTGGTGATGGACCATGAAGCTAGAGGAGGAACCGTGTGGTCGGTTGGAGCAGGAATCGCCATTGGCGGGCTGTAAGTTCTTTTCTTTTTCTTTTTTACATTTCATAGAGGTTTTTAGTTAGTAGTTGGTTTATGACTCAACTAATTACCGTACTTCTAGGCAATCTGCTACTGCTACCCAGCAGTAGCAGTCTGCTTAGAAGTACATAAAATTCCCAATAAAAAAGCATAGAAATAATAAGCCGAATCATGAACTAATTCAAAAGAATTCAACTTCATCAAACTTGTTGGCTACTTTTTTGCATATGGATGCTAGAATGCATGTTAAAAATGAAATAAATATTGACAGGTCATTTGGTTCCGGAATGTCCAACGTGAAGTACTTATCGGATGCAATGGCTGCTAGCAAACGTATAAGAGAAGTGATTAAAAGAGTTCCCGCGATTGATTCAGACAGCATGGAAGGTGAGACATTACAACAAGTCTATGGGGAAGTTGAGTTTAAGAACGTTAAGTTTGCATACCCGTCAAGGCCAGAATCGGTGATATTTGAAGCATTTAACTTAAAAGTTCCGGCAGGGAGGACAGTGGCGTTGGTTGGTGGAAGTGGGTCCGGTAAATCAACGGTGATTGCATTGTTGTTGAGGTTTTATGACCCGCAGGGAGGAGAGATTTGTGTGGACGGGGTGAGGGCTGATAAGCTTCAACTAAAATGGTTGAGATCACAAATGGGGTTGGTGAGCCAAGAGCCGGCTTTATTTGCCACCACCATAAAAGAAAACATACTTTTCGGCAAGGAAGACGCCACCATGGAAGAAGTCATTGAAGCTGCAAAAGCTTCAAATGCCCATAACTTTATCTCTCAGTTGCCGAATGCCTATGACACTAAGGTTCTTTTTCCATCGAGATCCTAAAATGAAAATATATCAAAAATGAAAAAAAAAATGTTAATAAATTAATATTTGCAATTATATCTAGTGTTTCACAATCGCATCTCCGGATAGTTTGGATCAGAGATCCTTAAAGAAACGTGGGGTGTCTCTTAAAAAAACTCACTAATCACGACTTTCAATTAGTTTGCAATTATTAATGACTCAACTAAATTAGATGTAAAGAACACTTTTTAGAACTGGACAACTCAATTAATTTTATTAGTATTTCATATTAATATAAAGATGTCTAGTATTAAAAATTATCAAATTAGTTTCTTAATTTTTCATCTTTTTTATAGTTTTCATCTTTTCATCTTTTTTATTCTGAGTTAATTGTATTTTAATTTGCTTTAGTCTATGCTTATACTTGTTGTAAATTACAGGTTGGCGAAAGAGGAGTTCAAATGTCAGGTGGGCAAAAGCAACGAATTGCAATTGCTCGTGCAACAATCAAGTCACCTCGTATCCTTCTTTTGGATGAGGCCACAAGTGCACTCGATACGGAATCAGAACGAGTGGTTCAAGAGGCACTTGATCAAGCATCCGTCGGTCGAACAACCATCGTCATAGCTCACCGTCTATCAACAATTAGAAACGCAGATTTAATATATGTGGTTCAAAATGGTGAAGTGGTTGAGTCTGGCTCCCATGATGATCTCATTCAACTTGAAAACGGTTTATACATGTCGCTTGCCCGCCTTCAAGAAACCAAGCAAAAAGATGAACCCTCTAGCCCTTACCAACATGAACTTTCATCTATCCCCTCAACATTCGATGTTCACAACTCAAGCAACCGTAGGCAGTTAATGGTGAGTCGGTTGAGCTCTGCAGCCTCAGCCAATCACGATGAAGAGGATAACCTAACCTTGCAGAGCAACCAAAAAGTTCCAGTGTTGTCATTTAAGAGACTTTTAGCAATGAATAGTCCTGAATGGAAGCATGCGTTGTTTGGAAGTTTGGGAGCGATTCTATTTGGTGCAGTCCAACCAATATTTTCCTTTGGATTGGGGACAATGATATCGATATATTTCTTGGCAGATCATGATGAGATCAAGCACAAGACAAAGATTTATACCTTGTGTTTTGCTGGTTTGGCAGTATTCTCAATGGTAATCAATGTCATTCAACATTACAATTTTGCAGCCATGGGTGAATACTTAACCAAGAGGGTCCGAGAAAGGATGTTGTCAAAGATACTCACCTTTGAAATTGGATGGTTCGATAAGGATGAAAATTCAAGTGGAGCCGTCTGTTCAAGACTCGCTACTGATGCTAATATGGTATGGTTTACATATAGTTGATCTTTCCACTAATTATTGACAAACACTATGCCAACAATGATTCAATTTTCATACAGGTGCGGTCTTTGGTGGGTGACAGATGCTCACTTCTAATTCAAATACTCTCTGCAACGACGGTTGCATGCACAATGGGGTTGGTGATCGCGTGGAAACTAGCATTGGTTCTGATAGTGGTTCAACCATTGATAATCATTTGTTTCTAATGTAGAAAAGTTCTCTTAAAGAACATGTCAAAAATAGCCTTGAAATCACAAGAGGAAAGTAGCAAGCTCGCAGCCGAAGCAGTCTCAAATTTGCGTACAATCACCGCCTTTTCATCTCAAACACGAATCCTTAAGATGCTTTTACAGGCCCAAAAGGAATCAATGCGCGAAAGCATCCGGCAAGCTTGGTATGCTGGATTTGGGCTTGGGTTTTCTCAGAGTCTTATGGGATGTACTTGGGCTTTAGGCTTTTGGTATGGTGGCAAATTGATTCGCGAAGATCATCTTGGGTCAAAAGCATTTTTGCAGACATTCATGATCTTAGTTAACACTGGTAGGGTCATTGCGGAAGCTGGAACCATGACAAATGATCTAGCTAAAGGATTTGATGGAGTGCAGTCGGTGTTCAATGTATTGGATCGCAACACCTTAATAGACACCGAGGACCCTAATGGTATAAAGCCCGAGATTATTACTGGCCATGTAGAGATATGTGATGTTCACTTTGCCTACCCTGCCCGGCCAGACGTTAGAATCTTTAATGGGTTTTCCATCAATATCGAAGCTGGAAAATCAACTGCTTTGGTTGGACAAAGTGGATCTGGGAAATCAACCATAATCGTGTTAATCGAGCGATTTTACGACCCAATGAAAGGTGTCGTTAAAGTCGACGAAATAGACATAAGGTCGTACCATTTAAGAACTCTAAGAAAATTTATTGCACTCGTGAGCCAAGAGCCCATGCTATTTGCTAGTACTATACGTGACAACATCATATACGGTGTTTCCAAGGAAGTTAGCGAATCAGAGATTGTTGCGGCTGCAAAAGCAGCAAATGCTCATGATTTTATAGCGGTTTTGAAAGATGGTTATGACACTTGGTGTGGTAATCAAGGAGTACAGCTCTCCGGGGGACAAAAACAACGCATTGCTATTGCACGTGCAATATTGAGAAACCCCACGATTTTGCTACTAGATGAAGCTACTAGTGCACTGGATAGTCGTTCCGAGAAAGCAGTGCAAGATGCGCTTGAGCGGATGATGGTGGGGCGGACTAGTGTAGTGGTGGCACACCGATTGAGTACCATACAAACCTGTGACACCATTGCGGTTCTGGAAAATGGGAAAGTGGTTGAAAAGGGGAACCATAGTTCGTTACTAGCAAAAGGGCCATCTGGAGCTTACTACAGCCTGGTTAATCCTCGAGAAGCTAGTTCTACTTTGCCGTACAGAGGACTAAAATAAGGCGGGATCTCACTTGGTAGATCACGCACGAGTGTTGGAAGTAACAGAAAATAACTTTGCATATTCTTTAGCTTTTCAACTATCTACTGTTAAATATGATTAAATAACGGAAACTGAAATCAAGTACTTACCTTCAAAAGCTTGTGCATATCAGAATCATGGATTATAACTTCACCAACAATAGATCCACCACGTAAATAAGAAAGTAAATCAGTCTAGCTACATGTCTTGTGCATCCACCCCACATAATAAAGTAAAGCAGTCAAACCAAAAGCATGGTTACTTTGTACATCTAATTCATAAGTCCTTCAATAGTTCAATTCAAGCATTGACTACATGAACGATCAAATAACAAACATGTTCTTTGAGGAGTAAAATCAAACAGTAGGTAGGCATCTAGCAATATATATATATATATACATACATACATACATACATGTATGTATGTATGTATGTATGTATACGCACAAAAAATAAAGATAAAAATAAAATTATCTACATCTTATTATCGTCATGTAGTCGAAGTGCGTAATTATATTTCGTCAAAGTTACAATCAAGCACATGCGAATGTCGTTTACAACAATGCAAAGAGAAATTTTCTTTATATAACTAAAAAAAATATAACATAAAAGGAAAATATGTATATTCACTCTTTACCGCTATCAGATTGTCAAAGCGTGTAGTTATATTTCGTCGAAGTTATGGAATCAAAATCGTGTGATTGATTCTAAACGTGACATACAAACTGAATTATATTAAATATTTTCTCTTTATCATCATCGAGTAATCGAAGTGTATAATTATATACCATTAAAGTTATCATCCATTATTTAAAATACACGTGACACGCCAAAAATCTGATTCGGTGAGCCACTATTCATTGCTTACAAATTACATAATAGTGTTTTCAAATAAAGATGTAAAACTTGGAGCAATCCCAACTTGAAGGACCCGAATGGTTAATACGAAAAGTATAAGGGCGGTATGTCACACCCCAACCTACGGCGGAAATGTCGGGGCGTGAGCTGATTGCCACAGCTCGCAAGGAACTATCAACCAATTATAAAGCGACAATATCTAAATAATTTATTTATTATCAATCAACATTTAAATACAACAAAAAATGAGAAAATTTCAAATACAAAATCAACTATTCTTGTATATGTTTATTATCCTAAAGTCATCTCTACGTGAGCTTCAATTCGATAAGCAATCCAAATCTATAACCTGCAAATGCGTACAAAATATATATTTGTCAATAACACATGTTGAGTGAGTAGATCACCAGTTTTGACACAAAAAAAAATGGTAATAATATATAATGATATAAGGGTGAATAAAAATAGGCAAAACTTTTATCTGTGAGTATAAACAATTAAACCATAGAACATACATAAACAATCAACCATAAAGAAAGGGCTAAACCGTTGCCATGCGAATGGGCAATGGTTACCAAAAATGAGGTGTCGGTGAAACCATTGCCAATGCGATCGGGCTCCGGCCACTCCGACGGTCTTATGATCATACTATAATGAGATTATGTTAGACCTCTCCGAAAGCGATTCAAGTAAGCAAATAACAAGTAACATGCAATCATTCAATTGATACACAGCACAAAGATCACAGTTTGCGTTTCAAAAATAATAAGATAATTAATATGATAAATGGTACGCAAGTGTCCCTAAAACATTTGAAAACAAGTAAAATAGGGGAGTGATTACTCACCTGATCGGATGAACGAAAAAAAAGTGATGATGTGAGAGAGATGAACCCTTCGGGATACACCGACAAAAATTCCTAGTTAAATATAATAATATAGATTAATTATAATGATATAACACGATTTTAATGAATTAAGATTTCGGTGAGATTTGAGTTAAGTTTGGGATTAAGATGTTTATTAATTGCTCGATTAATCTCTATGGTCATTGTTATTAATACTAAATTAATTGAAAATTCCCCAATAATTACCCATGATATAATATTAAATACTTAAATAATTTAGATAATTAAGATATAAGATATGATTGTGATAACAAGATATAAATAAATATATAATTTAATATACAAACTAAATAAAATAATTTAATTGAAATATTCCTTCTTTTATTTAAATAAATAAGTTATTAACATATAAATAAATAGATAATTAAAATAATGTGTAGATAATTAAATATAATTACTACTAAATATAATAAACATTTTGTAAATCTTTTAACGAAAATCTATTTGATACGCTTATTAATATATATTATATATATAAAAACAAGTTTATAAAGGCGTTCAATGATAACGAAACGTGAATCAAGTGTCGGGTTTTAAATAAAAAGAATTAGATTTACTATTATTATTAAAAATGTACTTATACTACATGCATACATATATATATATATGTGTGTGTGTGTGTGTGTGTGTGTGTGTGTGTGTAAACGAGCTTTTAACGAGATTTTAACAAAAGACATAACTTAAAGATGTCGGTCTTAATAAAATAATGTTTATTTAATACTTAATATTAATTATTATTGATTTAAAAACCATTTAATAATTAGAATAAATAAATAAATAAACAACAAACAAACTGTGCAAAACCGGCCACTGCCAGATTCGAACCTGGGCAGGTGGCCACCACAACATCTCAACAAACACGCACAACCAGCTGGTCTAACGTAGCTGATGGTAATCAAATGAAAACATAAAGGTTTATACAAATAGCCGATTTTTCCCCAAATGCTCATAAGAACCCTAATTATCAAATCTGTAAATATGTTCAACGGTTGACTAATTAACGTTGGGACTTTTGTTTATCGATTATAGACGACCACAATACACAAAAAAATTACCTTAAATAATGCTTCGACGATGGTGAACGATGAACTACAACGAACGGCTTAATATGCGCCTATATGATTCATTATGGACTATAAATCGAAATTGGTGTTAGGGTTTTTAATTGCGATGGCCAGGAGATGATGTATGAGGGTTTAATTGGATTGAAAACAACTGGTTAATGGTTTATGTTATTAAGATATATGACGGGTTTGGTAATACGTTAATTCGTATAATAGGGATCATAATTTCCTAACTAATGGCGTCGACATAGTCGATTATGGAAAGATTAACAAGTACTGTGATTTGGTTTCCAAGAATATGATGAGAATTGTGGTCCAAGAATGATAAACGAGTTGCGGGTTTGCTAATTGGGTCATGGATGCGGGTTTGGAATATGGGTAAACCGGGTATGATGATAGTAATAATAATAATTGCATTTTAGTCCCTACCATTTAATGGTGGAAACATATTAGGGTAAAACTAAGGTTTAGGGTAATTATTGTTCATTTAGCAAAGTTTATATAATAAATAAAGATAAGAATATATATATATATATATATATATATATATATATATATATATAATATAGTTAATATTTTTATTGATAAAATTTTCCGAAAGTAAGGCGGGTCGAGTAACGGATATAAAATATTATATTGAATACCCGAGTTGTTACAGTCTCCCCTACTTTAGAGAATTTCGTCCCGAAATTAAAGGATACAATAACAAAACCATTAAAATTTGAGGAAAGAAAGAAAAAAAATTTAAAATAGAATTTAAAAATTTTATCATAACACAGAACTTTGAGTAGTCGAAACAACGCTTCAAATGAAAATCCGATAAGGCCACTTATATATAGGATGTACCAACGGCGTATCCACCATGTCCTTATCATCTCTACATTTGTACCGTTATCCAAATTGCTTTCGGTTCTATATCATGACACACAATTGCACGCATTATGATTTCCATGCGAGGACTTCGATAATTATGTAGGCCTCCATAATTACTTAGGTCGTCGGATGGTCCACATAACTCGTCCCATCATGTGGTTTACAAAATATTTGAAAGACATGATTTTGTGAGAAAAGTTATTAATTTATTATAAATATGAGGAAAGTGTTAACATATTATAAAACCTTTGGGAGTTGATTAATTATAAGTTTAAAATCAGAAGATTTTATAAAATATTTCTAATAACGCAATTTAGGTGAACTTTCAAGTTTGATTAATGAAATTCGTGAAAATTTTAAAGAAACTTAAAAGTTAAGAGAAACGGAAACATTGAAGTTGGGATATATGATGCATCGACAAGATCGATTGTGAAGAAAGAGAGTGGGGATACGAGCCAACTAACAAATTTATGTGAACTTACCAAATATTCTATGATTGCAAGGATAACATCAAAAAAAGTTTATGAAGGAATTAATTGATAATTGATAACATCAACCTGTGAAATTTTTATATATTGCAACATTCGAGGTAGAATTCATAAGATCGAGAGCACAAATTTGAACGAGATTAAACGAAGACTTTGAGGGGTTTAATTTAGTTAAATGAGAAACTCATGAAATTTAAAAGAACTTTATACAACATTGAAATGTCGCAATTGTGTATTTAAGATGAGGTAAATTAAAATATTAAAGTACTGGTAGTAGTAATTGAGAATGCAAAAATATTAATGCAAAAATTTATGTATACAAACAAACTGTAAATAGATGAAATTGGGAAGCGAATATTCACGAATCATCGCAGGTTTTCGACAACAATCGTGCAAATGTCATTAGATAATAGTGAAAATTAATAATAAAATTCCAATTAAATCACCGTGGGAATTCAATGAAATTCGTTTTTTTAATAATGAAAATTAATTTAAATAATGGAAAACAAAATCCATAGCGGAAATAATTTTTTTTAAATGAGGACAAGTTCAATTAATAATAGAGCCATAACAATTCAATTTCAACGATAAAACTTTACAATATGAAAGGTAACTTGTAATGCACGAGATCAATAAATACGTGACGTACAAAAATGTTAAAAATCATAGGTGAGAGTAGAAATTGACACGTTTTCAATAATTTAATAAGCAAACAAGATAAATGAGAAAATACAAATTGAATAATATGGTCAACTAATAATTGACTGCCGAAATTGTGTCTTTTATAATTGAAAAAAGAAAATAATAATAATAAATAAAATTTGTTTCAATTTATGAGGATATAAATATATTGATTAGTTGATGAAATGTTAATGAACCAAATCCTATAATTTTGATTAAGTAAAACCAAACGTATAGATAAGTACGGCAACCAACAATATTGATATTTGGAAATATAAGAAAAATTTTTATTGTATGCGAAAGAGATACTTAAAATGATGGATTTTCCAAGTTGAGTTTGTTCCAAAATTCGCCAAATAATCGTTTAAGGTATAATTGAATACAAAATACGTTTAGACGAAAATGATGAAGACGATAAAAATCTTCTTTGTGAAAACTTAACTACGATTGGTTTGATTCAAAACACCTTTGTTAATCGAGCTTATGAAAACTTAAATACTTGATATCGAATGATTTGTGGCACCTCGAATAGGTTTGTGAAAACGAGGTTTGACTAAGGTAAGCTTGATGAAATTAAGTCTTGCGGGTCTAGAATCGAATAAGCGAGAAAGACCTTGTTACAAGAAGAAAAAAAAACCTGAAAGGCATAGAGTTGGTAGGTTTAAGATAAATGAGCATTGGTAGTATGGCATGGTGCCGGTACAATCTGAACTCAGCGTGAATGAGTAAAGAACAATGCGTTGCGCAGGTGATTAGGGTCTCCATTATTGTAGAAGGCACGTGTAGCAGGTGTATAAAGCTAAGTCGAAGGCATAGACCATTGTGGGATGTCTTTGTGTCGTAGGCAGCGTAACGACAAGTGTTAACGGGATAACCATAACTATTATAGTGAGTGTAAGAATGACACAAGAATTGAGTTGGATGACGAAAGTCGCGAATAAGACGTAACGAGCGTATTCTGGTGTAAGATTTCTTGTTTGGGACACTATGATTTCGTTGAGATTGATAAATGGGTTTACTTAATAACCTAAACTCGATTATTAAGCTTGCGCTTGCTATTATCGTTGTTATGAGGGTGAGTAAGGGTAAATGAATCGAAATTTCTTTGAAAGAAGTTAGTGAACAAGATTAAATTGATTGTATTAGTGTTTAGAATTTATACCCTAGAGATTGTAGGAGCTATCTCATTGACTGTACTTGTGGTCATAAAGCGGGTGTAGAGAATATATGATCTATATTGTTTGATGTAGAAATCCTTCTATAATTATGTAAATTGAGATTAAATGAGTATAAATAATAAGTTGTGTAAATTTCTTAATAGTTATTAAGGAATAGTGATATTTGACATAAGTTGTGCTAGCGTTAATCATGACTTAAGGATAAGTCAACATTTAAATGAGATAATCTATACGACAATTTGTTAAGTAGATGATATAATCAATGAGGTGATTTGATATGAGATATTTGTCGAAGCATAACAGATTAAAATGTTAATACTTAAAATTTGAGGGTGATAAATGAGATGTAATTGATAGTTATTGGGGGTATTGAGTTACTTGTGATAAGTTCGTTAATTGATAACGTGATAATAGTGAACATGAGGGATATTATTAAAATATTAAGGTATTTAATATTATTATATTTGATAGTTTGATGATGTTGTAATATGCGTATGAGAAAATAGTTACTAATTGCTCTTGATAATTTGTGAATTTGATAATATGAGTGCGAGATGACCGATTAGATAATTAAATAGTAAGTTGTTTAGATGGACTTGTGATAACAGAGTCCGAGTGAGTGAATGATTTGTGCTCCATTATGGAAATAAAGATATTTGTGAGTATGTGAATGAATTGAATCAGTAAGTCTTGGTTCGATGTAATTGAATAATTAAGTAATTGAGTCAAATCGTAACTTGTTTCAAATAAAATAAAATACATAAACAAATAAAAAAAATAACGTAAGTTTCTTGATATTGGGTTTCCCATGGCATTTTATTGGTCCATGAGTGTAACGTGCCGTTTTAATCGACCAAACTAAATAACGAATGACAAATGTAAGTATGAGTAGTTGAAGTATCTCATGTATCACCACACGTGATAATGCTCCAACCAAATATCGTAAATATAATAATTGTGAAAATGAATAGTTGGCGTGTCCATGGCGTCCCATGGATTTTTCACCCGACTAGACATTAAAAAGTAATAAAATAATAACAATAAAACGCAATGGAAAAAAATGTAACCGTTAACTGATTACGATAAACACTATAAACGTAAAAACAAAACTTAGGAAATCCTAAAAGAAATTCTCGTCAACGAAAACAACCAACAAAAATTTAAATGTAAATATATATCTTGGGAATGAGGTATTGTGTCGGAGTTATAAAAATATTTTGAGGATGAGACACAGTCTCGGAGTAATAAAATATTTTGAAAGTGAAGCATAGCTTCGGAGTTGTGTGTGTATATGACAATTAAATAAACAATTAGCTAAGCAGCTACATAAGTATTTAATCTAACAAGTAATTACATAAGCTGTAAACAACCAAATAAAACACATTAGGTAAACAAATAAGCACGTATGGGGTTTCTAAGCATGTTACTACGGCACCACTAACGACCTATCTTAAACCTTCGGCTCTGATACCAATCTGTCACACCCCAACCTACGGCGGAAATGTCGGGGCGTGAGCTGATTGCCACAACTCGCAAGGTACTATCAACCAATTATAAAGCAACAATATCTAATTAATTTATTTATTATCAATCAACATTTAAATACAACAAAAATAGAGAAAATTTTAAATACAAAATCAACTACTCTTGTATATGTTTATTATCCTAAAGTCATCTCTACGTGAGCTTCAGTTCGATAAGCAATCCAAATCTATAACCTGAAAATGCGTACAAAATATATTTGTCAACAACACATGTTGAGTGAGTAGATCACCAGTTTTGACACAAACAAAAATGGTAATAATATATAATGATATAAGTGAATAAAAATAGGCAAAACTGTTATCTGTGAGTATAAACAATTAAACCATAGCACATACATAAACAATCAACCATAAAGAAAGGGCTAAACCGTTGCCATGCGAATGGGCATTGGTTACCAAAAATGAGGTGTCGGTGAAACCATTGCCAATGCGGCCGGGCTTCGGCCACTACGACGGTCGTATGATCATACTATAATGAGATTATGTTGGACCTCTCCGAATGCGATTCAAGTAAGCAAGTAAGCAAATAGCAAGTAACATGCAATCATTCAATTGATACGCAGCATAAAGATCACAGTTTGCGTTTGAGAAATAATAAGATAATTAATAAGATAAAAGGTACGCAAGTGTCCCCAAAACATTTGAAAACAAGTAAAATAGGGGAGTGATTACTCACCTGAACGGATGAACGAAAAACAAGTGATGATGTGAGAGAGATGAACCCTTCGGGATACACCGACAAAGATTCCTAGTTAAATATAATAATATAGATTAATTATAATGATATAACACGATTTTAATGAATTAAGATTTCGGTGAGATTTGAGTTAAGTTTGGGATTAAGATGTTTATTAATTGATCGATTAATCTCTATGGTCATTGTTATTAATAGTTTAATTAATTGAAAATTCCCCAATAATTACCCATGATATAATATTAAATACTTAAATAATTTAAATAATTAAGATATAAGATATGATTGTGATAATAAGATATAAATAAATATATAATTTAATATACAAACTAAATAAAATAATTTAATTGAAATATTCCTTTATTTATTTAAATAAATAAGTTACTAACATATAAATAAATAGATAATTAAAATAATGTGTAGATAATTAAATATAATTAGTACTAAGATATAATAAATATTTTTTAAATCTTTTGACGAAAATCGATTTGATACGCTTATTAATATATATATTATATATATAAAAACAAGTTTATAAAGACGTTCAATGATGACGAAACGTGAATCAAGTGTCGGGTTTTAAATAAAAAGAATTAGATTTACTATTATTATTAAAAATGTACTTATAATACATACATATATATATATATGTGTGTGTGTGTGTGTAAACGACTTTTAACGAGATTTTGGCAAAAGACATAACTTAAAAGATGTCAGTCTTAATAAAATAATGTTTATTCAATACTTAATATTAATTATTATTGATTTAAAAACCATTTAACAATTAGAATAAATAAATAAATAAATAAACAACAAACAAACTGTGCAAAACCGGCCACTGCCGGATTCGAACCCGGGCAGGTGGTCGGCACAACATCTCAACAAACACGCACAACCAGCTGGTCTAACGTAGCTGATGGTAATCAAATGAAAACATAAAGGTTTATACAAATATCCAATTTTTCCCCAAATGCTCATAAGAACCCTAATTATCAAATCTGTAAATATGTTCAATGGTTGACTAATTAACGTTGGGGCTTTTGTTTATCGATTATAGACGACCTCAATACACAAAACAATTACCTTAAATAATGCTCCGACGATGGTGAACGATGAACTACAACGAACGGCTTAATATGCGTCTATATGATTCATTATGGACTGTAAAATCGAAATTGGTGTTATGGTTTTGAATTGCGATGGCCAGGAGATGATGCACGAGGGTTTAATTGGATTGAAAGCAACTGGTTAATGGTTTATGTTATTAAGATATATGACGGGTTTGGTAATACGTTAATTCGTATAATAGGGATCATAATTTCCTAATTAATGGTGTCGGCATAGTCGATTATGGAAAGATTAACAAGTATTGTGATTTGGTTTTCAAGAATATGACGAGAATTGTGGTCCAAGAATGATAAACGAGTTGCGGTTTTGCTAATTGGGTCATGGATGCCGGTTTGGAAAATGGGTAAACCAGGTATGATGATAGTAATAATAATAATTGCATTTTAGTCCCTACCATTTAATGGTGGAAACATATTAGGGTAAAACTAAGGTTTAGGGTAATTATTGTTCATTTAGCAAAGTTTATATAATAAATAAAGATAAGAATATATATATATATATATAATATAGTTAATATTTTTATTGATAAAATTTTCCGAAAATAAGGCGGGTCGAGTAACGGATATAAAATATTATATTGAAAACCCGAATTGTTACATGGTACGGAAGATCTCAATAGGCGGTTTGGTGGAGATCAAAAGTTCAATGATCAAGTTGAATAACTTGGTGTTATGGTTATATTTTATTTATTATTAAATAAATTAGAATTATAGTTTAATTATGTTTCCTAGTTTAAGTAGGATTAGAATTGTGGGCGTTATATAAACCCATCAAAAGTTTTATTTTTGTAGAGTAGAAAGAGTAGAAATTAGTTTATTGTTGTTTCTTATTAAAGAGTCGCATAAATGTTTTATGCAATATTGTATTTGGTGTTATTGATTCACTTGTCTAAGGTTTAACAAGTGGTAGCAGAGCCTAACGATCCTGACTCGTGTTTCCGATTGGTGGCAAGTCTTGATTGCGGTAGTAGCTCTGATCAAAACCGGTCACGGTTAAGATACGATTCAAGATCCGCAGGTACGTATCCAGAAGCAAGTTAAGATCGTGAGGAAAGAAAACGCGAACGTGAGTGCTGCGTGAGTCGTAATATTATATATTGTTTGCATAAATATATAATCGTGAATCGTTACAGTTAGGGGTGTTCAAAATTATCCGAATCCGAATCCGAATCCGTATCCGAATTATCCGACTATCCGTATCCGAACTATCCGAAAATTCGGATATCCGTATCCCGGATATCCGAAAATTCGGATTCGGATTCGGATATCAATTTTTAGATTTTTCGGATAGTTCGGATATCCGAACTATCCGACATAGTAATTTTAATATATTTTAATTTTATATTATGTAACAAATATAATTAAAACCCTAGATATGTTTTCAGCCTTTTCTTTTCTCCAACTCCTCCAACTCAAACCCAGCCTCCACTATCCTCTACATATCCAACCTCTACTTTCCTCCCCACCGTCGGCGTCGACCACCAGTTTCGGATTCCCCTCAACTCTCCTCCATAGATCCAGCCTCCACTCCACCATGTCACTCGCCAACGGTTGTTCGTGGTCTGTGATGATTCGTGGTTGTGTTTTTTTATGGCCAGTGATGATTGTGGCTGTGTTTTTTGCCAACTAGTTTGCTTAGTTTCATCAGTTAGTTTTTGATTTTTTGCGAAATGTGCAAAACTAATTTCTTATGAGGCTACATTCAGATATGAGATAACAATGGATACCACTGATATAATTTTGGGTCACGAAGAATAAATATTAAATAGAAATTGTTTTTTTTTTCATTTTTTTTCAGAATCGGATATCCGTTTCACTATCCGAACGGATATCCGAACGGATATCCGAACTTCGGATATCCGAAATTTTGGATACGGATTCGGATAGTGAAATCTACTATCCAAAACTTCGGATATCCAGTTTTGAACACCCCTAGTTACAAGCAACATCAAAGTCTTTTCTTGGTATCTAAGCCAATAAGTATTATTTAATTATTTTGGTGCTGCTCTCGTAAATAAGAACGAAAGTTGCAAGAATTTATTCTTTTGGGTTTTGTCTTCTTGTGAGATACTACACCAGGTGATTATTTTGATTAGGATCAAAAGTCAAGACCCATCATTTATACAATTGATTATATTTGTCAATTGTAAAACCCATAAGCCGTCGTCCTCTATTTGATTTAGCATATCATACGTCGATTAATCAGAATTTGAGGCGCCAGTTTCAATCCGCCAAGAAATCATAATAATGACAGAGTTATAGATGGTAGGAGGAATCAAGAAGTTGAACCAAAGCAAGTATAAACAATGGTCGACATGTATCAAATCGTATCTTCAAGGTTAAGATCTTTGGCAGGTAACGAACGGTACCTAGACGAGACACCTGCAAACGATATTAACGATAGTATCGGGAAGTGGCAGGTGAAAGAGGGCCGTGCGATGTTTATCATCAAGACAATGGTGGATGATGATGTTCTTGATCACATTCAAGATCTCGAATACCCAAAGCAAGCGTGGGATACGCTGGAGACCTTATTCACGAAGAAGAACGATGCTCGATTACAACTAGTCAAAGGCGAGTTAATGACGATTTCCCAAGGTGATATTCCTATCGCAAAATATTTTCGCAAGGTAAAGAATATGTGTCGCGAGATTGGAGAACTCGATCCACAGTCTCGGGTTAGCGATGCTCGTATGAAGCGGATACTCATTCATGGTTTAAGGACGGAGTATCGTAGCTTCGTTACCGCTATTCAAGGGTGGGCGACCCAACCGAGTATTACCGAGTTCGAGAACATTCTTGTTGGACAAGAAGCCTTGGCGAAACAGTTAGCCGATATGTCGATTAAAACCAAGAGCGAATCCTTGTATGTTGGAAGAAAGGAGAAGCATCGGTTTAGTAAAAATCATAACCGTTATGGTGAGAAAGGCAAGGGTAAATCAATGGAGAATGAGAAACGTAACCGACCCAAGAAGAGAGAATGGAACCAGAAGGGCCGGGTTGACAACTTTGAAGAAGATTCATCAGATGAAGAGAACCGAGACAAGGAATCAAGGTACCAACCAAAAAAGTTTTCTTTTAGGTGCCATAAATGTGGACAAAAAGGGCACATGGCAGAATACTGTCGAGAACCTATGAAGGAAGGTAATGCAACTGTTGTTAGAGAAGAAGAACCGTAGGATGTGGAGTCTAATATGGCCGAGGTTCAAGGAAAATACACAGTTGACACTGAATTCAAACCGAACCTGGTAGATGAATGGTTTGAAGAAGGCTCCTGTTGGTGGACAAGTCAGGAAGTAGTGCCTGAGTCGAATCCGTTGAAGGTAACCTTGGAATCATCTATTCACTACGTGAAAATTGACCTTTGGCCAGTGTGCCGTAGGCCTTTAGCCACACACATTTGGTTCAGGTCATATGTGGCCAAAGGTCGCGACACCGTGGGTATGATATGGCCACAAACAGTTTTTGGTGGCCTTATGTGGTAATAAGTGTGGCTAAAGGGTACAGGCATTAGTTGCTGGCCATCAAGAAGCCTCTCCAATAAGTGTGGCTAAACGGTAGAAAATGGCCACATGAGTATTTACTATGAGTGACCATTGCACGTATATAGCCACATGAATTAATGTTTCAGCCACATGAATTTTATAATAATGTGGCCAATAGGGTTGTGTTAAGCGTGCATTGTGACCTATACCGTGTGGATATAGCAAATCAATGGCCACTTAAATTTAATAATAGTGTGGCTAATTATATTATATAGACACTGGATATTACATTAAAAGTGGCTAAATATATTTACTTGCCACTCAAAAACTCCTTTGTAGATTATAGTGTGGCCATTGTCTTACCGTTTGTCACACAAAATGTTTTTCCTAATTTAAAGTGTGGCTATTGTCAAACTTTTCGTCACACATAGTGAAGTATTGTGTGGCTAATCATAACTTATAGACACTGGAGGTTATTGTAAATGTGGCTAAAAATGTGAACTTTCTAGTCAAAAACTCTTTTATAGTTTGTGGTGTGGCCATTGTCTTACCGTTTGTCACACATAATGCTTTTCATAATTTAAAGTGTGGCTATTGTCAAACTTTTCGTCACACATAGTGACGTACTGTGTGGCTAATAATATCATATAGACACTATAGGTTGTTGTCAATGTGGCTAAAAATGTGAAGTTGCCACTCAGACACTCTTTTGTGGTGTGACCATTGTCTTACCGTTTGTCACACATAATGCTTTTCCTAATTTAAAGTATGGCTATTATCAAACTTTTCGTCACACATAATGAGGTACTGTGTGGCTAATAATATCATATAGACACCGGAGGTTGTTGTCAATGTGGATAAAAATGTGAAGTTGCCACTCAATGTGATAATCGTCAATTTCAGGTTAACTCCGTTAACTCCGTTAACTCAACTCCGTCAATTCAAACTTAAAGATCACTGAATCTATAACGCACACCTCATTACATTTAAACTAGGGTTTAAATGACGCTTAACACTTACTACATGTGTAGTCTTTCGGGAATTGCACCGAAACGCAAACGAGTTGACGCGAACGATTGGTGAATAAACGAAAAACGTCAAAACAATAATTATGTGATAATTATGTGTTAGACTTATGTGTTATGTGATAACATTGTTATAAACGTTAACTCAATGTGCTAGAACTAGTTAATTAAGCTAGAAGTAACATTTGGAAGTTGAGGGACTAAAGTGTAACATGTTATTATTATTAATAACAATAAACCCTAACTCTCTCTTCTCCCTTTCACTCTACCCGACGGCAGCCCTCCCCCTCCCCTCTCTCGCGATCGGCAGCCTCACACACACACATATACACAAGATCTTTCAAGTTTGATCGAAGATTAAGGTGCTAGGAAGGTATAAACAACTATCCTATGCATTCTTCTTGCTTAATTTCGATTTTTAATGGGTTAATTGTGAACCCTAGGTTCCGAAAATTTTCATATATGGTGCTCATATGATTTGTTTGATTAGATGATGTATTGATTGTGATTTGATAACTAGAATTGATGTTATCACATGTTAATTGTTTGTGTATTTGATTTGAGTTCAAGTAAAAACCCTAATCATGTATGTAATGTGTAATTGATGTGCATGGATAGTGATTATGGAGTCTAGAGTGTTATATGAACGGATTATAGTCTATAGATGGTTAATATGTTGAGTTTTGTTGCAAACAGTTTCTGGACAGATTGTGTTGTTGATGTTCAATTGACTGTAACGGGGTGTAAATGTGAAAATTGGTTGAGATTATTGATACTACCGTAAACTAGGTTGAGTCTAGTTTCTAAAGAATATAAATTTGCAATTTTTGAACGTGTAAAAGTTAACTTTTATGATTTTACAAAAACGTTGTGCAAAGCTGAGTTGTTAGACCTGCTGTTAGGTTGTTTTGTAAATATTATATCTCATGAACTACAAGGCCAAATGGGTTGGTTCCACTTCTGGAAGTTAACTTGTTGAGTTAAGAACCAAACCCAATTGGTCTTGCATTGTTGGATTTTTCATTTAACGGAATTTCAAATAACATTCTGTTGCGCATGAATTTGACTGTTATGAGCTTGCTGTAATGTTTTGATCATTATGAGAAATCTATGTGGAATAAAAATAAAATAAAATATGTTCTGGAAACCTAACAAATGCATGCTTTTGTGATGATTTTTGGTAAATTCATTGAGATGCTATGATCGGTGGAATAGTACAATCTTTCAATTAGAATTTCTGTCTCGGTGAAACTAGCTGCTGAATTTTGTGAAAATGCATGAAACATGATAATTGCTAGTTAATTGTTATGATTTGACCAAATTTCCCCTGCGGGGAATACTTGCTAAATAGTTGTCGTGTTTTGACCAAATTGCCCTTACGGGGAATAATTGCTAGTTAATTGTTATGTGTGACCAAATTGCCCTTACGGGGAGTAATTGCTAGTGATGTACATTATTAATACATGACACGTAAATAATTGCTCACACATGTAATGTATCACGAATGTACTTGTTAAAGTCACACACGATTCACAAACGAAACACGAAACACATTGTGTGCATAGGTATTATGTGCCGAGTCTAGAGACTCGATAATAGTTCCGACACTTAGAAAAATCTCTTTGTTGTTATAGAACGCTAGAGAGAGTTTTTCTGTGACGCGCATCCTTTGGTGATTTATTTTGGGAATTCTTCGCAAACAGTGAGTTCACTTACCCCTTTTAAACTGTTTTCAAACGCTTTTCACTTGGGGGAGATAACATACTCCGAAAACGCTTTTAAGATTTTGTTAAAATAAATTATATATCACTTGTAAAGACTAAGTGGCAAACGCAATAACTAAAGTCCTTCATTCACATCGAACCGTTTAATATTGGATAATAGCGAGTCATTGTTGAGTAGTACTACTGGGTTTGACAAACCCCACCCAACGCTAAACTCGACTGGAGGTCGAGTGGGTGTAATCTTGGCTAAACACATACCATGGTCGGGATAGACCTGGTGGCAAGGCAAATGAAAAACAGTCAGCTTCGGTGTCGAACACTTAGTAATACTTGTTTTATAGGCTAGCTACCTATAGATATATAATTGACATAACACTATCTGGTAACGCAAAACGCTGAAACGCAAAACGCTGAAACGCAAAACGCTGAACGCAAAACGCTGAACGCAAACGCTAAACGCTTTATTTTATATAAACTTGTGAACTCACCAACCCCGTGTTGACACTTTTAGTATGTTATTCTCAGGTAGCCGAGGCGGGCGCGCGGTTTAGGATCATGCATTGCTTGAAACACTTTTAATTATGCAAACTTATTTTAAACTGTTATCATTGGGTTTTAAGTCGTCCTGCGTGACGCAACATTGGTTTCTATGGTTTTACGCTTCCGCATTTGATTACTCGTAAATGTTTTTATGGTTTGATTATAACTAATGAATCCGATCTTGTTAGTTCACACCCTCTGACGGTAAAACTCCGTTAGTGGATTTTGAGGGTGTGACAGATTGGTATCAGAGCCATTGGTTATAGCGAACTAAAAGCTGCATGCATACTAGACTATAACCGCGACGACCCATTAGTTATAATGATACGCACTGCATATGTTTGTGTAGTCTTTGTAATCTTATCTCTTTACCTCTTTCACTCATACGCGCGCATACATGGCTTACCTGTAGGGATGTCGACGCCACCATCATCATCATCCGATCCGATGACTCGTGCTCATGGGAAGGAACCGCAGTTACCTACCTCATCGCCACCCCGTGTAGTCCCGGAACTCGAAGCTCCTGCACCGAAGAGGTATCGCTTATCCGGAGGCATGTACGAAAACGAAGTTAGCTGGGATTGGTACCCTAATATGATCAGACGTATGATCTATCGTGAAAAAGTTCCCCCATTACCACCCCCGAACCATCCTGCTTACCCCAACACCCTACCACCCATAACCGAACCTGTAGAGCGAGTTCTCGCAGCTGTTGTTTCTTGTTTGGAGCGTGATGTTGGTTACATGCGTTATACGAGAGCGAACGTATCCGGACTGTTAAAGGATGGAACCGAAACTAAAGAGGAAATTTCCCGCCTGACAGCGGCCATGAAGGAAATGCAAGAGGCTAGTGATCAACAGATGAAGATTTTGAGAAAGATGCAAGCCGAGATGATAGACTTGCAAGAACAACTCCAAGTAGCAAGGACTCGAACTGAGATAGCTTTAGAGCGTTGCGATATCTTACAAATGCAAATTGTTCAGAACACAGCCGAACCTGAGGCAGAGCCTGAGGCAGGGCCTGAAGAGGAACTCGAAGAAGATCCCGAAGAGGAGCCTGAGGAAGATCCGGAGGAGGAACCCGAAGATGAACCGGAGGAAGAACCGGCTGAGCCGGAGGCACACTCAGAGGTGTCCTCAGACGATGACATCTGAGAATGATAACACTTAGATGTCTGGAAGAAACGCTGGACACGGACGTGGCAACATCAACTTGACTGCAGCAGAACTCCAAACTCTGCTGAACGACCATGCGGCGGCCGCTCTAGCCGCACATGTTCAGAACCAGGCTGGAGGTCCAATTGGAACATGTACCTTCAAGAATTACCTTGACTGCAAGCCCAGTACGTTTAAGGGCACCGAGGGAGCTATAGGCTTTCTGCGTTGGGCTGAGAAGGCCGAATCGGCGTTTGAGATGTGTAATTGTCCCCCTGCCAGTAGGGTCAAATTTGCTGCTGGAACACTCGAAGATTCTGCCCTCACTTGGTGGAATTCAAACGTGCAGATCCTTGGATTGGAACTGGCTAACGCTATGAACTGGGAAGAGTTCAAGAACATGATGGGAGAAGAGTACTGTCCTAGGGAGGAGATTGCAAAGTTGGAATCAGAGTTTTGGTCATTGAAGATGGTGGGTTCGGAAATCGAAGCCTACACCACCCGTTCTCACGAGTTAGCGGTGATGTGTCCACGGATGGTAGACCCGCCGAGTAAGAGGATTGAAATGTATATTGATGGGTTAGCACCGCAGATTCAGGGCATGGTGACGTCTTCCAGACCAGCCACGATTCAACAAGCGATTCGGTTAGCTCACAAACTGACGGATCAAGCAGTGACCCAAGGTGCGTTACCACATAGGGGTTCAACCACTAAAGCCCGTGACAACCCGAACACTGGCAACAGCAGTAACAACAACCTGAGCAGCGGAAAGAGAAAGTTTGACAACACCAGATCCTCATCCCCGAACCCCCCACAGCAACAACACTACCGTAAGCCCGAATTCACCCGGAGTTTCAACCATCATGGTCACAACAACAATAACAACGGTGGCGTGCAGGGTTCGAGCGGCTATGCTGGGAAATATCCGAAGTGCAACAGGTGCAACTATCATCAAGCTGGCCCATGTGACCGTGTCAAGTGTCTGAGATGCGGAAAGATGGGTCACCAGGCAAAGGAATGTAGAGGAGACCTTGCGGCAAAGGGTGCTCCTAAACCGCCTATGACGACTAAGGGATGTTTTGAGTGTGGACAAGAGGGACATTTTAAGAAAGACTGCCCCAAGCTGAAACAGAACGACAACAATGGAGGTAATGGAAGTGGCAGTGGTGGTGGAAACAATGGAAAAAGGAAGAGCTTTTGTTATTGGGTCGGGTCAAGCCCGCAATGATCCGTACGTGGTGACAGGTAAGTTCCCTGTGAACGATTGTTTTGCTTCTGTATTGTTTGACACTGGAGCTGATAGGAGTTTTGTGTCGAAAGCCTTTAGTCAACTCTTAGACCTAACTCCAACTCCGTTAGATGCTAAGTTTCCTGTTGAATTAGCTGACGGTAAGACTATAGTAACGACTCATGTACTTGCGGGATGTAAGTTAAAACTGTCAGGTCATATTTTTGATATAGACCTCATACCTTTTACGCTTGGTAGTTTCGATGTCGTTGTCGGCATGGATTGGTTATCCGAGAACCGAGCAAAGATTATTTGTCATGACAAGATAGTCCCCATTACTACCCCTTCTGGCGAGATCATTTCGATCCGAGGTGAGAGAAGCGGCATGACCACCAGCGTCATTACCCTCATGAAGGCGTAGAAGTATCTACGAAAGGGTCATTCGGCAATTTTAGCGCATATTGTCGAGAAACCAGCGGAGGAGAAACGAATCGAAGATATACCGATCGTGCGAGATTTTCCGGAAGTATTCCCGGAGGATTTGCCAGGACTCCCTCCTATACGACAAGTCGAGTTTCAAATCGAGCTGACACCAGGTGCAGCACCCATAGCACGAGCCCCGTATCGGCTCGCACCGGCGGAGCTTCAGGAACTGTCCACTCAGCTGCAAGATTTGTTGGATAAGGGTTTTATCCGACCTAGCTCATCGCCATGGGGAGCCCCTGTCTTGTTTGTCCGAAAGAAGGACGGGACTTTCCGCATGTGCATCGACTACCGGGAGTTGAACAAGGTGACGGTCAAGAACCGTTATCCTTTACCCCGAATTGATGATCTGTTTGACCAGCTCCAAGGATCGAGTTACTACTCGAAGATCGATCTGCGGTCTGGTTACCATCAACTAAGAGTGCGCGAAGAAGATATCTCAAAGACGGCTTTCAGAACACGGTATGGTCACTATGAGTTTTCAGTTATGCCTTTTGGCTTAACCAACGCACCAGCCGTATTTATGGATCTTATTAATCGAGTATGCAAGGCGTACCTCGACAAGTTTGTGATTGTGTTTATTGACGATATCCTGGTCTATTCCAAGGACAAGGTTGACCATGAGGAACACTTAAGGGTAATTTTGGAATTATTGAAGAAGGAACAACTGTACGCAAAACTCTCGAAATTCGAATTTTGGCTTCGCGAGGTTCACTTTTTAGGACATGTGATCAACGTGAACGGTATCCATGTCAATCCCGGTAAGGTAGAGGCCATCAAAAACTGGGAAGCACCTAAGACTTTGACTGAGGAGCGGCAATTCCTAGGACTGGCCGGCTACTACCGGCGTTTCATCGAAGGATTTTCAAATATTGCTCAACCTCTCACCGCTTTGATTCATAAAGGCACTAAGTACAATTGGGGTGACGCGCAAGAATCCGCTTTTCAACTGTTGAAAACCAAACTCTGTAGCGCCCCTATTCTAGCCCTACCCGAGGGAACGGAGAATTTTGAGGTACATTGTGACGCATCGATACAAGGTCTCGGTTGTGTGCTGATGCAACTCAAGAAGGTTATAGCCTATGCCTCTCGACAACTACGGATTCACGAGAAGAACTACACGACCCATGATTTGGAACTCGGAGCTGTGGTGTTTGCCCTTAAGATATGGAGGCATTACTTTTACGGTACCAAGTTTACCATTTACACCGACCACAAGAGTCTCCAGCATATCTACGATCAGAAGGAGCTGAACATGCGACAGCGTCGTTGGGTCGAGTTGCTTAAAGATTATGATTGTGCCATCAAGTACCACCCTAGCAAGGCCAATGTAGTGGCCGACGCCCTCAGTAGAAAAGAAACCGATAAACCCAGAAGAGTGCGAGCATTGCAACTCACGATTCATGTCAACTTACCCGACCAGATTCGCGATGCCCAACTCGAAGCTTTGAAAAATGATAATCTTCCATCGGAACTCATGCGGGGCATGAACAAGCAACTTGAAACCAAATCGGACGGGTCCGATATTTTGAGAACCAGATTTGGGTTCCACGACACGGAGAGTTGAGAAAGCGTGGCAACTTTCAGTGGGGTGTATATTATGGCATTTATGTTGCTATGGAGGCTAGCACTTGTTGCGCTTCCGTTTGTCTTAGTTTTAGTAATACCTGGTTTAATTTACGGAAGGATTCTAACGAGGTTATCAAGACAAATGAGGGAGGAGTATAATAAGGCTGAGACGGTGGCACAACAGGCGTTTTCTTCAGTAAGAACAGTGTATTCTTTTGTGGGTGAAGAGAAGACCATTAAAGAGTACTCTGATGCACTACAAGGCACGGTGAAGTTGGGTTTAAAGCAGGGGTTGGCTAAAGGGCTTGCGATTGGCAGCAATGGTGTGGTTTTTGCTGTATGGGCTTTCTTGTGTTGGTAAGGTAGTAGATTGGTAATGTACCATGGAGCTAGAGGAGGAACTGTGTGGTCAGTTGTAGCAGGGATTGCTGTTGGCGGGCTGTAAGTTTCTTTTTTTCTTTTTTTGGTTCTGGCTATTCATCGACATATCAAATTACAATTTCAGATAATGAATTTAATAATGACAGAGCACTTGGTTCTGCAATGTCCAACGTGAAGTACTTCTCGGATGCTATGGCTGCTAGCAATCGTATACGAGAAGTGATCAAAAGAGTTCCCTCTATTGATTCAGACAACATGGAAGGGGAGATACTGCAAGAAGTGCATGGAGAAGTTGAATTCAAGAACGTTGAGTTTGCATATCCCTCAAGGCCCGAGTCTTTGGTATTCAAAGACTTTAACTTAAAGGTTCCGGCAAGGAAGACAGTGGCGTTGGTGGGTGGAAGCGGGTCTGGTAAGTCTACAGCAATTGTGTTGTTGTTGAGGTTTTATGATCCCAGCGGAGGAGAGATTTGTGTGGACGGGGTGAGGATTGATAAGCTTCAACTAAAATGGTTGAGATCACAAATGGGGTTGGTGAGCCAAGAGCCTGCTATGTTTGCCACCACCATAAAAGAAAACATACTTTTCGGCAAGGAAGATGCCACCATGGAAGAAGTCATTGAAGCTGCCAAGGCTTCGAATGCCCATAACTTTATCTCCCAGTTGCCGCAAGCCTATGACACGCAGGTTCCTTTTTCCATCATCTGTATCCTAAAATATCAAAAACATAAAAAATATATACCCTATAAGGTACGTGTATCCTTTACCCGCACATTTGTAAGTTATACGCATAAATGAACAATATCAAACTAATATGCTGACGTTTTTCTTTTATTTTGTATCGTTACACATGTAAGGCTAGTGCATAAACAAACAATCAAACTAACTTTCTCATAGATTTTTTTCAATTTAGTGACGTTTACCACATTTGAATGTTAAATATGCATGTTAGGCCATACACATTCAGTTTTTTAGCATAAAAACAGATAAACAATAGTCATTACATTTTTCCCTTTTCTTTCATCTTTAAATTTGTTAAGAATCGAAGTAAACAGGCAGATAGTTTCAAATCACTGGTAACCGTAAAACCATAATTTTCCAACAGTAATTTACTTTATTTTATGCTTATAATTGTTGTAAATTACAGGTTGGCGAAAGAGGAGTTCAGATGTCTGGTGGGCAAAAGCAAAGAATTGCAATTGCTCGTGCAATAATCAAGTCACCTTGTATCCTTCTATTGGACAAGGCAACAAGTGCGCTCGACTCAGAATCCGAGCGAATCGTTCAAGAGGCACTTGACCATTCATCCATCGGTCGAACCACCATCGTTATTGCTCACCGTCTATCCACGGTTAGAAATGCGGATATGATATCCGTGGTCCAAAACGGTCAGGTGGTAGAGTCCGGATCCCATCATGACCTCATTCAACTTGAAAACGGTCTCTACAAGTCACTCGTTCGACTTCAAGAAACCAAGCAAAATGATGAAACCCCTCCACAAGGACTTTCATCTATCTCCTCATCATTTGATGTTCACAACATGAGCAGCTATGGGCGATCGAGCTCTGTAAAATCAGTCAATCACAATGGAAGGGCCAACTTTACCTCATCGACCAACCAAAAAGTTTCCTTTAAGAGGCTTTTAGCAATGAACACTCCTGAATGGAAGCAAGCATTGTTTGGGAGTGTGTGTGCAATTCTGTTTGGTGCGGTCCAGCCAGTATTTTCCTTCTCAAAGGGGGCAATGATATACGTTTATTTTTTGAAGGATCACGATGAGATCAAACAGAAAACAATGACTTATACCCTATGTTTTGCCGCTTTGTCAGTTCTCTCGATGGTAATCAATGTCATTCAACATTACAACTTTGCAGCCATGGGAGAATACTTAACCAATAGGGTCCGAGAAAAGATGCTGTCAAAGATACTCACCTTTGAAATTGGATGGTTCGATCAAGATGAAAATTCAAGTGGGGCCATCTGTTCGAGACTTGCTACTGATGCCAATATGGTATGGTTTTACATCTAGTTCACCTTACCTCAAATAGTTTATCTTTTCAGTAATGTCTAATGATTTGATTTTCAAACAGGTGCGATCTTTGGTGGGTGATCGATCCTCACTTCTAATTCAAACATTGTCTGCAGTGACGGTTTCCTGTACAATGGGGTTGGTGATCGCGTGGAAAATGGCATTGGTTGTTATAGCGGTTCAGCCACTGATAATCATAAGCTACTATTGCAAGCAAGTTCTATTAAAGAGCATGTCAAAGAAAGCCATGAAATCACAAGGAGAAAGCAATAAGCTCGCAGCCGAAGCTGTCTCCAATTTACGTACAATCACCGCCTTCTCATCTCAAACACGAATCCTCAAAATGCTTCTAGGGACCCAAAAGGCACCAATGCGTGAAAGCATCCGGCAAGCTTGGTATGCTGGATTGGGGCTTGGGTTTTCTCAAAGCCTTGTCTCTTGTACTTGGGCTCTAAGCTTTTGGTATGGCGGGAAATTGATTAGCAATGGTGACCTTAGTGCAAAGGCGTTTATGCAAACGTTTTTGATCTTAGTGAACACAGGTATGGTCATTGCAGAAGCTGGAACCATGACAAATGACCTGGCTAAAGGATTTGATGGAGTGCAGTCGGTTTTCAATGTATTAGACCGTAACACCTTGTTAAATCCTGATGATCCTGAAGGTATAAAGCCCGAGATCATTACAGGACATGTAGAGATAAGTGATGTTCACTTCGCTTACCCAGCTCGGTCTGACATCATGATCTTTAACGGGTTCTCCATCAATATCGAAGCTGGAAAATCAACTGCTTTGGTTGGACAAAGTGGATCTGGGAAATCAACCATAATCGGGTTAATTGAGCGTTTTTACGACCCAATGAAAGGTGTTGTTAAAATTGATGGAATAGATATAAAGTCATACAACTTAAGAACTCTAAGAAAATTTATCGCACTCGTTAGCCAAGAGCCCATGTTATTCGCCGGTACTATACGTGAAAACATCATATATGGTGTTTCCAAGGAAGTTAGCGAGTCAGAGATTGTTGAGGCTGCAAAAGCAGCAAATGCTCATGATTTTATAGCTGTTTTGAAAGATGGTTATGACACTTGGTGTGGTAATCAAGGGGTACAACTCTCCGGGGGACAGAAACAACGCATTGCTATAGCACGTGCAATATTGAAAAACCTCACGGTTTTGTTGCTAGACGAAGCCACTAGTGCACCGGATAGTCGTTCGGAGAAAGTAGTGCAAGATGCCCTTGAGCGAATGATGGTGGGACGGACCAGCATAGTGGTGGCGCATCGGCTGAGTACCATACAAAGTTGTGACACCATTGCGGTTTTGAAAAATGGGAAGGTGGTTGAAAAGGGGAACCACGGGTCATTGCTAGCAAAGTGCCATCTGGAGCTTACTACTGTCTCGTTAATCCTCGATAATCTACTTCTGATGGCCATACTGAGTACTAAAATAAGGTAGGTCTCACTTGGTAGATCACGCGCAAGTGTTGGAAATAACAGAAAATTGATATATATTCTTTAATTAGCTTTTCAACTATCTACTGTTAAATATGGTTAAATAGCATAAACATACATTAAATACTTATCTTCAAAAGCTTGTGCATATCAGAATCATGGTTTATAACACCAATATTAGCTAATTTACATGTCTTGTACATCCATCCCAATATAGCGATGAAAACCAAAGCGTTAGCGTACATGCTCGGGTGATGCAAGCCGGTGCATCCTTACTTAGCTAATTTGATGCACAAACTCCTTTAAATAAAGCAATGCCTACATCCACATGAGAGATAGAAATCAATTAGAACAACTCTTGACTGCAACATTTAGCATTCTCGTAAATGTGTGAATTCCTTCAATTAGAACAAATACACAATCCAACAACACGAGAAACTGAACACTTACTTCAATCTCCCAGTGGTAATTTATTCATATAAACACATGTTCTTTGAGAAAGAATATTCGAATAGCTGGTGTGCGTCAAACAAAAAGATTTCAATTACATTTCAATTAATTGCTCTTTCGACAAGACTAGCTCAGCATATTCATACAAGAAAATGCTAAGATACATTTTCTTAAGAATTTTTTTCTAACGTCGGTACATTAAGGGGGTGTTTGGCCTAGCATTTTTAGCAAGGCTTATAGCTTTTTTTATAAAATAAGCTTAATTTGGTGTTTGACTTAGCTTTTTAAGCTTATGCTTATTAGCTTATATAAGCTCATTTGAAGAAGCTTATTTGAAGATGGTTTTTTAGCTTATTTGATATAAGCTTATTTGTTTAAAAGTGTAAATTACTCATCTGTCCTTAAATGGTGGTAGATTAGTAATTATTACTCTAACAAATTAAAGAATGTTGGATTTAACAACTTATTAAGACACATAATTAACTTGTAGAATATAAGTTAATCCAAACACTTAAAAGAAGCTTATCAAATAATAGAAAAAAAGCTAAAAGCTAATTTTATATATAAGCATAAGCTTAAAAATAAAAGCTAAGCCAAACACCCCCTAAATTAAAAGGTATAAAATTTGCCAAACTTGGTTGTCACTTTCAATGCATGCACAAGAATATATTGTGGGTGTTGTAATATGAATTTGAAATCCTAATTATCTATCTATCTATAATATATATAAACGAAACCTTTAAAAGCTCTCTGGTTGCTCCCTATATTTTCTGAGCCACCAGATTGTTTTATTTGTAAATAGAGGTTTCTCATGCATTTTACCCGAATTCACGGGTATGGGTCTCATCAAACCCAGATAACCCTTAAACAGGTTATAACATCTCATTAAACTAAAAAATAATCTCACCAAATATTTGATGTGAAAAGTTTTCAATATATCTCTACTTTATAAAATTTTCATATTAAATATTTGGTGAGATTAATTTTTAATTTAAATTTGTTTATAAAATTGTAAGGACAAATGCTAGCATCCTGATTCCATTCCATGAGAGGTAAAAATTACAAGATACGCATTTTTTTTTCCAAACCTTAGGTATGAAAATAACACTTAACTTCGAAATTAAGAAAAAGTGAGAAATTAAAAAAATACAAGATGACCATTTTACCCCTGACTTAATAGATAAAAAGACGGGGTTAGAAAAAGTACTAAAATGTCTGTTTCTGAGACCTGGAGTATCTAGTTGCAATGAATTCAAAAACGGTACTAAAGTTGCGTAATTAAACAAACCACATATATATAATGACACTTAACTCTTTTAGATATTTCTAGTATCTATAAATTATAATACAAAAAATGTGTGACCATTAACTACTTTTTTTTCACAACTGCAATTATGGAGCTTATGAATGCAACTTATTAGGCCTTGTCGTATACCTTAATACCAGGACGTTGAAGCTGATTTGGTAGTAAACGAGTGGAAAACCACTCCCTTCATAGATTAAAGGGAGTTAAATGCAAAATGGGTAAAAATGTAACGGGCTTTAAAGTTCTCTATATTCTTGTTTTATCCTTGAAGATATGTCTGGATCAGTTATCCTCCTGAAGAGCTCCAGAACCATGTCAAGGATCAAGGATCCTCAGAGGTTAGTATTATTAACAACTGTTTCACGTGTGTAGGTTATTGTTCAACAGAAGTAATGGCTTTGTGACTTGGTCTACCTTAAATTTCGCTACTGGAAGCTCCCAGCACGTGGTCAATGAACGTTGGAGGAATAGTGGAATAGTGGCGGATAGTTAGGACTTTTTGTTATATGTATTCTTTATAAACATCGAGATATGATCGATTAGAACTCACTTGTACTCTCACACACACTAGAGCAGAATTAAAAACTCTCTCTACACACTAGCTTACTTTGTATTATCGATCACAATCTCTAAACACTTGTAACCCTTTTTGTGATTAATAAATTGGTGATCGAAGAGTTGTCATCACCCGTGGTTTTTTTCCTTTAATCTGATCCAGGTTAAAGGGTTTTTCCTCGCAACAAATCGCTGTGTTCATCTCAATTTCGTTCGTATATTCATTGTTATCAATTTAGCACTAAACCTCACATAACGGATTTGGATACATTATCCTTAGCTGATTTTTATCCAAAACAATTTGGCGCCCATCGTGCGGCAATTGGCTATAATCCATATTATTCCTATCATTTTCAACCTTTTCATACTCATATCACTATCAATGGCCTCTCAATCAACCTCTGTTTCATCAACCATGCCGTCTACGGTTCCTCTCTCATCAAGGACTTTGCCGCCGATGCCTCTGCCAATCACGGGAGCACCACGGCCTGCCGCTGCTGGAAGCAAAACACAGCTGCCAGTCTTCCAGAGCTCAAGAACCACTGCTGCCACCCCGGTGGTTAGTACTAACAGTGATGTTTCTAATATGTTTTCGCTGGTAAAAGCATATATGGAGCAGCAGACCAAGAAGACTAAGAGGCCAGCGGAGGATCACACTCCTTTGATGCCCAGGATGCTGGATTTCACCACTCCAGGATCCTTGGATCAATTTACTCAAGGATCGTCTATCCTTTAACAGGGATCCATGGGTCAACAGACATAAGGATCCTCAGTGTTTCGGCAATGATCATCTATCCTTCAACCTGGATCCATGGGTCAACTAGCTCGAGGATCCTCAACTTTCCCGCAAGGATCATCCATCCTTCAACCAGGATCCTCAGGACTGTATCTTCAACCAGGATCCTTCAACTCTCAACCATTAGGATCCTTCAACCACAATCAAGGATCCTTCTTCCAGGATCAAGGATCCTCATGAGTTCAACATCAACGGTCATCCGAGGTCCATGAAGGAGATATAATCCCCATGCAGACCATCGCTTCCGGTGGACCAACTCCTGTAGTAGACGCTTCGTACCTCAGCTACTCACTCGGGATGCCAACCTCCAACCAGCAAAGAGGTAACTTATATAATCCTATATCCTTAGATGCTAACCGTGGTTCCATGCATGAGGCAGGTATCAACCAAGCTATGGCTAAGGAACTACAAAAGCTAAAGGATATGATATCCAGTGTACCGGGGGTGGTCCGTCCGATTCCCGAGATACCAGAAGGGGGCCACAAGTTATCCAGATTTGCTCCACCTATCTATGATGTTGAAATCCCGAAGCGATTCCAGACCCCCAACATGAAGACTTATGATGGGACCACTGATCCTGAGGAGCATGTAGCTTAATACAGAGAAAGGATGGAGATCAATCCTATACCGGAAAGACTTAAGGAAGCCTGTTTATGTAAGGGATTTGGATCCACACTAACAGGATCTGCATTAAAATGGCTGCTAAGTCTTCCTCCATTTTCAGTTACTTCTTTCTCACACTTAGTTAACTTGTTCAACAGTCAATTTTCCTGTAGTAGGAAATTTGAGAAGTTAACTAGTGATTTATACCGAGTTATCCAACCTAGTGATGAATCCCTTAGGGATTTTGTTATGAGGTTCGGCAGGGAAGCTCTGGAAATCCTTAATCTTGACATGGTTACTGCTGTTGAAGCATTCAAGATGGGACTTCAGAGGGGCTCCCCCTTTTATGATAATCTTGTGATGACTCCTTGCAGGTCCTTAGATGAAGTTAGAAACAGGGCACTCAGATTCATACTATTGGAAGATGACAAGAGGATCCAGGATCGTTTGGGGAATCAAGCAAAGCAAGAATCCTCCGACAAAAAGCAAGGGTTCTCTTTCAAGAACAACAACTCGAAACCCTACTCCAAATTCAACAATCAGAACGTCCGAGCGGTTGAAGAAGGAGACGATGATGAAGACTACCCAAGCATCTCAGAATACTTCTTCTCAGTAGATACTCATGGTTTAATTTGTGCCTTGAAGGATCTAGGTGAGAAAGCGAGGTGGCCCCGAAAGAACGAAAAGTCAACCACCTTCAGAGACAAATCCAAATGGTGTGCTTTCCATCAGGATTTCGAACACATGACGGATGATTGCATCAGTTTAAGGATGGAAATTGGATACCTCCTGAGCAAGGGCCACTTTAAGGAGCTCTTGGGAAGAAAAAAGTCCAGGATCCAGGATCCTGAAGAGGTTCCTCAAAAAGCAACTCCGCCCCCACTAGATGCTCAAGTGATTATCTTCATCTCCGGAGGATCAGACATATGCGGCACTTCCTTCTCCGCAGCTAAGAGACTCGCCAAGGAGACCAAGTTGGATAACGGGGAACGACCGATTATATCCACCACTTTGACGACCGATAAAAGGATCTTCTTTGACGAAGAAGATAAATCAAGCATCCAGGATCCTCATCACGACGGTCTGATTGTCACTTTATTTATTGCTAACCATTATGTACGCAGGATCCTGGTAGATGGTGGGAGCTCAGTCAACATCATCCAACATGATGTTCTTCAGAAGATGAACATCCCAGACTCTGAGATCATCCCAAGGACATCGGTGCTAGTTGGCTTCAATGGAGAAACAAAGAAGACATTGGGGGACGTTAACCTTCCAATATACATCGAAGGGTTAAATTCTTACCAAAGATGTTGTGTTATTGATAACCTTTCTTGTTGCAATTTTATTTTAGGCAGGCCTTGGTTACATGGGATGAAGGCGGTGGCTTCTACTTACCACCAGTGCATTAAACTGTTGGTACATAAATGTCAGTAGTTCATAGTCTAGCGTTTGTAATCGAGTCTGTAATGTAATTATGTTTAAGTTTATGTTTATGTATGTAAGCGAAGTTGTCAACAAGTTCGCTAGGCGAACTTGTTGAACAAGCGAAGTTGTCGACAAGTTCGCCTAGGCGAACTTGTTGAACGAGCGAAGTTATGGACAACTTCGCCTGAACATATCGGGCGAAGTTGTCGTGTCTATATATACTGTAGCCGTCGGTTTGTTTAGGTGACGAGAGAGGAGTCAGTTGTTGAGTTCAGTGAACGTGTCGAGAGTCTGTAATAGACGTGTTTCAAGTTATAATATATAACGTGTTCGTTTGTATCGCGTGTGATTGTTTTACGTATTCTACGCTCGTAACTACCTACGCAGGGATTCCGCACCTACGTAGATAGCGATATCCCGTGTAAGATCCGTCCGGGAACCTACAATTGGTATCAGAGCTTTGGCTCGATTGTGTGGTTCGGGATTTCACGCGGGTGTAGAAAACGTCTCGTTTGACCTATTCGCGGGACGCGTTTTCGTTGATATTGTGTTATACTCACCTTATACAGTCATATTCAAGCCGTCACACTGACCGGAAACTGCTAAATCGTCGAAAACAGATCTGTATATTTTCAGTGTTCTTCGGGCGAAGTTGTTGTTCTTCAGGCGAAGTTGCCGACACTGGAAGTAGGGTTTCGGCGAAGATATAAGGTTGAGCGAAGTTATCCACAACTTCGCCTACCTCATAAGTTCGCCTAAGCGAAGTTATCCTCAACTTCGCTTACCTCCTAAGTTCGCTTACCTTAAGCGAAGTTATTCTCAACTTCGCCAAGTCACGCGAATTTAAGGATTTTCCAGCGAAGTTAACACTTAAGCGAAGTTATCCTTAACTTCGCCTATAGTACTGTTTGGAAGAATTTTTGTTTTTTTTTTAGGTTTTTCGTGTTTTCGAGAAGATGTCGCCGATTAACATCTCAGAGTTAGTCAAAATGGAAGTTGAAGCGGGGTCGGCTACTAAGGCCCCAAGGTTGATGAAAGGAACCGACTTTGTGGCGTGGAAGGATAGGTTCATTCAGTATATTAAATACCAGGATGCAAAGATGTGGGTGTGCATCCAGGATAGATATATTCCACCGACAATGGAATACGAAGGTCGGGATGTGATAAAGAAGTACAGCAAGATGGAGGAAGAAGAGAAGAAGATGTATGAGGCCGAGAGCAAGGCCCATGCTGCAATTACTATGGCTCTTTCTCAAGAGATTCTCCATACATTCCGGAAGTACACTTCTGCACGAGAGCTTTGGGATGCTCTTGAGAATAGATTCGAAGGGAACGTGGGTATTCGTGCCTCGAAGATTAAGCTGTTAAAGACCCAGTTCTCTGTCTTCAAGTATTTGAAGAACGAATCGCTCGATGATATTATCACCCGATATTATCATCTAATGACAGAGCTGAACAACTATTCTATTGCTTACAGAGAGGAGGAAATAGTTGAGAAGCTTCTCGATGCTCTCCCACCAAAGTGGGAAATGTACAATGTTCTAATGAGGGAAGACAAAGACTTTCACAATTATGACTTGGAGACAGCAGTAAACAAGCTCAGAACCTTTGAGCTTAATATGGTTCGTAAAGAGACACCAACGGATCAGGTTCAAGACCCTGGTATGTATGGTGCCAAAGTTAACTCAGGCTCAAGTTCGAAGTCTGAATCTGCTGCTTACTACTCCAAAGGAGAGTCAGGTTCTAACTCTTCTCATGAAGGAAATGTGTCAGTAAACATGAACGGTGATGTTTGCTTTGTTGTTGGAGGATCAAGTGCTTCGAAACCTCAAGCATCCAAGAGTAGTTTCTCTCCCAGTGCTTCAAGCAATAACTACACTAAGATGCCAATGAGTGTCAAATCTGCTGAAGAGCAGTTTGCACTCTATACATCTTTTATTGCTTCTTACGAGAACTACATACAAGGGAAGATTGTGGACCCTGCTGCTTTGGAAGAAGACTATGACCTGATCGATCCTGATGATCTGGAGGAGATGGATCTGCAGTGGCAGATGGCGATGATAGTCAGAAGAGTGAAGCGTTTCATGAAGAAGACTGGCAGAAAGTTCGTAGGTGGAAAGCCAGGATTTGATAAGTCAAGGGTGAGGTGTTACAATTGTCAACAAAATGGACACTTTGCAAAGGAGTGCACTAATGCACGTGTAGAACGTAGTCAGGGGAGGACTACACAGCAAAGTGGAAATAACAATGGGAATAATGCTATGATGTCTGATGCTGGTGAATACAACTGGAACATGTTCTCTGGAGAACTCTTTGAGCAGGCACACATGGCAAAGGTTGTAGCTGAAGAATGTATGAAAGCTGCTGAAAATGAAAAAGCTTTCATGGCTAATGACCAGAACTCCGAGGTATGTACTAAACCTATCTGTACTAAATGTGAGAACTTGTCTGAACAGCTTGCTACAATTACTGATCAGTATGTTAAGTTGGATGCCGAATTTAAAACCTTGAAAGAAGATCATCACTTCACAAAGACAAGAGAAAATAATTATAAAATAAAAATTAAAGCTTGTGAAAAAGACGTTAAAAGTTTAAAAACAAAATTAGCTGAGAAAATTGATGTGATCGATCTAAGCTACGAGGTTTTAGAAGAGAAAACCAAGTTAATCGCTGAGAAAGAAAAACAGATTGCTGATCACCAGGTAAAAGTGGTGGAACTAAATAGGAAACTGGAGCAATTCCGGAATTCCTCTGCTATTCTTGATCACCTCGTTAGTGATCAAGGTTCCTCACCTAAAAGGGGAGGAATTGGTTACCATGAGGTTCCACCACCTTATAACCATAATTATACTTTCAATCCTAGTGTTCATGAATCTGTTAATTTTGTAGCTGATCAGACAGGTCCTGCTAAGGAAACTGGTAAAGTACCGGAAGTTAGTAAAGGCGAAACAAGTTCGCCTGTCTCAAAAGTTAAAATTTCTATTTCAAGTCCAGTCTCATCTGATTCGGATAAGTCATCCGAGTCGGGTAAGACAAAAGAGAAGGAAGTATTACCCACTAGTGGAGAAAAAGTTAAATCAACTAAAAGTAGTACTCCACTCAACCCATATGTCCCACCTTATGTGAGATGTACGGTTGGTAATACTGCCTCCACATCTAAAACATATGCTGAAAAGAAAGCTGAATATAGGTGTTGTTTTAGATGTAATCAAACAGGGCACCTTGTTGCTGATTGCCCTCTGAAGCAGCGTTTCAGAGAGGTGAGGCCCTCGAAAACTGAGACTAAGGTTTTTGGTAATCGTTTAAATGTTAAAAATGAAAACCATTCAAATTTGAGAGCTAATACAGGTTTTCAAAGAAACACATCTCGTTTTTACACTACTAATAACCAAACCAAATGCTATAATTCTTTTGATTCTCTTAATGTTCGTCGGTTTGGTTGGCCTCACTATCAGTCTCCAAGGAGGTATCCTGTTAGGACTCGTGGAAATTTTTCTAATGCTAACTTTGGTCAGCCAAGGTGTGTGAGTTCTGTTAAGAAGGTTAATCGACCCAAGACCAAGAGGTCTTGGGTCCCCAAATTTTAATAATCTCTTTTGTTTGTGCAGGAACAGTTGAACAGGGCTTCCAATAATCTTTGGGTTGTGAACAGCGGCTGTTCCCGGCACATGACTGGTAACAAGGATTTGTTACAAGATTTAAAACCTGTTCAAGGAGCAAGAGTCAGTTTTGCCGGTGAGAGTGGAGGCAAAATAACAGGAAGGGGTACGGTAACTAACGGGAAGATGACGTTAGAAAATGTCAACTTTGTTGAAGAACCGAAGCACAATCTGCTGAGTGTATCGCAGATTTGTGATAAAGATTATACCGTACACTTCACGAAGACTGATGCGATTGTGTTGAAGCCTGGTTTTCAAATACCAGAGGAGTGGATAGTAATGAAGGCTCCACGTGATCGAAATACGTATATGATGGATTTAAGTTCAACTGAAATGTCAACGGAAGAATCGTGTCTTTTGACGAAAGCAAGCGAATCGGAATCTGAACTGTGGCACAGGAGAATGGGGCACATTCATCTTCGGAAGATGAACCATATTGTCAGACATGGGCTTGTGTTGGGTGTTCCCTTAAAAAGTTTCAATTTTGAAGACAAATGTCTTGCGTGCAAAAAGGGAAAGCAGCACAAGAAGTCCCATCTCACCAAGAAAGTGAATTCAATTGCTAGTACACTAGAGCTGCTTCACATGGATCTCTTCGGTCCTGTGAATGTAAGAAGTCTAGGTGGTACAACTTATTGCTTGGTGATCACTGATGACTACTCACGATACTCGTGGGTATACTTCCTGAAATCAAAGGACGAAACGGCTCAAATGGTGAAGAATCTGATTACCAAAGTTGAGAACATTATGGATAAACGAGTGAAGTTCATCAGAAGTGACAATGGTTCCGAGTTTAAAAATTTTAAAATGGAGATCTTCTGTCTGTCAAGAGGGATTGAACACCAATTCAGCGCTCCGTATACTCCGCAACAGAATGGAGTGGCTGAAAGGAAGAATAGAACCTTAATTGAAGGAGCCAAAACTATGCTGGCTGATTCGAAGCTTCCGGTGGTGTTCTGGGCTGAAGCTGTTTCTACAGCTTGCTATGTACTGAATAGAGTTTAAACGGTAAAAAGACTTAATAAAACATGCTACGAGCTTATGCATGGGAGAAAGCCCAATTTGTGTGGACTTGAAGCTTTCGGGTCCCCGTGTTCAATTTTAAAGGCACATTCAAAGTTTGGTGAAGCAGCCAATGAAGGAATCTTAGTCGGCTATGAAGTTGGGACTCCCAACAGAAGAAGAAGAACGTGTTGCTACGAAGATGATTCTAGATGAGGAGGAAAATTTGGCTCATAGACAGCTATTTGATGATTGTCAACCTTCCTCATCAAATTCTATCGGTTCCCCTGCTGTCTCTCCTGAAGAAGAGTTTATCAATCCATTTCACTCTCAGCCAGAAACAACCATTGATGAGCTCTCTACTAATTTAGAAGATAATTTGCATGTCGGTGCTGTGCCGACCACGAGAATTCACATAGATCACCCTTTGGAGAATGTTATAGGTGATGTGTCCTCCGGTGTACAAACCAGAAGTAGCTTGAATGAGCACACCTGTGTTTATACAAGCATTAAGGAAACGGGTATAATGAACGAATGTTTGTACTCATGCTTTATTAGCCAGATTGAACCGAAAAATTATCAAATGGCTCTTAAGGACAGCTCGTGGGTCGAGGCCATGCAAGAAGAGTTGGCTCAATTTAAGAAGATGGAAGTTTGGACTTTGGTTGAAAAACCAAGGAATGTGCATGCGATAGGCACAAAATGGGTGTTTAAGTGCAAGAGAGATGAAAAGGGGATTATTATAAGAAACAAGGCGAGGCTGGTTGTTAAAGGTTTTAATCAGCAAGAGGGGATAGATTATAATGAAGTGTTCGCTCCGGTGGCCAGGTTGGAAGCGATAAGATTGTTTTTGGCGTTTGCTGCTTTTAAGAAGATGAAAGTGTTTCAGTTGGACGTGAAGAGTGCGTTCCTCAATGGGGAAGTTGATGAGGTTGTGTATGTTGAGCAACCTCCGGGTTTTCCTGGCCCAGACTTTCCTGATCACGTGTACAAGTTGAGCAAGGCGCTGTATGGATTACATCAGGCACCTCGTGCCTGGTATTCAACGTTATCGGACTACTTGCTAGAGAATGGTTTTGAAAGGGGTTTGATTGACAGCACACTGTTTGTGAAGAGAGACGGAAGTGACTTCCTGCTAGTTCAAGTCTACGTGGATGACATCATATTTGCTGCATCAAGAGTCTCCATGTGTCAGGAATTTGAGGCTGTCATGAAGAAAAGATTTGAGATGAGTGCTATGGGTGAACTAACGTTCTTTTTAGGATTGCAGGTTGATCAAAAGAAGGATGGGATGTTCATTCATCAAACAAAATATGTTCAGTTATCCCGACAGAGATGGTTATCCCTACAGCTAGATCAGTCATCAAAATCCTGAAGATAACACTCAAAGTCTACTTGAAGATCTAGATGCAGTAGAAGAACTCAGGGAATTAGCAAAGATCAGAATGGCCTCTTATCAGCATAAGATAGCAAAAGTCCTTCAACAAGAATATCAGGGTTCGTAAATTTCAAGAAGGGGATTTGGTTCTCCGAAAAGCCTTTCAGAATACTACAAATCCTGCAGATGGAAAGCTTGCACCAAAATGGGAGGGTCCTTACTTGATTGAGTCAGAAGCAGGAAAGGGGGCATATAGATTGTCTACTTTGGATGGTGACTCACTGCCAAGGGCTTGGAACGCTATTCACCTCAAAAAAAATTTTATATAAGACTTCTATCCCGAAGATAATTGCTATCTTGAGGTATGTAACAGTAATGTTAAACAACTAAGGTATGTATTCGAATTTACATTTTTATTCATTTTTCAATATTATTATTCTTTTATCATGGTACTGACTTAAGCATCGGAGGGGTGTTAGCCACCCCTCACTTAGAGTTGACTGTTTTGTAGCTTGAAGACATGTGGTATCCCCACATGGAATGAAGTTAACTTGGGCCTTGTCGCCAGTATATATAGGCCTTGTCGCCAGTGTATTTAGGCCTTGTCGCCAGTATATTTAGGCCTTGTCGCCAGTTTATTCCTAAGGTTTAAGGGGTTTTCACCTCTTCTCAAGGGCCTTGTCGCCAGTTGGCCTTTGTCACCAGTTAAAGGTATTATTCAATACTTTCTAAGGTCTAAGGGGTTTTCACCTCTTCTTATGGTCGCCTGTAGCGCACGTTTATTCGGCCGTAGTTTGAGAGACGGGGCCAACACTTGAAATATAGTGACTTGTTACCTCGTTATCCTCAGCTATTGGTTTGAATCTCAAGTTTATGGTAGACGTACCATTTCCCAAGGTTTAAGGGGTTTTCACCTCTTCTCAAGGGCATGTCTCCAATTTAATCCTAAGGTTTAAGGGGTTTTCACCTCTTCTCAAGGACTTGTCACCAGTTTAGGCCTTGTCACCAGAATTTATTATTTTCAGGATAATGCTGATAGTACAATTTTATCGCTATATCCCCAGGATTAGAGGAGCATCCTAAATAATGAACTCATTACAAGAATAAGATGGTCTAGACATTATCCAGGACAATTGATACACGGTTCTGGTATGCTTTACTGTTTGTGAATATTTTATCTTTCATTTTATTTACAAGATAAATTTTTTGACTTGAAATTGGTTTATTGAACAAAACTTAAGCTATTACTAAGAAATTTTTTCTAACAAACTTAAATTTTTCTCTAAAAACAGGAAAAGTGAAAGGATACCAATATAAGTCATAGAAACTTGTACTAATATTATAATGCAGGGAAAGATAGTCCGGGTTTCACTCAAAACGGAGCCCATCCACCCGAACTATCATAATTGTTTTAAAGCAGGAAATAAAAGACAGTCTGGGCTTCGTCCTGAACCAGGATCCCTCCACCCAAACCATTATCCTAGGCATACTACATTATCCTTACATAACCAAAATAAAAATTGTTTTGACAACCATTGAAAACACATAAAAACAACCTGGAAACCAGGTTTAAGCCTTCCCACCTTCAACATTGTCGCCTTCCTTCTTCTCCAAATCTGTCGCCTCCCCAGCCTTCGTCTCCTTCACCTCCTCACTAGCTCCAGCTTCCTTGACCACCTCAGAAGTGCCCGCCACACCATCTTCCTCGATCTTCTCACCCCTCAGCATCTTCAGCTTCTTCCTCCAAGCCACAGAGTTCCAGGAATCCATCGTGTAGCCTTTCGCTTGAACTTCTTCTGACATCTTGAGCATCGACTCCAGGATACTGGTGGCTGCACACTTTTTGGCCTCTTCAAGGAACTCAGCCTTATCCAACTCAAATGAGGCTCTGAGATCCGAAATCTCTTTATCCTTCTTTTTGAGCAGCTTATCCTTGATGTCAGCAGCATGCAGAAGATCGACAACCTTAGCCTCAGCATCTTTTTGGGCCAACTCAGCATCCTGGGATCTCTGACGGTAACCTTCAGTTTTCTGTTATCCCCAAATTAACATAAGTTTCTGCAGTTTACTATTTTCAGGATAAACGAAAGTACTTACTGTCCCAAGAAAGTTGGCAAGAGCCTGCAGCTTCTCCACAGCGTCAGTAGTGCTCATATCGGCAAAAGGCTCAGTCTCGGCTAAAGTAGTGCCTTTTCTCTTCTTTTGTGCAGCGCTTTTCTGACGGGTCGTTAGAACTCTCACTATCGGAGAAGCGGTCTTGGAGTGTTCTTACTTTACCACGATCCTATCCTCAATGAGATCGTCCAGATCAACTAAGCTGAAAGAAGACTTTGGCTTCGGCATCCCTAAACAACAATTTATCAAGTTATTCCCAAAAAAGTAAAACCTAAGGATTTCATAAAAGACCCAAAAGACTTACCAGAAGACATACTCTTAACAGACTTTGCAGCAGTCACACTCGTCTCTCCCGTTTCTTCTTCTAACCAGAACTCCCTATCCTCTGGTGGAATCTTAAACAAATCCTTAAGCCTTCTATTTGTATCTTTCCTATACTTTACCAAATCTTCAAACACAACTGCCAACAAAGAAACCATATTAACACAAAATATTTGCAAAATAAATTATATCCTAAAGATTTCCTACCCTTGTGAACCCATTTGATAGGCAAATTCATTCCGTCGGGAATAGAGTCACGACGGAAAAAAAAGAAATTTTTTCTTCCAATCATGATCGCTAATGGACACCTTGGGAACCATGTAAAGTCGGCTGGATTTAGATTGAAGACAGTAGCGAAAAGATCCGTGAGTACGAAGATTATAAGTCGCAGCTATCTCGGGCACGCCTATGGATAACCAATGGGTTTTGTTCAGTTGATCTACCGTGGCCAAAACCCTCCACACCATTGGCATGACTTGCGAGTACGAGAACCCGGTAATGTCAAAGAACTCATTGATAAGCGAGGAAAAAGGCTATGAAAGGCTGATTGAAAAAGGATAATAGAAAAAACACACCCAGGTTTTGGAAGAAAAGTCAGCCTTGGCCTTGGAATCGTAGGGTCTAATGATGGCTTCGCCGGGTAGCAGGCCTGAGTCTTTCAGAAATCTGATATCAAGATCTCTAAAGAGACATTGGTCTTCATCGGTGGCCGGAATCAAACCCTGGTCAATAAAATTTTTCGAGAGAGCAAAGAAGAAAGGATTGGGCGCTCGAGGGGTTCTTCCTCATTATCGATTGGATCGAGAGAAAAAATTCAAGAAATTAAGAAGACAAGAGATAAGAACTAACCTGATAATGAACTGGTGGAAGAGTATTATGATTTGGAAAATTGGGAATGGTTTAATTATAACCTAAGGAAGCGGTTGTGGAGTCTCCTCGATTCCCGCACACGTCACTTCAAACCACAGAGATATTATTGATTTTAAAATTCAAAATTTTTACAACTGTCACGCAGTAAAAATTGGGGGCAATTGTTGGGTGTAGATTTTCTATCCTCGGGATGAGCTGCAATTCAAGGGTTTTGAGATATCCTGTCAATGCTAATATTCTGAGGAAGGTACTTTGACTTATTCAATTGTCCTATATTATTTTTATTTGTTTTGCAGATAAGATCACGTGTTAAATATGTTAAAACGAACGTGGATTTACAACGGCTAAAGCTTGGACTTCGTCAAATGGAACGTGGGCAAGCAACAGATTATGAAGGAAATAGTCTATGGTTTCCGGTTATTTCGGGATAGCAGTTGTAATCTTTTGTTATATATATGAGCTGATAATATCGTTAGGCCAGACACTTTCACTCACCTAGCTATTAGCATACTCTGTAACACTTAGTATTCGATCACTTATCAGCTCCACCATTTGTAATCACCTATTTTCGTTATCAATAAAGTCGACGGTAATAGTTTTCACCGTCCGGGGGTTTTTTGTGCCGGAGATCATAATAATCAAGCGTTAATTCGACCAAAAGTTAAGTTCATAATCTTTAACCGAAGAGATTCGACTAAAGATTACGTTGTAAACTCTTGACCGAAACGAAGATTATCATAATCAAGGGTTTTTTCCCTCGTAATCATATCCTTGTGTTCACTCTTATTGTTAACAAGCACTCCACCTCATGCACTAATTTGATCAAAGTTGCTTTGTCAATTTTTGACCGAAACAATCATAATCAAGGGTTTTTTCCCTCATGATCAAATCATTGTGTTCACCAATATCTCGGTTATACATTAACTTTTATCGTGTTAGCACTATACCCCACTTGACAGATTTGGATACATTATCGTTAGCTGATTTTTATCCAAAACAATTTGGCACCCACCGTGGGGCAATTGGTGCTATAATCCATATTAGTCCTATCATTTTCAACCTTTTCATACCCATATCACTATCAATGGACTCTCAATCAACCTCTGCTTCATCAACCATGCCGTCTACAGTTCCTCTCTCATTAAGGACTTTGCCACCGATGCCTCCGCCAATCACGGGAGCACCACGGCTCGCTGCTGCTGGAAGCAAGACACAGCTGCCAGTCTTCCAGAGCTCAAGAACCACTGCTGCCACCCCGGTGGTTAGTACTAAAAATGATGTTTCATCTATGTTTTCGCAGGTTAAAGGATATATGGAGCAGCAGAACAAGACCAATCAAAGGATCCTTCGTGAGATAGAAGAACTCAGGAAGAATAAGAGGCCAGCGCAGGATCACACTCCCCTGATACCCAGGATGCTGGATTTCACTAATCCAGGATCCATGGCTTAGTTTACTCAAGGATCATCTATCCTTCAACAAGGGTCCATGGGTAAACAGATTCAAGGATCCTCACTGTTTTAGCCAGGATCATCTATCCTTCAACAAGGTTCCATGGGAACAAACTCAAGGATCCTCGTACTTCCAGCAAGGATCATCTATCCTTCAACCGGGTCCATGGGTCAACTAGATCAAGGATCCTCAACTTTCCCAAAAGGATCATCCATCCTTCAACCAGGGTCTTCTGGGTTATATCACCAGGGATCCTATAATTCACAACCTCAAGGATCCTTCTTTCAGAATCAAGGATCCTCCGGACTTCAGCATCAACGATCTTTCGAAGTTCATGAAGGAGATATAATCCCCATGCAAACCATAGCTTCTGGAGGACCAACTCCTATTGCAGACTCCTCTTATCCCAACTACTCATCCGGGATGCCTACCTTCACCCAGCAAAGAGGTAACTCGTATGATCCTATATCCTTTAACGCTAACCATGGTCCAGTGCAAGATGCAGGTATCAACCAAGCTATGGCCAAGGAGCTACAAAAGCTCAAGGATATGATATCCAGTGTTCCCGGGGTAATACGTACAATCCTCGAGATACCTGAGGGGAGTCACAAGTTATCCAGATTTGCTCCACCTATCTGTGATGCTGAAATCCCGAAGCGATTCCAAACCCCCAACATGAAGACTTACGACGGAACCACTGATCCTGAAGAACATGTGGCACAATATAGAGAGAGAATGGAAATCAACCCTATCCCGGAGAGACTCAAGGAAGCCTGCTTGTGCAAAGGCTTCGGATCCACACTCACGGGATCAGCATTAAAATGGCATCTAAGTCTTCCTCCTTTCTCAGTTACTTCTTTTTCACATTTAGTTAACTTTTTCAACAGCCAATTTTCCTGTAGTAGGAAATTTGAGAAGTTAACTAGTGATTTATACCGAGTTATCCAACCTTGTGATGAATCCCTAAGGGATTTTGTTACGAGGTTCGGCAGGGAAGCTCTAGAAATCCCTAATCTTGACATGGCTACCGCTGTTGAAGCATTCAAGATGGGACTTCAGAAGGGCTCCCCCTTTTATAATGATCTTGTGATTACTCTGTGCAGGAACCTAGATGAAGTAAGAAACAGGGCACTCAGATTCATACGTTTGGAAGATGACAGGTGGATACAGGATCGTCTGGGGAGTCAAACAAAACAGGAATCCTCTGACAAGAAGCAAGGATTCTCATTCAAGAACAACAACTCGAAGCCCTACTCCAAATTCAATAACCAAAACGTCAGAGCTGTTGAAGAGGGGGGTGATGATGAGGACTACCCCAGACTTTCATAGTACTGTTTCTCCATAGATACCCATGGTTTAATTTGTGCCATGAAGGATCTAGGGGAGAAAGCAAGGTGGCCATCAAAGAATGAGAAGTCGACCGCCTTCAAAGACAAGTCTAAATGGTGCGCTTTCCACGAAGATTTTGGCCACACGACGGATGAGTGCATTGGCTTAAGGAGGGAGATCGGATACCTCCTGAGCAAGGGCCACTTCAAAGAGCTTTTGGGAAGGAAGAAATCCAAGATCCAGGATCCTGAAGATCTTCCACAAAAAGCAACGCCACCACCACCAGACGCTCATGTAATCCACTTCGTCTGCAGAGATTATGACATACTTCAAACTTCTTGTCCTGAAGAAGAGTTCAAGCTGGATGATGAGAGAAGGCCACTCGTCCCCATTACTCGAGTAACTGATGAAAGAATATTCTTCGCTTCGAGCATCCAGGATCCTCACCAGGATGAACTTGATATACAAATGGTCAATTTCATTTCTGGAGGATCAGACATATGTGGAACATCCTTTTCCGCAACAAAAAGACTCGCCAAAGAGATCAAGTTTGACAACGGAGACCGACCAATAGTATCCACCAATTTAACGACAGATAAAAGGATCTTCTTCGATGAAGAAGATAAACTGAACATCCAGGATCCTCACCATGACGGTTTAATTATTACTTTATTTGTCGCTAATCACTATGTACGCAGGATCCTAGTGGACAGTGGGAGCTCAGTCAACATTATCCAGCACAATGTCCTCAAGAAAATGAACATTCCAGATTTCGAGATCGTCCCAAGAACATCAGTGCTAGTCGGATTCAGCGGAGAAACTAAGAAGACATTGGGGGACATAAACCTGCCAATTTATATAGAAGGGTTAAATTCATACCAAAAATTTTGCGTTATTGATAACCTTTCTTGTTGTAATGTCATTTTAGGTAGGCCCTGGCTGCATGGAATGAAGGCGGTGGCCTCAACTTACCAACAACGCATCAAACTACCTACCCCATGGGGAGTTGTGAAGACAGTTGGTGATCAAGCAGAGGCCAGGAATTATTATTCCTCATCAATGAAGCCAACAGCCAAGCAGACTATAGCATAGCAACCACAGCAACATCCTAGGGACGTGCTGGAAGCCCGGGAGAAAGAATTAAAGGAAGTATCCTTGGACCCCGAGGATCCAAATATAAAGGTGTTCCTAGGATCCAGTATCCCCAGTAAGATCGAGGAGGATTTGGTATCCTTCTTAGCATGAAGAAAATCTACCTTTGCCTTCAAACATTCAGATATGACAGGTATTTCAAAGGAGGTAATCACTCATAAACTCGGCCTTGATCTATCTATTAAACCCGTCCATCAGAAGCGAAGGAAATTCGCTCCTGAGAGGAACAAGATCATACAAGAAGAAGTTGAAAAACTTTTTAAGGCCTGTATGATCAGAGAGGTTCAGTATCCTCGATGGTTGGCTAACGTGGTTGTAGTTTCAAAAAAGAATGGAAATTGGAGGGTATGCGTTGATTTTACAGATTTAAACAAGGCATGTCCCAAGGATCCTTTCCCATTACCACATATAGACTCCATGGTGGATGCAACGGCAGGACATGAAATGCTTACCTTCATGGATGCTTCCTATGGATTTCAACAAATTCAGATGGAACAATCTGATTAGGAGGATACTGCATTCATGACTCCTACCGGCATATATAGTTATATTGCTATGCCATTTGGACTAAGGAATCCAGGGGAAACATACCAAAGACTGGTCAACATGAGGTTCAAGGATCAGCTAAGAAAAACCATGGAAGTCTACATAGACGACATGGTGGTGAAATCAAAGAAAAATGAGGATCACCTCAGAGATCTTGAAGAAGCTTTCAATATCCTTGACCAGTATAACATGAAACTGAATCCGTCAAAATGCCACTTTGGTGTTAAGGCTGGAAAGTTTCTAGGGTATATGGTGACTAAAAGAGGAATTGAAGCAAGCCCAGAACAAAATGAAGCCATCATCAACCTTAAGTCGCCTGCGAACGCCAAGGATGTCCAAAGACTAACCGGAGGAATAGCTGCTCTCAACCGATTCATCTCAAGATCCTCCGAGAAATGCAAAGACTTCTACGATATTCTTAGAAAGAATAAGAAGTTTGAATGGACAGAAAAGCATGAGGCTGCGCTCAAATCCTTGAAGGATTATTTATCCACAGCTCCATCCTTGATGAAGCCTGTGGATGGAGAATCCTTTTATTTATACCTAGCAGTTTCAGGTAATGCGGTGAGTGCTGTTCTCGTCAAGGATCATGAAGGTGAACAACACCCTGTATATTATGTAAGTAAGAGTCTGTTAGATGCAGAAGCCAGGTACTCTCACCTTGAAAAACTAATTCTTACTTTAATTATGGCTTCTACTAAATTAAGACATTATTTTTAGACCCATACTATTATTTTGAAAACTAATTATCCTGTTACGAATGTTCTTAGAAAGCCAGAATTGTCAGGTAGAATGGCTAAGTGGGCTGTAAAACTGAGTGCATACGACATTCAGTATGAGCCTAGGACAGCTATCAAATCACAGGCACTTGCAGACTTTGTGGTTGATTTCAGCAGTGACATGCAGAAAGAAGCCGACCTAGAGGTTCAGCAAATAGATGTAACTAAGGATCCTTGGATCCTCTTCACAGATGGAGCATCCAACGTAAGAGGAAAGGGATTGGGCCTACTACTGAAATCGCCACAGAGGGACATAATACCCCAGTCCATTGCATGTGCATTTCAAGCTACCAACAATGAGGCAGAATACGAAGCACTCATAGCAGGTTTACTTTTAGCCAAAAGTATGAGGATCAGGTATCTTCAAGTTTATATGGATTCTTTACTCATTACTAACCACTTTAACGGTTCTTATACCGTGAAAGGTGAAAATATGATCAAATATTTAGAAATTGTGAAAGAATTAGCAAAATCCTTCGAAATGTTTAGTATAGTACAGGTACCAAGAGAGGAAAATGTTGGGGCAGACGCCTTAGCAAATTTAGCCTCATCCCTAAAAATCCCAGAATATATGAATATCCCAATTACTCACATACTCTCTCCAGCAATAGGAGAGCAAGAAGTTGGGGAAATAACAAGTGAAAAGCAGATTGTACTTTGGGATCCATTACCCTCAGACAATCAAGGATCCTGGATCCTTCCAATCAAAAAGTACATCCAACCTGGAGAGATCCCAGCTACGGAGAATCCAAAATCCTTCAAACTCAAGGTATCACAATATATTTTATTAGATGATATGCTATATAGGAAATCTCTTGTAGGTCCATACTTGAGGTGCATCGAGAATCCTGAAATCCAAGAAGTACTCAAAGACTTTCACGAAGGAGATTGCGGCAACCACACGGGAGGGAGAGAATTATTCTCCAGGATACTTAGAACTGGGTACTTCTGGCCGACAATGAAGAAGGATGCAGTAGAATATTCGAAGAAATGTGATGCTTGCCAAAGGCATGCAAATATTCTTCATCAACCAGCAGAACCAGTGTATCCTATATTCTCTTCATGGCCTTTCATGAAATGGAGAATGGACATTGTTGGGAAGCTGCCAAAGGCACCAGGTGGAAGGGTCTTTATGCTCGCCATGACGGACCACTTCTCTAAATGGATTGAGGCAGAAGCATTCGTACAAGTCTGAGAAAGGGAATTTTTATCTTTTATTAAAAGGAATATTATAACTAGATTCGGTATTCCTTCTGAGATTATATGTGATAATGGTTCCCAATTTATTGGGAAAAGAACAACTAACTTTTGTGACAGCTGGGGCATAAAAATGATTACTTCAACACCAGTGCATCCTCAAGCTAACGGTCAAGCGGAGTCTAGCAACAAAATCATCATCAACAATTTAAAGAAGAAGGGATCCAAGAAGGGAAAGTGGGCCGAGGAACTACCATATGTTCTTTGGGCCGACGGGACGACACCCAAGAATGCAATAGGGCAAACACCCTTTTCGTTGGTATTTGGAACAGAAGCAGTAATCCCAACAGAGATGGTGGTTCCCACAGCAAGAATAAGCATCCGTGATCCTGAAGCCAACGAAGAAATCCTTCTTGAAGACTTGGATACTGTTGAAGAACTCAGAGACCTGGCCAAAATCAGAATGGTAGCTTATCAACAAAGAGTAGCTGGGGCATACAACAAGAATATAAGGATCAGAAGATTTCAAGAAGGAGATTTAGTTTTGAGGAAAGCCTTCCAAAATACTACTAATCCGGCTGATGGAAAGTTAGCACCCAAGTGGGAAGGACCTTATCAGATCGAGTCGGAGGCAGGAAAGCGGGCATATCATTTGCTCACAATGGAAGGCAATAGATTACCAAGAGCATGGAATGCTATCCGCCTCAAGAAATATTTCTTTTGATCAGGATCCAGTATTCTGAGAGGATATGTTATCCTTAAAGGATCAAGGATCCCCGAAATTGGTAATATCTATCCGATTACTTATCCTTTTCAATTTCTTGTTATTAATTTAAGGATAACGTATTCTTAATATTTTGTTTCTTCCAAGTTTTAAATATCAATGCAGGATATTATTAAGATGTGTAATGATCAAGAGGTTGGCCACCTCTCCTTTACATTCGAGGTACTATCATATTTCTCTTGGCCTAGCCCACGTTTGGATATGACCCCCGATGGTCATACCCTCTAAGGTTTAAAGGTTTTCACCTTTCTTATAAATAGAGTTTCTACACTCTCGCCTGGAGTGCACGTTATCCAACGTATAGTGCGGAGCAGCGGGACCAGTACACGCTTAGTGGCTGACAATTTTGTTGTTTCGGCTATATAGAGGATCCTACGAATTATGGTAGACGTACCATACCACCGGTTTATAACGTTTTCACGTTATCTCAAGACAAAGGTTTCTAACATTTTCATGTTAGCTAAGGTTTATAACGTTTTCACGTTATCTTCGTTTGGGCAAAATCCCGGGTTGGGCGAGTCCCCAATCAACATCCGTATTTGGGCTTGTCCCCAGTTTTGGGCTTGTCCCCAGTTTTGGGCTTGTCCCCAAATTACACGGGCTTGTCCCCAGTTAATTATTTGGGCTTGTTCCCTACTTAATGGGTTTAATCCCACTAACACTATAAGTTGATTGCAACAGATTTTCTAAGTTCATTGTGAGGATCAAAATTCTAAGAATCCAGAATCCTAAAGTTATTCCTTCAAGGATCACTGAGAGTTCAGTACTTATGGTAACGTAGGTCTACCTAGACCATCTGGTATGGTCTCTGTTAGTGAATTTATGTATTATCTTAGTTGCAATAATTTTGGATATCTCAGGTTAGAGGGTTATTCCTTTGAAGATATTTTGTCACTAAATTTTTTACTTATTTTTTAAGGATACCTTATCCTAAAATTTGTCCTTTAAGGATATTCTATTGTATAACTTTTACCATCTTTTAAGGATATTTTATCCTACTGTTTGTTCTTTAAGGATATTCTATCCTAAGTAATTTTCATAAGGATCTTTTATCCTGAAATCTTTTACTTAAGATTATTTTTCAAAACTATCATTAATGCTAAAGTTATATCTGACAAACTTTAAAAAATAAACAACAAGCAAATAGTCAAAAGAATTATATTAATTAAAATAAGCCACCAGGACTTATTCAAAATTCTTAACCCGGACTTCACCATGCAAAAGATGGACCATCCATCCGGGTTAAGTGAGTACTACTAACTGTTCATATGTGCAGGAAAATTAAAAACAGGGGCAACAAAGGTTTCATCCCCACAAATAGAGGATCCCTCCACCTTTGTCACCCCCACGAATTATCTTAAAGGATCATGGATCCTTTACCCTAGTTACTATTGTCTGTTACAAACCAAAATTATTGTTCTTAAAAACATCATAAAAGCAAAATAAGACGGGCTTGGGCCTTGTCTTCTATATCTTTCATCGCCCGTCTATGCAGTTTCTTCAACCTCCACCGTTGCCTCGTGGCCACCTTCAACTTCATCCTGACCCTTCACACCGCTCGTCCCTGCTTGACCTGCATCAACCATATCACTTTAGCTTCATCCTCGCCTCCACCCAAGTCAATCAAAGCTTGCTTCCATTTCTTGATTTACCATGAACATTTGTCGAAGGATGGATCATTGGCCTCAGTCACCAGCTTGATTCTAGCTTGGAGAATCGACTTGGCTGCCCAGATCTTTTCCTCTTCGGTAGCCCGATTGATCTCGTCCTGCAGTTGGACTGCGAGTGCGGCAGCATGCTCTTTTATCTGTCTCTTCTCTTTGGTCATCTTGGAGAGGGCCTTATCCTTAGCAGCAACCATAGATCTCATCGCAGCAAGGGTCTCTTCATATTCTCAGACAGTCTTCTTGTAATGACTTCGGGCAGAATTCATGGCCTATAAAAGAAAACAGGATAAGCTTAAAAGGATACTTGGATAATAAAGATTGAAAGGATAAAGGATCCTTACGGTTGAAAGCATTTCCAGGATCTGTTTCTCAGTGTCAAAGGGATTCTCTGGTTCCGAACTATTCTTCCTCTTAGCTCCTGACTTGGCTCGAGTTGTGATTGGACGAGGCTCGTACGTAGGAGTTGGTTTCGGGGTCTCTTTCTTGGTAAACATGCAATCGATATCCTTAAGGGAGAACTTAGAAGCAGACTTTCCTGATTTCTGAGCACCTGTAAACAGTAATTAGCAGATAAGTTTTCAATTATTACACTTTTTAATAAAAAAAATTTACTCTTACTTGACATGATTGACTCTGAGGGTGATTCTTGAAAAGCTTCAATGAACTTGGCTTGAAAGGTTCTGACTGTAGGATCCAGCGAAAAGAACTTCTCAACTCTCTCTTCGACTCCAGGAAGATCAAATAGCAAATCAAAATTCTCAACTACACAAGAAATGAAAAATATTAGCAACAGAATAAAGTATCCTACCTCGGCTACCTAAGGATCCTAGATCCTACCCTTTGGTATCCACTTTTTGGAAAGGTCAGTTCCACCCGGAATGGAATCCCTTCTAACAAAGAAAAATTGGTTCCTCCAGAGGGTACCATTTAGGGTAACTTTGGAAACGGGGATCACTTGGTGGGGTTTCGATTTGAAGACAAAGCGACTGGAACCGTGGGTAACCAGATTGTACAAGTACGACAACTCTGCTAAGCCGAACTCAACACCTTCTTCTTCGACTATCCTCTCTATGGTGTGAAGAACTCTCCACAACATCGGCATGGTTTGAATATAACTAATCCCCGTCAAGGTGAAGAATCTTTGGGTAAAATTGGGAAAAGGGTACTTGTAGCCTATAAGAAATGGTTGATCCGGAAAGCAAACCCAGATTTTTGATAAACTGTCACTACGGGTTGAAGGATCGAAGGGTCGGAAAACTGTGTAGGCCGGAAAGTGTGATCGGATTTTGTCAATCTCTGGATCTGTGAACTTACAGATCTCGAAGGAAGGAGTTTGAAGGATACCTTGCGAGTATAGATCATCGGGGTCGGTATGATTGAAAGAAGAAGAGGAAGAGGATACAGAAGCAGTCGACATATAGAAAGAAAATAAAGAAGGAGGAAGAAGGATACCTGAAAGACGCCTGAATCTGTGGTTATAAGAGAATTATGATTATCTCATATATAGGCGGCGTATAATTATGGCTTATTGATATTAACCGCCTGACACGCGTCTAATCACCTTCTTTTTTGCAGGGTTTTTGAAATTCAAAATGACAGCTGTTTTACACAATCACCCGTCATTTTAGGGGCAATTGTTAGGGCATGAATTTTATGCTGAGGATCCTTAATCCTTAACTATCTTATGGATAGATTATCCTGAGATATGTAACAGGTTATAAAGGATCAATGATCCTCGGTGTTATTTATTTACTAATAATTGTGTTTAGTATGGTGGTGTGTTAGACAGGTATAACAATTTTAAGGCGTGTTTGCATCAATTATCCTCATGGAGTATTCTCTAGCTGGAGTATGGATCCAGGATCCTTATTGAGCATAGCTAATAATGGACGAATTTGTGTGAAGACTGATGTTTAAATTTCAACAACGGCTCTTAGACTTGTTCTTCCACTTATTTCGCTACTGGACTCCTAAAGCACGTGGTCAAAGTAATGGGAGCGGCTAGTGGAGGACTTGCGGATTGTTAGGAATGGTTGTTAATAATATTTTCTTTATAATTATCGAGTTATGATCGATTAAGGGACACTTGTACTCACACGCACTCTAGAGCAAAAGCAATTACTCTCTCTACTCACTAGTTTACTTTGTAACATCGATCATAAACTCCACAACATTTGTAACCACCTTTTATCATTAATAAACTTGACGGTGATAGTTTTCACCGTCCGAGGGTTTTTTGTGCCGGAGATTATTATAATCACGTACCATCCGACCAAAGATTATCTTGTTAATTTTTGACCGAAGCAATTCGACCAAAGATTACCTTGCTAGTTTTTAACCGAAGTAAGATTATCATTGTTGGGTGTAGATTTTCTATCCTCAGGATGAGCTGCGATTCAAGGGTTTTGAGCTATCCTGTCAATGCTAATATTCTGAGGAAGGTACTTTGACTTATTCAATTGTCCTATATTATTTTTTATTTGTTTTGCAGATATGATCATCGCATATATAGGCGGCGTATAATTATGGCTTATCGATATTAACCGCCTGACACACGTCTAATCATCTTCATTTTTGCAGGGGTTTTGTAATTCAAAATGACAGTTGTTTTACACAATCACCCGCCATTTTGGGGGAAATTGTTAGGGCATGAATTTTATGCTGAGGATCCTTAATCCTTAACTATCTTATGGATATATTATCCTTAAGATATGTATTAGGCTATGAAGAATCAATAATCCTCGGTATTATTTGTATACTAACGATTGCGTTTAGTATGGTGATGTGTTAGCCAGGTATAAACAACTTTATGATCCAGTCTACCGTATATCCCGCTACAAGGCATCTGTAGCACATGATTGAGATTGAAGATTAAGCTAAAGCAAGAAGCAGCAAGATGATAAGATTGATTACTGAGTACTAAAGACAAGATATGTTATCCTTGAAGAGGTGCTTAGACCAATTATTCTCGTGGAGAATTCTCTAGCTGAAGTCTGGATCCAGGATCCTTAGTCAACATAACTATTAATGGCTGAATTTTGTATGAAGACCGATGTTTAAATATCACCAACGGCTCCTAGGCCTAGTCCACCACTTAATTCGTTACTAAACGTCTATTAGCACGTGGTCAAAGAGCACAATGATGAAGAGTGGAAGACTAGCGAGTTTATAGGACTTAGTTGTTAGTTAGTTACTGGTTCTTTTTGTTTATATATCGAGTTGTGATCAACATTAGAGGACACATTCACACATACCCTAGCTGTTAAGTTATCTGTAATCACACACACATAGCATTCATTGTATCTGTTGATCAACAACTCCAACCTTTGTAACACCCTTTTTGATTAATAAAGTGGTGATAGACGATTTGTCATCACCCGAGGTTTTTGTGCCGGCGATCCGAACCAGATCAAGGGCTTTTCCTCGTAACAAATCCTTGTGTTTGCGTTTGTAATCGATACATACTTATTTTTATCACCTTAGCACTAATCCTCACTAAACGAATTTGGATACATTATCCTTAGCAGATTTCTATCCAAAACAATCCTTAGCTGATTTTTATCCAAAACAATTCTCATAATAATTTAGGAATTATTTTAAATTAAATTGAGGAGGGTTAAGTAGAACTAAACCATTTTCTTTTTGTGATATGGAGTACATGTTGGACGTAATTTCCTACATTAGGTCAAAAGTCAGTAAACTTAAGGGACCAATATTGACAAGTCGGTAATAGTTTGTTATGTTTCCTAATTACAACATGTTTCCTAATTGTTTTGTAATTATAATAGGTAATGTATTGGCTAGCAAGTTAGGTTAGTCAATATAAATCAAATCATGGTTAGGCATTATAGAACGTGCGAGGTGTAACCGAGTTAGGTTCATCTAGAGACACACAAGATGTAACCAAGTTAGGGTTCATCAAGAGTCAAGCTGAGTTAAGGTTTAAGACTTGTAATCAGTTTTTTGAGTTATATTTTCTTATATTAATATAAACGAGAGTTAGTCGTTTAGTTTGTGTTTGTTTATCAATCGAGACTTGAGTAAAAAGGGGTAAAGTGGATGATGTAGCGTCTACATGAAGTTAAAGGGGCATGAATTTATATTTTTCTTCTATTCGTAAAAAATGTAACAAATTATTTGCTTGCCATTTATAAAATTCAATTATATGAAGGTCGTATGTTGTGGGTTAACTAGCATACACTAGTTAAAGCGTTACATCACTGTCACGTAAGAGTTGAGTTTTAACTAGCTCACCCACTAACTTGGGTGTTTTGGGTTAACTAGCTAACAAAACGCAAATATGTAACACTCTAAGCTATAGTGGAACATTTTGCTGCAGATGAACCATTTGCTATGGAGAGCCTTGAGCTTCATCTGTAGCATTCGTATGGATAATTGTTTTTCCAAAACAAAGACACAATAATGAGATATATAAAACGCGACTTACTCCTGATAATAATTCTCAATTTAGTACAAAATTATAAAAAAACAACGGTATTGTTTATAACTAAAAGAGAATCAGGAGTCTAAGTAAGACAAGAAAATATTGATTTACCATTTTACCTTATAGCAATATGATCTAAGTAAAAAGGATTTTCATAGATAGATAGAGTAGACGTTATCATGAGACGGGTGATTCAACAATAACAAAACCAATGTATATAATGTTATTTATTGGTAAAATACATTAAATACATATAGCAAGAGAGAGTAGCCAGTTATTTTGAGACTATATTGAAAATGTGGTTGGCTGTCTTTTGGGCATCAGTGGTAGCTCCACGTAGGCCTATTTTCCAAGCCCAACAAAATAAATCCCATTTTCTCCTTTCCAGTGATGTGGGTACCTTTGCTTTGGAAACCCATCATTCTTTAACGACACTCAGCACCCTGCGTGTTTTAACATAAATACATATTATATTACGGTATTACCCATCTAATTATATTACTTCAATAAGTGGTTAAGCTTTGACCCTGTATATATAAATTTTTAGATAAAAACAGATAAATTTACACTAATAAAAAAAATAGAGGACAGAGTTGCGAGGCGACTCCGGGCCACAACAATACTTTGCCCTTGACTTCAATCCAATTTTAATGACTTATTTATTCTTCCCACGCATACAAATAAAAAATAATGATAAATAAAACATTACCTGAAGCCATAAATGCGTCGATCTCTTAAAACCGGTAGCAAACACAATTGCATCAAACTGATGACATTTTCCATCCTCAAACACGACTTCGTTTCCTCCCTTAATGCCTTTTAATGCTGGTAAGACCTGTTTAAGTCTTAGAAAGATCAAATTCACGTTTTTTTTTCATTCACAAAAAAAGGTGTAGTAAACGTACATTAGCCTTTATGAAAATCAAAATAACAAACCTATATTTCACCGGACTTGATCTTTTTCACCGTGCCAATGTCGGCAACAGGGTACTTACAATCTCTAATTTTGAGCAAAATGGGACCTTCTTTAGGCCTTTGGATACCATACTTGGTTAGATCTCCATATATTACCTTGCTAATTAGCATGGTTAATGAGTCCACCAAATGCAATGGTAACAAGTCCAATAACAAGAATAAAGAATTCAACGACCACCTTGATACGATATGAACCTACATAATGTATGTGCATGAAGATTATACTACAGACATATAAATAAGATGGGGCAAGTCTGAGGATCAACCGGTAGTGCACGAGGGGATTGCTTTTTTTTCACATTTATTTGTAGGTCAATTGTTAAACCAACTCTGCAAGAATTAAGCTAGAGCCTAGCTAGAGGACAAGAAGATATCAGCGTATAGACACAAAAATATACAATAATTAAGTTTACATCCACTCCTTGGTATTCAATCAACTGTTAGAGCTCACATCAGACGATCTTCTCTCTAAGACGATAGAGAGGTAACCAACTCTCTAGGTATCAATCTTAAGCATGTATCGCCGCTGGCTTTAACGTCTCTCTAATATGGTTAAGATTAAAATTAAGTATTTAAGTAAAAGAAAACTATAAATTTCTCACAAAGCGAGCATGGTCACATTACGGTTGGACGAAACGTCATCTATCTCATCTCACAAAAATACAAATAAAAATATAAAGAGTTATTGCTCTTTGTAAAATATCATACATAAAAGTATTTTCACATTTTCAAACAAAATTTGGAAATGTCAATCAGGAGTTGAAAAGTTAGTTAGTGTAACAATATGAAGAGTTGATATTTTCATAAAATACGACTGACTCCATTTTTGTCAATATTATTTAAACTAAGATGCGATTATGTTAAAACGTTGCCACAAGCGGAATATTTTATATTTACTCCAATAGCTTCTTGACAATACTAATATTTTATAAATTTTACTTTGATTGTTGGTTCTTAATAGCTTAAATAAATATTTTGAGTGATCATTAAAACTCTTAGCATAACTCAATTTTCCTCGGTTTGAATGTATCTCAAATGCTCAAATTGTCAATTTGGATTGAAAAATGAAAGGTGACAAATTCGTTTTCACCAGACCGAGTTCGATGGCAACAAAGACGAATCATGCATCAGTCATCATCAAGACATCAACTTTGTATCCGTCTTGAATTCAACCAGGAGCATAACATCATACGGTCATAGTGTACATTCATCTTCTTCAATTTGCCAATCTTGTATTAGTCTTGAATTCAACCATTAATTCCTTTTATGGTTCTGTTTTTGTTTTTCAATAAACGGGTGATATGGTCAAAATCTCTTAACAGAATTAAAGGATGAGTCACCCAAGCGCGGATTGAAATGACAAAAATGAAAAACCAATGTATCCCGGACACAAACAAAATTCAAGTGATAATTAATAAAGCATTTACACTTAAGTCTTCATCATCTCTATAACTAAAATAAAAAATATATTCTTCAAAACGTGTACAAAAGTTTCTCTCTCTATCTTTATCTTACTCGCAAATATTTAGTTTAACAAAAATTGCAATTTAATTTGGCTCATGTGGTTTATGTCCTATAGCCCAATCATCTCGAAATGGATTTTTTGGACAAATGAACCATGACGTTTAACTTTGTTAGCGGTTTGGCCCCTAGGTCTATAAATGGTAAATTTCCTCTCTTTTTTTGTCATGTGTTCATTTTATTACTTTTATTTTATAGATTTGATAAAAGTTTATTAATTAATTAATTAACCATCTTAATTGTTTTATAAAAATGTATATTAATTGGTTTATTTATTCTCGTTTATTTGAATAAATTATATATTTTTCTCATTTTTAATTTACTTATTTTTTAAAAAAAATTATTAATTAATCAAACAACTTATTTGTTTTATAAAGATATATTTTTTACACTTTTTATAATTTATTTATTTTCATTTTTTTCTATTTTATAATAATAATAATTACCGGACTTCTGACGACGATGGAGGTTTTTGCACAATGGTTTGACAGATCAAGCGCAATTTCCATGCCGGAATTACCAGCTCCAACCACCAAAACCTTCTTATTCTCATACCCGGTCCCAGACTTATACTCGGTCGAATGAATGACTTCGCCTTTAAACTCACTCAACCCATCGACCTCCGGTGTAACCGGATCAGTGTTTTCTCCCGTGGCCACCACCAAAAACCACCCCACGTAGCATCGAACACCACCACCATCCCCCACTGCTGCCTTCACCTCCCATTTGCTTGTATGTTCATCATACTTTGCAAACTGCACGGTGGTTCTAAACTCCGGGTGAATATTAAAATGGGAAACGTAATGGTCCAAGTATTCCACGAAATCGGCTCGGGCAACATACTTGGGAAAAGTTGATGGGAATGGCATGGAAGGAAGCTGACAGAAGTGTTTGGCTACATGGAGGTGAAGCCGATCGTATGTTTTTTTGTTGTATGATGAAGCAATGCAGTCTTCTCTTTCGAGTGTTGGTGGAGGCATGCGGCGGTGGAAAGGCCTGATGGGCCTGCACCGACGATCAGCACCACCGTTTCTCTAACATCCATACTAATTTAATTATGCCACCTTGCCTTCCTTTAAAACTTTTCATAAATATATTTAACGATACCAGCACTTGCCATCAACTACACGTTTTTGTTTTGTTTAAAAATATTTTAATGTCACTTCTTCGTTTTACCCAAATTTGTGGCATGGTTCATGTACGATTAGTCAACTATTATTTTATTTCTTTGGTTTCAATCCCAAAGAAAACTTGTTATATTTTTTATTTTGCAGCGGCTAAACATGTTATAAACATGGCAACTCTCCGAACTATATAAAGAAGTTTGGTGCCGCTAACCAATTTTTAGTATTGGTAGCTTAGCGAACGTAACGAGAACTGACCTAACGTTAATTTTAAATATGTAATGAAAACATGCTGAATTCGTGTAAACTCACTGCATCGACGTCCGGGACTGACAATGTTAGGGTTTTGATGTCATTTGTTTTTTTTTTTTTTTAGTTTCAGTACCATAACGAACGTAACAAAAACCGACCAGATGCAATTTTCTTTTTTATTTTTTGTTTTAGTTCCGGTACTGTAACAAACGAGAAAGAAATCGACCAAATTCGTGTAAAGTCATTGCCTTTTGTTTTAGTTCCAGTATCACCGTAACGAAACCGACCAACTGTCATTTTTGTTTTAGTTCTGGTATCGTAAGAAACCGACTGAATACATGTCGACTTATCATCTCAACGCTCGAGACTGACTACCACCGCCCAGATTTTATCGACCTGTCTGACGCAACGCACCGGATAAATTCCTAATTATAATATAATTAAGAAAATGATTAATTAAATTTGGGCCTCTTAAGAAGTGTGATGAAATATGATGCATGGTTTTTTATTATTATTATTTGATCAAAATTCTGAATTATAAAGAAATGTCAATGTTAATTTTAATGAATTTAAATAGGCCAATTTGAATTTTAATAATCTCATCGTTTCATTGTTGATCGATAATCTCACCTTAAAAAATACTTGTCACTGGTCCCATTTTTCGCTATATTTTCACTGGACCTCTGTTAATAAAACACTTAATTCCGTTAAGTTTTTTTCCGAATTTCAAACTAATGTTTTAGGTTTTTGATCGGGAAAGAGAATACGAGTCGATAAATGTAAAACTTATCTCTATACGATGCTTTAAACAATATAATTTTTGTTAATTGGAAGTGTAAACACTAAACACCTGAATTGAAGCAACGTGTGACATTCGTCAAAATTCGGATCCCGATTTATATTCGTGTTGTAAACCTTTATTATACAAACACGACTCAACATCTTTTTGTTTCTTTATTTATTTATTTATTATATAATATTATTATATATCTCAACCATAAATATCGATGTTTGTCATATTTTAGTGTCGTTAAGAAAACATAAAGGGTTCAAACTGGGTTTTGTAAAGTTGTTATAAGCATTAGAAACCTTTAAACTCGTTTTAAACATTCATTGTAAATTGAGGGGACTGTTTTGTAAATATGTAATACACACATATATCACCAAACCCTAACCCTATCTTCATATTATCTCATCAAGCCTCCATCTTCTTCCTCTCAAATTCCGGCCGCTGCCGCCACCACCTCCGACCACCGGTTCCGGCCACCACCTCCAACACACATACACACAACACACCCGACACCACCCCTTTGGCCATTTTCCGGCGACGGCGAATTCCGGCGAAGCGATTCCGGCGACCCCATCACCTCCGGCGGACCACCGACGCATGCCACCACCATCCCGGCCACTCCTCTCATCTCCGCACGATTTTCCAGCCACCCCACCCCTTACCGTTTTTCCGGCGACCTCGGATCTCCGGCGACGTGCTCCGGCCGCCGTGCACCCACTTCGTCTCGCAGCTCGCTCTCTCTCTCTTCGTATCTCTCTCTCTCCCTCTCTCTCACTCTCTTTCTCTCCAGTTCGTCTTTCCGGCATGTTTCCGGCAACCTTTCTCCGACGACCCTGTTAACAACTAATAGGTAAATTAACAATTGTGGGTTTAACTTTTAGTTTGTTTAACAAATGGTTATCTTGGTTCGGTTGGTTGGTACGTTAGTTATTAAACTAGAGGTCTCGGGTTCGGGTCTCATCCTATATCGGTTTTGGTATTGTTTCTTTTTTTATACTTAATAAATTTATTATAACCATTTGAATTAACATAAATACATAAAGATTAATATTATTATTATTGTTAACAAGATAATATTTATTATTATTATTATTATTATTAACAAGATAATATTTATTATTATGAATATTATTACTTTTAATATTATGATTATTAAAGAACATTATTAAAATCTAGTATTGTTAACATTATCTACTTGTTTTTGTTAAACCGAAACTCATGTCAGGCCTAGTTACCATTTAACGTCGTCGTCACTCTAGTTATATTCTTATCACTAATACTATTATTATTAAAGGTTATAAGTAAGTTATTATCATTAATACGGCATATATAATTACAATAATAATAATTATTATTATTAGTAAAATTCAAATATATTAATAATGTAATCAACAACAAAAGTAATTACTAGGGTATTTGTTATTATTATTACTATTATTAGTATTAACAACAATCCTTGGGTTGTAGTATGTTTATATATCATCAACATTATCTTATATATCTATCTATATATATATAAATATATATATAAAACATATTTTAAAATCATTAATATCATTTCTATCTTTAACTATTATTATTAGTATTATTAATAATAATCATTGTTATAATTATTATACTATATTAGTATTATTAGAAATAGTTATTGTTATTATTATTATTATTATCTTTTATATATATATATATAAAGTCATTATTATCATTTCTATCTTTATCATTAATAATATTATTATAAACTTTATTATCAGTTCATTTTTATAAAACCGAACCCTTGATTTAAACCAGTCTTGTTTCTATTTAATATTAGTGTAGTTATTTAAAAGCCCAAATAAAATAATATTATTTTATTTTAAATTATCAATTAAGTACGAGTCTCTAGTCGTTAACAAATTAACCGGTAACCCGACTAACAACCGAACCTTCTCATTCAATGTTTCCAATATAGTTTCATTATGGTTTCAAGTTCATTAATATATATTACATTATTTATTTTAGCTAAAGTGTTTATCGTTTCAAGTCAGATCTGTTCGTTTACCGTTCGAGCTTCATTTATTTATCTATTTATTTCTCGGTTCATCAATCGAGGTGAGTACATTTCATCCCACGTTTTCCCTTTTATGTTTTGGGGGTAACATGCATACTTATTCAAAACAAGAATGATTTATTATACACATTTCTCAAACCACAAACTTTAGGGTATATGATACTTGGAATACTTGCTCTTTTGTGTGTTATATGCCTCATATGCTTTACGTGCGCGAGTGTTTATTTTTATGTTGTTGTTGAGCCTCATTAAGTATGATCATACGCTCCCCTAACTACTTAGTCTTGTGCTAGTAGAATAGGGCCTCATTATCCAAGTATGTCGGTTGTTACCGATTAGAAAGGATCCTCATTTACATATGTTTTATATGCCACGATTGATGCTTTTATTTAGAGTCTCATATACGTTTGTGGATTTCGCTCATATTATATATATACTCAAACTGTGAAATTCCTCACCAACATACGTGTTGACAAAATATTATTTTATGCATGTTACAGGTTTGACTTTTGTTTACTCGAGGACTTGATGAAAAACGTTACCAAGACTATTAGGGTATTAGTAAACGAACAATATGATTACTAATTGTTTCCAAATTTGTTTATATGAACGAGATGTGTTTGTTTATTGATTTATGAAATAAATGAGTTGTTTAAATATTGTCACTTTAAATAGTATCTTGTGTATTTGTCCAATCACGTTGCACCCCGGCATGTTCCGCCGCCTTTGGTCGGGCTGTGACAGATTTGGTCGGGGTGTGACACAACGTTTCGCCATTTAAAGCACCACTTCGAGATAAGTTGACTCTAACCACACGACACTCAGTGATTAGAGTCAACCCGCTACTCTAAGCTCATGTCATTCAAATATTAGCGTGTGGGTGCGATTATAGAAGTATCAATTGTAATTAAACACTCACGTCGTTCGAAATGTTTAATTCTATAATGATTTTGGGTTCATAGACATACACAAAATATTATTTGTTCATTTATAAAAAAATGAGAATCTATTATAGTTTTAAAAGGTGATAGAACTTAATTAGATAAAATTAATAAGTTGATCAGGTTTATTAACAATCTAACATATACCATAATAGACACGGTTTAAGATAAAAAATCACACAACCAAATTATTCAAACAATCGATTCATATAATCATTTAACATAAATTTTGACTCACAATAAAAGAAAATAAAAAACAAATTAAAACGATATGATGGCTAAATCAATCAAGCCTTTTAAGCACAAAACATTAAACTAAAATGCTTACTAAATAAAAGGACACGTATCTTCATGTAATTCCAATTGTTGCCTCTTACTCATCCATTTTCTTTTCTTAGGACTACTTTTTCATCTCTCCCAATTTATATTCAAAACCATATTCACCTATTGGCCCCTTTTCTTTGTGATTTTCCTTGTAGCGCCCCACTCAATTCCCTTTTTTTTCTTTTTGTTTCACCCCACGACTTTAATATGAAAAGGCCAATTAATATAAACTCATTTGAATCCACATCACAACATTACTTGGATTTTCATGTGACGTAGAATTGCAGTTGACTCATATTCCCATATTTTTCTATTCGTTTTGAGTAGAGATGATAATAATGCATTTTTTTTCTTTTTTAAATTACTCTAATCGATCATTAGCATTCCTCTATCTCGTGCTCAACAAACTGCATCGTTTAAGTTCGTTTTCTTAAAACCCGCAGCAAATATAAACTTTTGGCTCATAATCTCTCGCAACCTCTACTAACCTACAAAAACAATAAAGGCAAAAGTTTTGCATCAAATAATGAACTCAATAACTTGTGTGAGCGGAGAACGGTAACTCAAATGTGAGCCCAAACCTAAGAGCCCAAATAGAATGACTGTCATGGACCTTCATAATAAAGCTTTAAACCAGGACACTGATAACGAAAAAAGTCGGGGTTATTAAATTATTAGCAAAAATCAAAACATACTTTAAATTTTATTAAACATTTCTGCTCCAAATCAAAACATACTTTAAATTTATTAAACATTTCTGCCCGCATCTGATTTATCATCAATAATAGAACCCACCCTACACACTAACCCATAATATTAATATATAATCTAACAGGTCTATATATAAATGCACAAAGGCTCCTTCCCACTTACCATAGTTCCTGTGTAAACATGAGTAAGCATAGGCAAGAGACAAATACTAAGAAGGTTAGTAATGGGTCATTCCGGTCACTTTTCATGCATGCGGATAGAGCCTACATGTTACTGATGGCCGTTGGGCTTATAGGTGCCATTGGGGATGGATTATGGGTGCCGGCCTTGTTGGTCTTCACCAGACAAATGATGAACAGCATTGGAGACAGTTCTTCGGTATCCACCGACGTATATATGGAGAAAATCAATGAGGTTGACTACATCAAATCAACCTAATTAATATATATTGATCATTATCATTATAACAAAGTTAATCTAATTGGTTTTAATTTCTTGTTTACAGAATGCTCTTAATATTTGTTACTTGGCTATCGTGACATGGGTTGCATGTTTTCTTGGTAGGTTTTAATCCGCTATATTGTCGTTATTTATTAAAATCGGTTTGAACTTGGAAACTATATTGTCTTATGAGTTTGATTTCTTGTAGAGGGGTATTGCTGGTCAAGAACCTCAGAAAGACAGGCATCAAGATTGAGGCTGACCTATTTGAAAGCAGTTTTAAGGCAAGAAGTGGCATATTTTGACATGAATGTTACAAGCACAGCTGATATCATTGCCAGTGTTTCTAATGACAGCCTGATCGTTCAAGATTTCATCAGTGAAAAGGTTGTTCTTGTTAAATTATTAATTCTTACAATTTTGTGGATCAATTTAATTGTATTCGTGTTTGTAACTTTAAATTATTTTGGGAAAAAATGTGATTCAGGTGCCAAGGTTTGTGACAAGCGTAACAACTTTCTTTGGGGCGTATATTTTGGCATTTATTTTGCTTTGGAGGCTGGCAGTTGTTGCGCTTCCGTTTATCTTAGTTTTAGTTATACCTGGTTTAATTTATGGAAGGATTCTAATGAGGTTATCAAGACAAGTGAGGGAGGAGTATAACAAGGCTGAGTCGGTGGCACAACAGGCGTTTTCTTCAGTAAGAACAGTTTATTCTTTTGTGGGTGAAAAGAAGACCATTAAAGAGTACTCTGATGCTCTAGAAGGTACGGTGAAGTTGGTTTTAAAGCAGGGGTTGGCTAAAGGGCTTGCGATTGGCAGCAATGGTGTGGTTTTTGCAGTATGGGCTTTCTTTTGTTGGTACGGTAGTAGATTGGTGATGTACCATGGAGCTAGAGGAGGAACCGTGTGGTCAGTTGTGGCAGCGATCGCCATTGGCGGATTGTAAGTTTATTTTTTTCGTTCTGACATTTCATCAAAGAACAACCACCGTTGCTACACCTTCATCAAAGAACAACCACCACCACCACCGTTGCTACACCTTCGCTCAAAGAACAACCTGCCGTCACACATCAGTAACCAGCATCATATCCTCGTCATCTCCTCACCACCACCCCTACTGCTATTTCAATTTTGCCTTTAATCCTCGGTTTTGGGTCTGCCCGCCAGGTGTTCGATAAAATGTCTCAATGAGTTAATCGGTTTTTTTGGGTTTACGGAGGGGAGAGCAACTGGCGGTTGCTCTCCTTTCTCCTCTTAGTTCGGGTTTTTACTCCCAAAACTCAGCTCGAGTTTGTTTGTTGGCCTTTTTGTCGTGAGGGATTATGACAAGGGCTCGGATTGTCAAAGGAGCCCCATCAGGGGAGGTGGGCACGGGAGGTTGACATGGTTGTCGGTTCGACATCATTTCTCGTGGTGGATTAATTGATGAGGGTGCTATGTCTAAGACCCTAGAAAATAGTGTGGGTTCGGTGGGTGTTTGACCATGTCCTTTTAGGGGGTTCCATTGTTGCCCGGATGGACGGGCGGGGTCAAGGGGGATCTCTCGGTTAATGGCGCATATCAAACGACTTCATTTGTCGTCGGATGAGCGGAAAGGGACCCTACGGGACGCCATTTCCACGGATTGTGATTTATTTATTTCGGTTGGGGAGACTTTTAAGGCCTCGGACCAGTGGCTATGTGGGGTGTGTATGCGTCCAAATGCTCTTAAACGGACGTGTCGTCATGCTGATGGAGTCACCAAGTACAACGAGGGTGTGGGAGCTGTGGAGGAGTTTATTGTGGGGATTGATAAACCACATGTTATGAGGGATGTTGCTCCCTTGGGAGGGATAGTGGTGGATGAGGTTCTCCTTGACCGCGTCTTCTCTCTTCCTATCAAAACTGTTAAGAGCATCCCTCATAGTTGCCGTATGGCATTTGCTCAAGCGTTAACTGCGGCTCTGGGTAAGGTGGTTGCTATGCCAGACTCTGTTGAGGCATGGGTGAAACTTTTCTTGTTACCGCGGTGCACGCTGCGTGTTTTCAGACCTTCTAAACGTCAGGAGCGCAGGTCCGGTAATAGAAAGTTTTTGCAATGTCAGAGTATTCAACAAGCACTAGCAAGTTGGGGTGCTAAGGATGGTTTTGATGCGCTTATTTTATCCCTTTTTGCCACACCTATAGGGGTGAACTCGAGTCATGGGGAGCCTCTCGCTAAGCACGATGATGTTGCGGTATGCGCCAATGTGAAACAATGTTTACGAAAAGTAGCGGACGGGCATTTTACTGCCGCCATTAAAGTATTATGCTCTTCAGGGGTTGCACCTTTCGGCAATGACACTTTGAAAGCGTTAGTGGCTAAGCATCCCAATTTGCCCCCGCCGGTTATGCCTGCTTCATTGCTTTCTGAGCCTCCTCTTGTTGTTGATGAGAATTGTGTGCTTGGATGCATTAAATCCTTCCCTAAAGGGACGTCATGCGGACGAGATGGATTGAGGGCACAACATATTTTGGATGCATTTTGTGGAGAGGGGTCGCCGATCGCTGTTGGGTTACTAAAGGCTACTATTGCGATGGTTAATTTATGTTTGGGGGGGAGATGCCCAAGGGTTTTGGCAGAGTTCATTGCGTCGGCTCCTCTCACACCGTTGCTCAAACTGGACAATGGGATTAGACCCATTGCGGTAGGTGCCATTTGGAGAAGACTGATCTCTAAGGTGGCTATGAGAGGTGTTGGGAAAGACATTACTAAATACCTGTGCGACTTTCAGTTTGGGGTGGGAGTCCCTAGTGGTGCAGAGGCCGTTCTTCATAGCGAGAACAGGTTTTTAAGTAAGTTCCATTCTGATGGGTCATTGGCTATGCTTACTATTGATTTTTGTAATGCCTTCAACTTGGTGGATAGGACTGCCCTTCTGAATGAGGTTCGGGTCCGATGCCCATCTATTTTCTTATGGGTGAACTTTTTATATGGGCAACCGGCCAGGCTATATGTGGGGGATGGCCACATTTGGTCCACCACTGGGGTTCAGCAGGGGGGCCCTTTGGGACCTCTTTTTTTCGCCTTAGTTCTGCACCCACTTATTCATCTAGTCCAGAGTTCCTGTAAGCTTCTCTTTCATGCTTGTTACCTAGATGATGGTACAATTATTGAGGACTCTAAAGAGGTTGCCAAAGCTTTAGATATTATCAGGTCGGAGGGTCCCCGCCTGGGCCTTGAACTTAATATTAAGAAAACCGAAGTATTTTGGCCGTCGTGCAATGGGGTTAAGGTGCAGGAGGGGGTGTTTCCCTATGAGATTGGAAGACCGGTGCTAGGTGTGAAACTCCTCGGGGGAGACATTAGTCGGGATGCCGTGTTCATCAGTGAACTTGCTATGAAAAGGGCTTCGCGAGCTGTGGAGTTGATGAGCTATCTCCCGCATTTTCGGGACCCTCAATGCGAGCTCCTTTTGCTCCGCTCATGTATGGGAGTTGGAAAGTTGTTGTTTGGTCTCAGAACATGCCAACCTGTGTATGTAGGGGAAGCAGTTTCTGTGTTTGACAATGGCCTTCGGGGGGCGATTGAGGACATCGTGGTTTATGGTGGTCCCTTCTTTGGAGATTTTCAATGGAGGTTGGCATCACTTCCGACTCGTTTTGGAGGTTTGGGTTTATGTTCATCTTCAGACGTTTCTACTTATGCGTTTGTGGCCTCGAGGGCGCAATCTTAGGAATTGCAAGACCATATTCTTCGAGGTTGTGGTATTGATGGGTTTGACTCCGATTATGGGAGTGTGATAGATCGGTTGCACATTTCACTTCCCGATTTTGACGTTAGCGGTTTCTCTAATAAAGACACCGCCTCCCCCCTAAAGCCCAACATGCTTTAGCGAGTGCCCTTTATAGTGGAATCATCAAGAGTTTGGAAATGAAGTTTGATTTATCCCCTCGTCAGAAAGCGGTGTTTGAGTGTCTTCGGGCTCCTCGGGCTCAAGATTTCATAAGTGTTCTCCCTATTGAAGGATTGGGCCAACATATGTCGGCTTTGGAGTATCGGGCCATCCTGAAGTATCGGTTAATGATCCCTTTGTTTCCGATAGATGAGCCGTGCCCGGTTTGCCGTAAGGTTTGTTTGGATTCTTTTGGCGAGCATGCGGTTCACTGCAAAGAGTTGCATGGGTTTAAGTACAGGCATGATTTGGTGAGGGATATTCTATGCGATGTTCTTAAACGAGCCGGAATTTCGGCTAAAAAGGAAGCCCCCGTAAACTTTCTTACGGATCCTCAAGAAGGAAGATCTACATTACGACCGGCCGATATACTTGTTTTTGGGTGGGTAGGGGGAAAACACGCTTGTGTCGACCTCACAGGAGTGTCCCCTCTTGTTGGGATTAGGGACACTGGATTTGTAGCAGGCCAGGCAGCATTGAAGGCGGCATCGGGCAAGGTTGCTAAACACGAGAGAGCTTGTTTGGAGAATCAACACGTGTTTATCCTCTTTGCCTTTGACACTTTTGGTTTCTTAGCTCCGGATGCCGTGGACCTTTTGAATAGGGTTCAGAAAGTTGTGTATAGTAACGTATCAGCCCATAAGAATCAAAACTTTGTTTTTAGTCGGATTGGGTTTGCTATCCAAAAGGGGGTTGCGGCGCAGCTTGTTGCCCGTTTACCTGCCACTTCATTGTAAATCGTTTGGATGTTTCTATGAAATATAATGTTATGATGTGAAGAAAAAAAATAAAATTACAGTTTCAGATGTCTAATGAATCTAATAATGACAGAGCACTTGATTCTGCAATGTCCAACGTGAAGTACTTCTCGGATGCAATGGCTGCTAGCAAACGTATACAAGAAGTAATCAAAAGAGTTCCCGCTATAGATTCAGACAACATGGAAGGGGATATATTACAAGAAGTGTATGGAGAAGTCGAATTCAAGAACATTAACTTTGCATACCCCTCAAGGCCTGAGTCTCTGGTATTCAAAGACTTTAACTTAAAGGTTCCAGCAGGGAAGACAGTAGCGTTGGTAGGTGGGAGCGGCTCTGGTAAATCAACGGCGATTGCATTGTTATTGAGGTTTTATGATCCCATGGAGGAGAGATTTGTGTGGATGGAGTGAGGACCGATAAGCTTCAACTAAAATGGTTGAGATCACAAATGGGATTGGTAAGCCAAGAGCCTGCTTTGTTTACCACCACCATAAAAGAAAACATACTTTTCGGCAAGGAAGATGCCACCATGGAAGAAGTCATAGAAGCTGTTTACCACCACCATAAAAGAAAACATACTTTTCGGCAAGGAAGATGCCACCATGGAAGAAGTCATAGAAGCTGCCAAAGCTTCAAATGCCCATAACTTCATCCCTCAGATGCCCAATGCCTATGACACTCTGGTTCTTTTTCATGTCTTCTAGATCCTGAAATATCAAAAACAAAAAATTATATATCTATATCTATATACCAAATTATATACCTATATCTATATACCAAATATAGATATAGGTTAGACCGTATAAGAAACATGGTGTTTCGGGAGAGATTAGGGGTAGCTAACATATCCGACAAGATAAGAGAGGAGATTGAGATGGTTTGGACATGTGAAGAGAAGACAAATGACGAATCATGTTAGATCCGTAGAAAGCATTACTATAAGGGGGAGGAGGGGTAGAGGACGACCTAAATTGACTTGGGAAGAGAGGATTAGACATGATTTGCTAGATCTAAACCTCTCAGAGGACATGGTTGATGATAGGAAATCTTGGAGACTTAGAATTAAGGCTAAGGATTTTTAGGGTGAAAGGAATACCGTAGGGGTTTTTCTTTACCTGTTTTTGATCACACACCATTATGTTTTCCTCTTTTCATATATTTTCTATATTGTTATCTATACATGTATTGGTATTATTACTACGTGCTATTATCAATTTTATTACTATTAAACTTTGATGCTCCTTATTTTCTCTCATACAATGTTACTCTGAGCTAAGGGTCTTCCTGGAAGGCACATCTCTATCCCGTCGGATAGAGGTACGGTGTGCCTACATCCCACCCTCCCCAGACCCTACTTATAGCTTTGCTATTGGTGTGACCTCACTGAATATGATTGATTGATTGATATCTATATACCAAATAAATAATAACTATTTGCTGACATGTGTCACAATTACGTGAGCCAAACTTATTTTTTCCCTTTTCTTTTGTTTCACCCTTTGCAATATATAAATTTACATCTCACGATATTAAAGGAAATTTTGTTTATTTAATATATTATTTATTCAACTAGTGCAATACACAAATGGTTAAGTTAATAAATTAAGATAAAACCTTTAATTGCGCTTATATCTTAGTCATTCATGATCGTATCTCCAGAAACTTTGGTTCAGAGACCAGTCTTGATAAATTAATCAAATAGAAAATGTGGGGTGTCTCCACGCAAACTCGTGAATGATGAGTTAAAAGTTATTTAAAAGTTTACAAACACAAATATAGAAATTGCACGGTAAACAAATCTTACCATTTAAACTATTTATATGTTTTTTTTTCCTGCAACACACATGCATTGTTTATATTTTTTTTGATATTGTTTATACTTGATATAAAAAAACTATCAAGCAAAACTTTCATATTTCTAGAAATTTTGTCATTTATACATCTGCAAGTTATATTCATAAAAGAACAATCAAATTGATTTGCTCACGTTTTTCTCTGGTAATGAATTGATAATCAGAAAACATAGCAACTGAAAAACTCAGAACGAATTGCCAACTTGCAAATATTATTAATCAGAAAATCTACATCAAAAAACTGATTACAAAGAGTATTTATAAGCATTAGATGACTCCTAATTCTACTCAAACTCAAACACAAACTATCTTTATCTAATATATACTTAAATAGATAAACCAACATGTTTATTTATTCCTTAATATTAAAACGAGTTTGATTACGACTCGAACTCCCGGTTTGGCCCAGCTCACCGAAACCAGTTCAATAATTCCCAACATTTTCTTTGTACCTTTACGCATGTAAGCATAAACAAACAATCAAACTAATTTTCTGGTACATTTTTCTTTTCAATTTAATGACGTTTACCCTACACATGTGAATGTTATATACGCATTTTATACACATATTCAATTTTTTAATTTAAAAACAGATAAACAATAGCCATTGCATTTATCCCCGTTTCTTTCATCTTATAATTTGCTAAGATTTGGAAAAAAAAAATTAAAATTAAAATAACTCGTTACTAGTCTGAATCGCCTTCTCACCTGAACTAGCTGGTCGAACTAACCCGGCAGATACTCCAAGTCCTGGTCTTCCAATCAGGTTGGTAATTCACTTTATTTTATGCTTATATTTGTTGCAAATACAGGTTGGCGAAAGAGGAGTTCAAATGTCGGGTGGGCAAAAGCAAAGAATTGCGATTGCCCGTGCAATAATCAAGTCACCTCGTATCCTTTTGTTGGACGAGGCAACAAGTGCGCTTGATTCAGGATCCGAACGAATCGTTCAGGAGGCACTTGACCATTCGGCCATTGGTCGAACCACAATCGCTATTGCTCACCGTCTATCCACAGTTAGAAATGCGGACATGATATCTGTGGTCCAAAACGGTAAGGTGGTAGAGTCCGGTTCCCATCATGACCTTATTCAACTTGAAAACGGTCTCTACAAGTCACTCGTTCGACTTCAAGAAACCAAGCAAAATGATGAAACCCCTCCACAAGGACTTTCATCTATCTCCTCAACATTTGATGTCCACAACACAAGCACATATGGTCGATCAAGCTCTACCACATTAGTCAGTCACAGTGGAAAGGACAACATTACCTTGCAGGCAAACCAAAAGGTTCCAGTGTTGTCCTTTAAGAGGCTTTTAGCAATGAACAGTCCTGAATGGAAGCAAGCGCTGTTTGGGATCATATGTGCGATTCTATTTGGTGCAATCCAACCGGTGTTTTCCTTCTCAAAGGGAGCAATGATATCCATCTATTTCTTGGAGGATCACGATGAGATCAAGCAGCAAACGATGATTTATACACTATGTTTTGCCGGTTTGTCAGTTCTGTCGATGGTGATTAACATCATTCAACATTACAATTTTGCAGCCATGGGAGATTATTTAACCAAGAGGGTCCGAGAAATGATGTTGGCAAAAATACTCACCTTTGAAATTGGCTGGTTTGATCAGGATGAAAATTCAAGGACTCGCTACTGATGCCAATATGGTATGGTTTTACATTTAGTTGACCTTACCTAAAATAGTTTTTCTTCTCGTTAATTGGTGACAAACTATCTGTCAACAATGATTTGACTCTTTAAACAGGTGCGATCTTTGGTCGGTGATCGATGTTCACTTCTAATTCAAACAGTGTCTACAGTGACGATCACTTGTACAATGGGGTTGGTGATCGCGTGGAAATTGGCATTGGTTATTATAGTGGTTCAACCAATAACAATCATCTGCTTCTATTGCAAACGAGTTCTATTAAAGAACATGTCAAAGAAGGCCATGAAATCACAAGAAGAAAGCAGCAAGCTCGCATCCAAAGCTGTCTTGAATTTGCGTGTAATCACCGCCTTCTCATCTCAAACACGAATACTCAAAATGCTTCTAGGGACCCAAAAGGCGCCAATGCGCGAAAGCATCCGGCAAGCTTGGTATGCTGGATTGGGGCTTGGGTTTTCTCAAAGCCTTATTGCTTGTATTTGGGCTCTAGGATTTTGGTATGGTGGGAAATTGATTAGCAATGGTGATATTGGTGCAAAAGCGTTTTTGCAAACGTTTATGATCTTATTTAACACTGGTAGGGTCATCGCAGAAGCTGGAACCATGACAAATGACCTTGCTAAAGGATTTGATGGAGTGCAGTCGGTGTTCAATGTATTAGACCGCAACACCATGATAAATCCCAAGGATCCAGAAGGTATGAAACCCGAGATCATTACAGGCCATGTAGAGATATGTGATGTTCACTTCGTTTACCCTGCTCGGCCTAACATCATAATCTTTAATGGGTTCTCCATCAATATCGAAGCTGGAAAATCAACTGCTTTGGTAGGACAAAGTGGATCTGGTAAATCAACCATAATTGGGTTGATCGAGCGTTTTTATGACCCGATGAAAGGGGGTTTTCAAAATTGACGGAATAGATATAAGGTCGTACCAATTAAGAACTCTAAGAAAATTTATTGCACTTGTGAGCCAAGAGCCCATGTTATTCGCTAGTACTATACGTGAAAACATCAAATATGGTGTTTCCAAGGAAGTTAGCGAATCAGAGATTATTAAGGCTGCAAAAGCAGCAAATGCTCATGATTTTATAGCAGTTTTGAAAGATGGGTATGATACTTGGTGTGGTAATCAAGGGGTAATGCTCTCCGGGGGACAAAAACAACGCATTGCTATTGCACGTGCAATATTGAGAAACCCCACGATTTTGTTACTAGATGAAGCTACTAGCGCACTGGATAGTCGTTCCGAGAAAGTAGTGCAAGATGCACTTGAGCAGATGATGGTGGGGCGGACTAGTGTAGTGGTGGCGCATCGATTGAGTACCATACAAACCTGTGACACCAATGCGGTTTTGGAAAAAGGGAAGGTGGTTGAAAAGGGGAACCATAGTTCGTTACTAGCAAAAGGGCCATATGGAGCTTACTACAGCCTGGTTAATCCTCGAGAAGCTAGTTCTACTTGCTGTATAGAGGACTGAAATAAGGCGGGATATCACTTGGTAGATCACGCACAAGTGTTGGAAGTAACAGAAAATTACTATGCATATTCTTTAGCTTTTCAACTATCTACTGTTAAATATTGATTAAATTGCAAATATATAAATTATATACTTACCTTCAAAAGCTTGTGCATATATATCAGTATCATGGATTATAACTTCGATCACCAACATTAGATTGCGATTAGTTCGATCACAATCTACATGTCTTGTACATCCACCCCCCAAATAAGAAAGTAAAACAGTCAAACCAAAAGCATCGTTGTTTTGTACATCTGACGCATAAGTCCTTCAATTCAAGCATTGACTGCATCGACAGTCCAATAACAAAGATGTTCTTTAAGAAAACAAAATTAAACAACTTGTGGGCAGACATCTAGCAAATAATTCACTTACTGTAAATTATATTACATTTTCAGTTCATTGACCTTTTGACCAAACCAATTCTATATACTCAACACTAGCAGTGGCGGCTTTAAGGTTTAGTGATGCTGGGTCGGTGCCCACCGTCCACCGGTCATAGTATCGTGTTTGTGTGTACGCTCTAGTATATTACGAGCTGGCAATGAGACCATGCCCACCGTCAACGATTAGTCCGTGCCCACCGTTGGACGTTAACGGTGAAACTAGGGGAGTATTTAAAGTCGAGAGAGAATCGAAAAAAATAGCTTCATCGGATGCTTTTTCGGCAACAACTATACATATTATATATTATATGGCCAGAGAAGAGTGAAGGCAGTTGTAACTGCATTTTCCTTCAATCTGAGCGCTAGAAAATATAAAAGGTGGAATCTTAACCCTTGATGAACACTTGAATAGCATAAATCCATATATATGGTCAGTCTTCTTTCTAAATGAACTGGTCCATCATTCTCTCATGGCAACTATCGTCGGCAACAAACATCCCAGCCGCTCCCATAACGTGGACTCCGATTGCCGATCACTTGCTAATCAGGTACCGATCAAAGCCTTGATTCCGTTTACATACCTCCACCCAGTTTGGATTTAACACAACTGTGAATTTGTTATGTATAAAATCATCAATCTTTGCAAGGGATGAAGCTCTTGACGGATGCAAAGAATCAGGTTCGTTGTCTTAACATTTTCTTCAATATTTTACCTAATTCGAACTATGCATCTTTAAAAAAATTGAATTGAATTGAATTATTACAATTTGAACTAACGTATCTGCAAATTTATTGTTATTGGGATTATTTCGCTTACCTTCTATGTCAAAATTTTGGAGAATTTATTAATTTCACCTAAATATAACTGCTCACTTTTTATAGAAGTTAATCTATGAGATTTTTATTTTATTTTTTTTACTTTAGTATTTCACTGTTTTGGGTTCAATATATCTTGGAAATAATTTGGGGTTCCAAATCATATGCAGGTTTTTCAAAGAACTCTGAAATTAACCCAGTCAGGTAAAAGATCTTTACCACTATATGTAAACCCCAAACATTCTTAAATAGTTGAAATGCCTTTTAAGGTTGTTGATGACACTTGCAGTTTCTATTTACGTTAGCAACATGTTCTATTGGACTAAGTTTGGCGGTACATCCTTTAAGCAACACGGAATTGCGGGTCCGTCTACTGATTCCTTTCTTACTGGAACCACCAAACCGTGGTATGAATTTTGTGTTGCTTCATACTTTTATCCCGTTTTGAGATGACATGTTTTTAGTAATAGGTTTTGGTCAATTGAAGGTGAAATTCCAAGTCTTCTTGTGTCGTCTCTCAACTAACCATCTTTTATAATAGAATGGTGACTGTGTTTGATGATATCCTCAAGTGTGAAGGTATAAAAATCTAATCCTTTTAGTCAATTATGTATCTTTATTAGAATTATATCTTTATTCTAGAGTTTGTATTTGTAGCAATATTGTTTTCTTTTAAAATGCAAAGGAAAATACCATTATTAAGCAATTATAACTTAATAAAGGAAGAAGGTACATATTTATTTATTTAACAAGCAAATATGTATACTATCGCTATTCAATTATGTCACTTTTATTCCATGTTGCTATTAATGATTAAGCTTATTTCTAGTTGATATTCAAAGATGGGCCAGGTATTATCAGTTGCAGGTGGGAATATCATTTGGTGTTGCAGCTGCAACAGAAATAGACCTTATTAATCCCCTAAAACAAATGTGAATCCTGTTGCTTCATCAAATAAACAAGAAAACCAGTCTCCAACAGTTGCTAACAGAGGGGCATAACTGGAAATAACATCAAAGAAACATGTCTCGGGGTTGAATATCTTAATCGCTTAGGTAAGTGAAAGAATATGGAGCACGTAAATGGGCTTTCGGTAAAGAAATTAGCGTTTGTACCTGCCATTTATTTTATAACTCAATAGTTACCGGAGGTAATTGTTATACGTATTGATTTTACTTTACTTTATTCTATTGTATATTTCCTCTTATTTGAAGTTTTCACTTTCTTTTTCCAGCTAAGCAAGATATTCCCTTACAAGAGCATACCACCAACTCCACCAAGGGGGCTTACAAAAATGAAAAGCAAGAAAATTTTGGACGAGCTATAAAGTGCTTTTATGTCTTCACTATTTGCCACATTAGTTTCTAAGTTTCTGTGTATTTTTTTTTTTTTTTGTAAACAGAAGAAATTTGCAATAGTGGAGTGTTTGCAGCGGCCCTTTTTGGTAACCATGAAGATGTGCTTTGGAGATATGGATGAAGAGGCTATCAAATGATATAATTAAGGTGTCTACAACTGCTCCAGTGACAATATTTTTGGACTTAGCGTCAACCTGTGAGGTAATGTCTTAACATAAGTTGCAAAGACATGGCCATCACATATGGCAATATACTTGCCATCACGACATCGGTATTGAAAAGGAAAACATGAAAAATAAAGTCGTGATAGCCCAATTATTATAAATAATTAAAAAATAATAATAAGAGAAAAGTAGTATTGGATGAGTTTTAAGGCAGTGACATTGGAATGGTTAAACATATAGTAGTGGTTAAATACGTAGAACACTATGTGATGTTGTTTAATTTAAAATAGAACACTATGTGATGTTGTTTAATTTAACTTTTGGTTAAGTATCGCAGGCTATTTCAAAATTAATATACATTTAATTTGTTTTCTTCTTATTTGTTTGTATGGAGATTAGTCCATCGTAACAACTACAAAATGGAAAGGGAAATACAAGAGAGATTCTCTTCGTGTATCGACCATATGGGTCATATCTTTTGAGGAATAATCAAAGAAGGTGAAAATTGCGTAGCGTTTGAAACATGGAACCAATTTTTGTTGCTGATGACTCAAGTGCTTTAATAAATTCCGGTCATATGAAATCTTGGAATCTATCTTGATTAGTTGATTGTCTTAGGTACGAACACCGATTATTTTATGTCTAGGTGCATTTGTCTAATAACTTTGTCAACACCGAATTATTAATTGTCTAAAATAGAGTAGCTTTCGAATTTTAACTCAAATAACCAGTTTTCGTGATCTTCTGGTCTACCCGTTCTGGTAGAGTGTTTGATAAGAACGATGTTGATGACATTATCTCTTTAACCTCTGTCATGGATCCCAGAAAACCGCTTTCATGTGTGAACCATCATACTGGACAATCTTTCGTTGTCACCATGGTAACATCGAACTAATGTAACATGATGTCCTCAATATGACTAAAGTAAATGCTTAAAAGTTTGTTATTTTCTTGGATCAGGTCTCAGGCTGTTTAAGCAAGCAAGATGTCAAGAAGGTCATAATAAAGTTAGTATCGTGAAGCCCGGAAGTCATATTCCGGACTCTTACGGATCTTGGTTTTTCATGATAACAGTTTGAATAAAGATTATTTATTTTTCATATCCTAAAAGATGTATCATTAACATTGTATCACGCCATTAACACTTATGGTTCTGTACATATAGATCTTAGCAACACACACCCCGTTCCAACCGTTCATATCAATCTTCTATTCAAAGATTTCAAGAGGGAGAATCATTCCCACATTCCCGAGCACATTTGTCACCTCACTCGCAAAGAACAATTTGATGGGCGGGGGTATGATGAGCGGTTTCCGAGTTCTAGTAGTGAAATGACACCGAATAGTGAGGTTATTTCAATGTTAAAGTAGCTATAACTCTGTTACTTGGGTATATTTTGGCATTAACAACTTAATTTTTATGTTCCATTATTCGCCCCATAATTGTGTTTTTTTTTTGTTTTGTAATAACTCACAATGGGAACAAATGTACATGTATCAAGACTGAACAACGAGGTGGCAATTTGAAATTGGTAATTTTCAAATTTTTAGCAACAGGTCAAACGTGTTGAACAAGTTTAAAAAGTTAGCTGTCGAAAACCTTCTGCTAATTCATATTATTGAATTTGCAATAGGTCAAACGTCACCCTTTTGAGATAAAATGTAACCAGACTTTGACCCATTAAGAGATCACGTCATATAACCCGAATTGACCCGTCAAATTGATAAGGATTTAAACATTCAAAAGAATCAAATGATTCAAATTGTCATCACCAGCTTATTGAGCAATTCGGTCACCAGGAATGATAAACAGAAATCCAGAAATGATGTGAGAGAATTGAAGTTTCATGCCAACATGAGTAAGTTGGGAGTTAATGAATGTCTATATAATGGAATTCTTTCGATCAGGTTTAAACTTTGAATCACTTGGCAAATCTGAATTTCTTTGGGTCAAATTGACCTTTTGGTGAAAGTTGATATTTTTTGTCACAACTCACCAAAAAGTCAAATTATGGTCGACCAATTGTTGGGTCACTTCTGCAATGAATTATGTTGCTTCGTATTTGATTTGTTTGATCATCAAAGGATATGAAATGGGAGGTTTGGATTGCTAAATATTGGGGGCTTACAAGAGCAAAGAGTTTCATTTATTGGCTGCAGATTTGTTTTGCATCCTGGGTTATTTAGGGGATAAAATAAAGTTTAATTACAAATTGAAAGTTGATTGATTTAAGAGCCGTTTCATTAATCTTTTCTCACCATAAATTTTTTTTTCTGTTTATATTAATTATTCTTTTATGTTGCATTATCAAATATGTATTGAAAGATAATTAAATTGTCGCATTTATTACTAAATTAATGTACTCATCACATTTCTAAGTTGACATTTCCGTCCACTAGACGAGTCAACTACTAGTTATATCATGAAGAAGAAGGATGACGGGACGGGTAAAATAATGTCACCACTTAAGTTCTATTACTATATTTAATTTTATTCTATTCTGTTGATTGTTATTTACGAGACAACTTTATAATTGCCTTTCTGTTGTCTTTTAGAGTTTTAGACTTTTAGTTTTAATTTTTTTCCAATAAATTAAGTTAACGCTTATCATTTTTCTGTTAAGTTTATTTATTTTTATTATTATTTGTTTACTTTTAAAAATTGCATAAATTGCATAAAAATATTTTTTTATTGTTTATATAGTTATATCTTATTTATTTACTATTTGACTTTTTCTCGGTTAAAATAATATATAATTAAAAAAACATGTTATTTTGTGCTCACGTAAATATATTTTGTTATATATATATTGTTGGGGTAATTTTCGTCCATGAAAAAACCCGACAAATATTCATCCTACATGGGTTATTACTATTTATTAATAATAGAAAAGAAAAAAAATAATATCTCCCGTAGGAGTTTACACCATATTTGGTGTGGAGTTTGGGCCCATGACCACAATAACTCTTCGTGGACTCTAGGTTTAATAATCAAGGTTATAAAGGTTTTATTTGATATTGAGTTGATGGTTGTTCCATATTCAGCCGACAAAAGGCACACGAAAGAATTGAGATCTATTTTTGAGTTCCTCTTCTGCTGTCTACAAAACAAATTACGCAAAGAAGTTTTTGGATGCTCCATTCTTTTGGTGTTTTGTGAAGAGATAAGAGACGTTCAAGAGATATCGTTTTTCTTGTTTGGTGTTACCTCTTACTCTTTGTTTATTTCATATACTTGATGTTAGTTTGTACCAAGTATATGACGATTTGTGTATGCCTCTAGTTTTACCTGGAGAAGAACTTTTGTATTGCTCATTATTGGTGATAGTGGATTTGAAGCGGCTCTAGTAGTCCCGTGGTTTTTACTCTCGCCTTGAGAGGTTTTCCACGCTAAAATTATTGTGTCATTATTTACTTTTATTTACCCTATTTGTTTGCATCCTCATTGGTTCATTCGAGTTGGGAAAAGTTAAGCCAAACGAAGATTAATTCCGCCTTTTTAGTTTACCGTTCGTGGCTAGGTGATCGTTTTTCCCAACAGAGTGGTATCAGAGTTTCGGCTCTTGTTCTTGGGATAAGGCTTGTGTGAACGATGGAAGCTAATACAGGTAGGATGGTGAGTTTGAATGGTTTCAATTATCATGTTTGGAAAGGCAAGATGGAAGACCTTCTTTATGTGAAGGATTATTATTTGCTTGTTTTTAGTACTGATAAACCTGAAGATAAAACTTATGAAGAATGGAATATTTTGCATCGTAAGGTTTGCGGGTATATTCGGCAATGGGTTGATGATAATGTTTTGAAACATATTAGCGGGGAGAATCATGCTCGTACTCTATGGACCAAGCTTGAAGAGTTGTATGCTCGGAAGACAGGGAACAATAAGTTGTTCTTGATTAAATAGTTGATTAACTTGAAATACCGTGACGGAACTCTGTTACTGATCATTTGAATGTTTTTCAGGGTGTTATTAATCAGCTTGCAGGTATGGGTATTAAATTTGAAGACGAGATACAAGGTTTATGGCTTCTTGGTACATTATCGGATTCTTGGGAGACTTTTAGGACATCGTTGTCCAACTCCGCAGCTAACAGTATTATTACTATGGAATTGGCTAAAGGTAATATCGTCGGCATATCGTCGGCAACAAACATCCCAGCCGCTCCCATAACGTGGACTCCGATTGCCGATCACTTGCTAATCAGGTACCGATCAAAGCCTTGATTCCGTTTACATACCTCCACCCAGTTTGGATTTAACACAACTGTGAATTTGTTATGTATAAAATCATCAATCTTTGCAAGGGATGAAGCTCTTGACGGATGCAAAGAATCAGGTTCGTTGTCTTAACATTTTCTTCAATATTTTACCTAATTCGAACTATGCATCTTTAAAAAAATTGAATTGAATTGAATTATTACAATTTGAACTAACGTATCTGCAAATTTATTGTTATTGGGATTATTTCGCTTACCTTCTATGTCAAAATTTTGGAGAATTTATTAATTTCACCTAAATATAACTGCTCACTTTTTATAGAAGTTAATCTATGAGATTTTTATTTTATTTTTTTTACTTTAGTATTTCACTGTTTTGGGTTCAATATATCTTGGAAATAATTTGGGGTTCCAAATCATATGCAGGTTTTTCAAAGAACTCTGAAATTAACCCAGTCAGGTAAAAGATCTTTACCACTATATGTAAACCCCAAACATTCTTAAATAGTTGAAATGCCTTTTAAGGTTGTTGATGACACTTGCAGTTTCTATTTACGTTAGCAACATGTTCTATTGGACTAAGTTTGGCGGTACATCCTTTAAGCAACACGGAATTGCGGGTCCGTCTACTGATTCCTTTCTTACTGGAACCACCAAACCGTGGTATGAATTTTGTGTTGCTTCATACTTTTATCCCGTTTTGAGATGACATGTTTTTAGTAATAGGTTTTGGTCAATTGAAGGTGAAATTCCAAGTCTTCTTGTGTCGTCTCTCAACTAACCATCTTTTATAATAGAATGGTGACTGTGTTTGATGATATCCTCAAGTGTGAAGGTATAAAAATCTAATCCTTTTAGTCAATTATGTATCTTTATTAGAATTATATCTTTATTCTAGAGTTTGTATTTGTAGCAATATTGTTTTCTTTTAAAATGCAAAGGAAAATACCATTATTAAGCAATTATAACTTAATAAAGGAAGAAGGTACATATTTATTTATTTAACAAGCAAATATGTATACTATCGCTATTCAATTATGTCACTTTTATTCCATGTTGCTATTAATGATTAAGCTTATTTCTAGTTGATATTCAAAGATGGGCCAGGTATTATCAGTTGCAGGTGGGAATATCATTTGGTGTTGCAGCTGCAACAGAAATAGACCTTATTAATCCCCTAAAACAAATGTGAATCCTGTTGCTTCATCAAATAAACAAGAAAACCAGTCTCCAACAGTTGCTAACAGAGGGGCATAACTGGAAATAACATCAAAGAAACATGTCTCGGGGTTGAATATCTTAATCGCTTAGGTAAGTGAAAGAATATGGAGCACGTAAATGGGCTTTCGGTAAAGAAATTAGCGTTTGTACCTGCCATTTATTTTATAACTCAATAGTTACCGGAGGTAATTGTTATACGTATTGATTTTACTTTACTTTATTCTATTGTATATTTCCTCTTATTTGAAGTTTTCACTTTCTTTTTCCAGCTAAGCAAGATATTCCCTTACAAGAGCATACCACCAACTCCACCAAGGGGGCTTACAAAAATGAAAAGCAAGAAAATTTTGGACGAGCTATAAAGTGCTTTTATGTCTTCACTATTTGCCACATTAGTTTCTAAGTTTCTGTGTATTTTTTTTTTTTTTTGTAAACAGAAGAAATTTGCAATAGTGGAGTGTTTGCAGCGGCCCTTTTTGGTAACCATGAAGATGTGCTTTGGAGATATGGATGAAGAGGCTATCAAATGATATAATTAAGGTGTCTACAACTGCTCCAGTGACAATATTTTTGGACTTAGCGTCAACCTGTGAGGTAATGTCTTAACATAAGTTGCAAAGACATGGCCATCACATATGGCAATATACTTGCCATCACGACATCGGTATTGAAAAGGAAAACATGAAAAATAAAGTCGTGATAGCCCAATTATTATAAATAATTAAAAAATAATAATAAGAGAAAAGTAGTATTGGATGAGTTTTAAGGCAGTGACATTGGAATGGTTAAACATATAGTAGTGGTTAAATACGTAGAACACTATGTGATGTTGTTTAATTTAAAATAGAACACTATGTGATGTTGTTTAATTTAACTTTTGGTTAAGTATCGCAGGCTATTTCAAAATTAATATACATTTAATTTGTTTTCTTCTTATTTGTTTGTATGGAGATTAGTCCATCGTAACAACTACAAAATGGAAAGGGAAATACAAGAGAGATTCTCTTCGTGTATCGACCATATGGGTCATATCTTTTGAGGAATAATCAAAGAAGGTGAAAATTGCGTAGCGTTTGAAACATGGAACCAATTTTTGTTGCTGATGACTCAAGTGCTTTAATAAATTCCGGTCATATGAAATCTTGGAATCTATCTTGATTAGTTGATTGTCTTAGGTACGAACACCGATTATTTTATGTCTAGGTGCATTTGTCTAATAACTTTGTCAACACCGAATTATTAATTGTCTAAAATAGAGTAGCTTTCGAATTTTAACTCAAATAACCAGTTTTCGTGATCTTCTGGTCTACCCGTTCTGGTAGAGTGTTTGATAAGAACGATGTTGATGACATTATCTCTTTAACCTCTGTCATGGATCCCAGAAAACCGCTTTCATGTGTGAACCATCATACTGGACAATCTTTCGTTGTCACCATGGTAACATCGAACTAATGTAACATGATGTCCTCAATATGACTAAAGTAAATGCTTAAAAGTTTGTTATTTTCTTGGATCAGGTCTCAGGCTGTTTAAGCAAGCAAGATGTCAAGAAGGTCATAATAAAGTTAGTATCGTGAAGCCCGGAAGTCATATTCCGGACTCTTACGGATCTTGGTTTTTCATGATAACAGTTTGAATAAAGATTATTTATTTTTCATATCCTAAAAGATGTATCATTAACATTGTATCACGCCATTAACACTTATGGTTCTGTACATATAGATCTTAGCAACACACACCCCGTTCCAACCGTTCATATCAATCTTCTATTCAAAGATTTCAAGAGGGAGAATCATTCCCACATTCCCGAGCACATTTGTCACCTCACTCGCAAAGAACAATTTGATGGGCGGGGGTATGATGAGCGGTTTCCGAGTTCTAGTAGTGAAATGACACCGAATAGTGAGGTTATTTCAATGTTAAAGTAGCTATAACTCTGTTACTTGGGTATATTTTGGCATTAACAACTTAATTTTTATGTTCCATTATTCGCCCCATAATTGTGTTTTTTTTTTGTTTTGTAATAACTCACAATGGGAACAAATGTACATGTATCAAGACTGAACAACGAGGTGGCAATTTGAAATTGGTAATTTTCAAATTTTTAGCAACAGGTCAAACGTGTTGAACAAGTTTAAAAAGTTAGCTGTCGAAAACCTTCTGCTAATTCATATTATTGAATTTGCAATAGGTCAAACGTCACCCTTTTGAGATAAAATGTAACCAGACTTTGACCCATTAAGAGATCACGTCATATAACCCGAATTGACCCGTCAAATTGATAAGGATTTAAACATTCAAAAGAATCAAATGATTCAAATTGTCATCACCAGCTTATTGAGCAATTCGGTCACCAGGAATGATAAACAGAAATCCAGAAATGATGTGAGAGAATTGAAGTTTCATGCCAACATGAGTAAGTTGGGAGTTAATGAATGTCTATATAATGGAATTCTTTCGATCAGGTTTAAACTTTGAATCACTTGGCAAATCTGAATTTCTTTGGGTCAAATTGACCTTTTGGTGAAAGTTGATATTTTTTGTCACAACTCACCAAAAAGTCAAATTATGGTCGACCAATTGTTGGGTCACTTCTGCAATGAATTATGTTGCTTCGTATTTGATTTGTTTGATCATCAAAGGATATGAAATGGGAGGTTTGGATTGCTAAATATTGGGGGCTTACAAGAGCAAAGAGTTTCATTTATTGGCTGCAGATTTGTTTTGCATCCTGGGTTATTTAGGGGATAAAATAAAGTTTAATTACAAATTGAAAGTTGATTGATTTAAGAGCCGTTTCATTAATCTTTTCTCACCATAAATTTTTTTTTCTGTTTATATTAATTATTCTTTTATGTTGCATTATCAAATATGTATTGAAAGATAATTAAATTGTCGCATTTATTACTAAATTAATGTACTCATCACATTTCTAAGTTGACATTTCCGTCCACTAGACGAGTCAACTACTAGTTATATCATGAAGAAGAAGGATGACGGGACGGGTAAAATAATGTCACCACTTAAGTTCTATTACTATATTTAATTTTATTCTATTCTGTTGATTGTTATTTACGAGACAACTTTATAATTGCCTTTCTGTTGTCTTTTAGAGTTTTAGACTTTTAGTTTTAATTTTTTTCCAATAAATTAAGTTAACGCTTATCATTTTTCTGTTAAGTTTATTTATTTTTATTATTATTTGTTTACTTTTAAAAATTGCATAAATTGCATAAAAATATTTTTTTATTGTTTATATAGTTATATCTTATTTATTTACTATTTGACTTTTTCTCGGTTAAAATAATATATAATTAAAAAAACATGTTATTTTGTGCTCACGTAAATATATTTTGTTATATATATATTGTTGGGGTAATTTTCGTCCATGAAAAAACCCGACAAATATTCATCCTACATGGGTTATTACTATTTATTAATAATAGAAAAGAAAAAAAATAATATCTCCCGTAGGAGTTTACACCATATTTGGTGTGGAGTTTGGGCCCATGACCACAATAACTCTTCGTGGACTCTAGGTTTAATAATCAAGGTTATAAAGGTTTTATTTGATATTGAGTTGATGGTTGTTCCATATTCAGCCGACAAAAGGCACACGAAAGAATTGAGATCTATTTTTGAGTTCCTCTTCTGCTGTCTACAAAACAAATTACGCAAAGAAGTTTTTGGATGCTCCATTCTTTTGGTGTTTTGTGAAGAGATAAGAGACGTTCAAGAGATATCGTTTTTCTTGTTTGGTGTTACCTCTTACTCTTTGTTTATTTCATATACTTGATGTTAGTTTGTACCAAGTATATGACGATTTGTGTATGCCTCTAGTTTTACCTGGAGAAGAACTTTTGTATTGCTCATTATTGGTGATAGTGGATTTGAAGCGGCTCTAGTAGTCCCGTGGTTTTTACTCTCGCCTTGAGAGGTTTTCCACGCTAAAATTATTGTGTCATTATTTACTTTTATTTACCCTATTTGTTTGCATCCTCATTGGTTCATTCGAGTTGGGAAAAGTTAAGCCAAACGAAGATTAATTCCGCCTTTTTAGTTTACCGTTCGTGGCTAGGTGATCGTTTTTCCCAACAGAGTGGTATCAGAGTTTCGGCTCTTGTTCTTGGGATAAGGCTTGTGTGAACGATGGAAGCTAATACAGGTAGGATGGTGAGTTTGAATGGTTTCAATTATCATGTTTGGAAAGGCAAGATGGAAGACCTTCTTTATGTGAAGGATTATTATTTGCTTGTTTTTAGTACTGATAAACCTGAAGATAAAACTTATGAAGAATGGAATATTTTGCATCGTAAGGTTTGCGGGTATATTCGGCAATGGGTTGATGATAATGTTTTGAAACATATTAGCGGGGAGAATCATGCTCGTACTCTATGGACCAAGCTTGAAGAGTTGTATGCTCGGAAGACAGGGAACAATAAGTTGTTCTTGATTAAATAGTTGATTAACTTGAAATACCGTGACGGAACTCTGTTACTGATCATTTGAATGTTTTTCAGGGTGTTATTAATCAGCTTGCAGGTATGGGTATTAAATTTGAAGACGAGATACAAGGTTTATGGCTTCTTGGTACATTATCGGATTCTTGGGAGACTTTTAGGACATCGTTGTCCAACTCCGCAGCTAACAGTATTATTACTATGGAATTGGCTAAAGGTAATATTATAAATGAAGAGATGAGAATAAAGTCACAAGGTTCCTCTTCACAGCCAGATGCCTTGGTTACCTAAAGTAGGGGGAGAAGCCATAGTAGAGGTCCGAGTAATAGAGCAAAGCACCGCAGTAAGTCCAAAGGGAAGTTTGAAGAATATGAGTGTCATCATTGTGGTAGAAAAGGGCACACGATAAAATATTGCAGGCAACTGAAAAAGGAGAACAAGAAGGCTAATTACAACAATAAAAAGAACAACTACAAGAAAGATCACGGTGATGAAGGTACTTCTGAAACTAACACTGCCACCGAAGAGTTTTATATTTGTTGTGATTATGATAGGGTGAACATTACATGTGATGATTCGAGTTGGGTTGTTGACAGTTGTGCTACTTGTCATATGACATCACAAAGGGATTTTTATTCGTCTTATACTCCTGGTGATTTTGGGAATGTCAAGATGGGTAATAATGGGCTATCAAAGATCGTTGGTGTTGGGGATGTTTGTTTGAAGTTTGATACTGGGATGGATATGGTTTTACACAATGTGAAACATGTTCCGAATATTAGACTTAATTTGATCTCCGTAGGCACATTAGATGATGATGGTTTCCACAGTACCTTTGGTGGTGGAATTTGGAAACTCACTTGTGGTTCGTTGATCGTGGCAAGAGGTGAAAGAACTTCAAAGTTGTATATGGCACATCCAAAGATTTCCAGAGACTCGGTTAATTCATTGACGAATTCTTATGCGACTGATGTGTGGCATAAGAGACTTGCTCACATGAGTGAAAAGGGGATGCCTATTTTATTGAAGAAAGATGTCTTGTCCGGTGTGAAAGATGCTTATTTGAAGAAGTGTTCTCATTGTATTAATGGTAAGCAAAAGAGAGTTTCTTTTCATAGTCATCCGCCTCATAGAAAAGAAAGTATACTTGACTTGGTGCATTCAGACGTATGTGGTCCTATGAAGACTAGAACACTTGGGGGCTGCTTATATTTTGTCACATTTATAGACGATCATTCGAGGAAGGTATGGGTTTATACTTTAAAGTCTAAAGATCAAGTATTTGATGTGTTTAAGCAGTTTCATGCCCTAGTTGAGAGACAGACTGGGATGAAGCTCAAGTGTGTTCGTACAGATAATGGAGGTAAATACATTGGTCCTTTTAATTCTTATTGTAGAGAGAAAGGTATTCGACACCAAAGGCCACCTCCTAAGACACCACAGTTGAATGGTTTAGCAGAACGGATGAACCGAACCTTGGTTGAAAGGTTTAAGTGTTTGCTCTCACATGCAGGGCTGCCTAATTCCTTTTGGGGATAAGCTTTACTTACAGCGGTACATGTTATTAATCTTACTCCTTGTATTCCTTTGCATAATGATGTTTCAGACAGGGTTTGGAGTGGCAAAGATGTTTCGTATAGTCATTTACGGGTCTTTGGATGCAAAGCATTTGTGCATATTCCCAAAGATGAAAGATCAAAGCTTGATGTGAAGTCTAGACAGTGTATATTCCTTGGTTATGGGCAAGATGAGTTTGGATACATACTATATGATCCGGTTTCAAAGAAGCTTGTTAGAAGTCTTGATGTTGTGTTTGTGGAAGACGAGAGTTTGAAAGATATTGAGAAGACACAGGTAGTTCCTCTGTATATTGATGATCTCTTTGATTTGGATCCTATTCCTACTCAGCAATCTGAGCCACAACACGAAGATGATATTCAAAATGACGAACAACATGGTACCGATAATGTTGATAATCAAGAGAAGGTGGATTTGGATGAGGATATTCATCCCGAGTTACCAGTAGATATGCCTGCATTTGTTCCACTCAGGCGGTCTACGAGAGATCGTCAACCTTCTACTCGTTATTCAGCTGGTGAGTATGTCTTACTCACTGATGGGGGAGAGCCCGAGTATTATAAAGAGGCCATGGAACATAAGCATAAAAGAGAGTGGTTTGAAGCCATGCAAGATGAGATGAATTCCTTGTATGAGAACAATACCTTTGAGTTGGTGAAGTTGCCTAAGGGCAAAAGAGCTTTGAAGAACAAGTGGGTCTACAAATGAAGACTGAAGAACATACCTCACGGCCTAGGTACAAGGGGAGATTGGTGGTCAAAGGGTTCAGTCAAAGAGAGGGTATTGATTTTGATGAGATTTTTTCTCCAGTTGTGAAGATGAGTTCCATCAGGGTGATCCTTGGTTTAGCTGCTAGTCTTGATCTTGAGGTTGAGCAAATGGATGTCAAGACAACATTCCTTCATGGTGATCTCGATAAAGAAATCTATATGGAGCAACCTGAAGGTTTTCAGGTTAAAGGTAAAGAAGATTATGTTTGTAAACTTCATAAAAGTCTTTATGGCTTGAAGCAAGCACCGAGACAGTGGTACAAGAAATTTGAGTCAGTTATGGGGAAGCAAGGCTACCGAAAGACTGCGTCTGATCACTGTGTTTTCTTTAAGAGGTTTGGTGATGATGATTTTATCATTTTATTGCTTTATGTTGATGATATGTTGATTGTTGGCAAGAATGCGGAAAGAATTGTCCAGCTGAAGAAAGAATTAAGCAAGTCATTTTCTATGAAGGACTTGGGGCCAGCTAAGAATATTCTTGGCATTCGGATTACTAGAGATAGAGCTTCAAAGAAGTTACACATGTCACAAGAGCAATAAATTGAAAAGGTGCTTAGCAGATTCAAGATGTCTAAAGTTAATGTGGTTAGTACACCTCTTACTCCTAACTTTAAGTTAACTGAAAAAGATTGCCCTACTTCTGAGAAAGAAATTGAAGAGATGGATGGTGTTCCATATGCATCAGCGGTTGGAAGCTTGATGTATGCAATGGTATGTACACGGTCTGATATTGCCCATGCAGTTGGTGTTGTTAGTCGGTTCTTGTCAAGTCCAGGTAAGAAGCATTGGGAAGCAGTTAAGTGGATACTTAGATATTTACGAGGTATTTCCAAATTGGGTATAACATTTGGAAATGGGGAGCCAATGCTTGTTGGTTACACGGATTCTGATATGGCGGGAAATAAGGACAACATGAAATCCACTTCTGGATATTTGATGTTATTTGCAGGGGGAGCCGTGTCATGGCAGTCAAGACTGCAAAAGTGTGTTTCTTTGTCTACTACCGAGGCAGAGTATATGACAGCAACAGAAGCATGCAAAGAATTATTGTGGTTGAAAAGATTTATGCAAGAGCTTGGCTTTATGCAACAGCGCTACGTGGTTCTTTGTGATAATCAAAGTGCTATTCACCTTGCTAAGAACTCTATGTATCATAAGAGAACAAAACATATTGATGTGAGGTATCATTGGATTAGAGATGCTATTGAAGACAAGTTGTTTGAACTTGATAAAGTTCACACCGATGATAATTGTTCCGATATGTTGACCAAAGCTTTGGCAAGGGAGAAGCTAAAGATATGTTGCTCACTAGCTGGGGTGGTGAGTTCTTTCTCATAGACAAAAAGGGGGAGATTTGTTGGGGTAATTTTCGCCCATAAGAAAACCCGACAAATATTTATCCTACATGGGTTATTACTATTTATTAATAATAGAAAAGAAAAAAAAATATCTCCCGTAGGAGTTTACACCATATTTGGTGTGGAGTTTGGGCCCATGACCACAATAACTCTTCGTGGACTCTAGGTTTAATAATCAAGGTTATAAAGGTTTTATTTGATATTGAGTTGATGGTTGTTCCATATTCAGCCGACAAAAGGCACACGAAAGAATTGAGATCTATTTTTGAGTTCCTCTTCTGTTGTCTACAAAACAAATTACGTAGAGAAGTTTTTTCGGGTGCTCCATTCTTTTGGTGTTTTGTGAAGAGATAAGAGACGTTCAAGAGACCGGTATTTTTCTTGTTTGGTGTTACCTCTTACTCTTTGTTTATTCCATATACTTGATGTTAGTTTGTACCAAGTATATGACGATTTGTGTATGCCTCTAGTTTTACCTAGAGAAGAACTTTTGTATTGCTCATTATTGGTGATAGTGGATTTGAAGCGGCTCTAGTAGTCCCGTGGTTTTTACTCTCGCCTTGAGAGGTTTTCCACGCTAAAATTATTGTGTCATTATTTACTTTTATTTACCCTATTTGTTTGCATCCTCATTAGTTCATTCGAGTCGGGAAAAAGTTTAGCCAAACGAAGATTAATTCCGCACTTTTAGTTTACCGTTCGTGGCTAGGTGATCGTTTTTTCCAACATATATATATATATATATATATAATGATTTTAAGATGCGAGGACCTAAAATTACAAATGGGTTGATACATTGATTGTGCCCACGTAAATAATATACAATGATTTTAAGATACGAGGACCTAAAAATTACATATGGGTTGATACATTGATTGTTAAAAAAAGTTATTAATGTATACAAACGAATACAAAAAATTTCTACGTTGACTGATGTGCTAAAAGTAGTTTAATAATTATTAACTAATTTACGCTAATCTAGACACTAAGTAATACTCTAGACTCTCTAAAACTCGACTAAATTACTAACCGGCAAGTGAACCGATCGACTCTGGTAAAGCTAAGTAAGTCCGGATATCGAACCCACGAGACTCTTTAAATTACGTAAATTAACTAATTAGACTCGACTAACTGACATGACTATTTAACTATTATTATTATTAAAGGGGGTTTTACTTAAAAACTAAATTTAAATTAATTACGAAAAATAAGTAAAATAAACAAAAGACAATTGATTTATATAAGATGACGATGAAAAACCCACCTAGGCTAGAATCCCCAAAGTTTTAATTATCAATTATTCAGAAAATACTTGTTATGGAACCGGAATCATAAAATAGTCACTTAAAAGAAAACCCGAACAGGACCCCTGACCCTTCAAGAAGACACCTATGAGTTACTAATGAGTTCTTAAAAAACACCAGTTTTAATATTAGACTTCCTTAAGGTTATCTAATTAATTTATGAAAGAGTACCTTTATAGTGAAATCCTACCTTACAGCGCAAAAATCAAAGGTAATTTGACGAACTTAATTGACTCGCTAGACAATATTAATTAATCAAACCTAGACGGACTCCCTATGAAGAACTAAATCTAGAAATCTCAATCAACAAGATCTAGCAATAACCTATCACCTTACAACTTTCTAGGTTAACAGCACACTTTTATTCGTTTGACTAATAATATTATTCCTATGATCTTATTCGAATTCAATCATAAACTAGTCAAAAACACACAGTAGATGACCTAACAAAATCCTATTATATGAAACAATCACCAAGAATTTTGTGGAATAATAAGACTAGAACAACCAAAACCAACTACACATACGCATCAATCAAATAAACCAAACAATTTACTGAATCATAAAACTATAACGAAAAGCAAATTCCAAATAAAATATAAACTTCAAACAATGGTTCATCACAAGCCTAGGCAGTCTAATAAGTTTAGCCTAGCATCTTAAAATCAAAGAAACTAAAATAATTAAGTTCAACAACCAAGCTCATAATTAAAATAATAAATTCAAACCGAATATTGATGATACTTGGTTGAGTAGGCGTTGAACCCAAACAATCTCGGCTCGAACCAACGGCTTCCTTTTCTTTCTTCTATATGTTTTCTTGGTCTTGTGTTGCCCTCTGTTCCAGACCGATAGGGGCGGTTCCAATGATTGTCCCACTTCCTTTTCATGGCTCTTGTGATTAATATATATATATGGCTGGAAGGGTGTATTGTAACATGGGCTGGGCTTCTAGTTTTGTGTGGTGTACGGCTGGAATCAACTTCAAACAAGCTAGGGTTAATATTAATATAAGGCTAGTGTATTGTTGTGAACACGTGGGCTGAAATTTGTTTTAATGAATGTGTGGCTAGCGTTAATATTCATGGCTGGAATTGATTGTAAGTGTGTCCAAGTTAATTGTTGGTTGGTCGGCTCGAATGAATATTGGCTGGGTATGTTCACGAATGGAATAATAGTTGCAAGATCTTGTTCCATATTTAAGCTAGATATTCTCCTTGCAATCCAAGTAAACTTTAAGGATCATCTAGAACTCCCATTCCTCGCCTCCCGAGCCATGTACCTAAGAATAAGACGTGAAAAAACAATAAGAAATCAAGTCTTACAATAATAATAAGCACAAACGAACTTAAAACCCACATGAAATAACAAGACAAACAAGGATTTTGCAAACACGACACAATCGACTCAAAACAAAAATAATTATAACAACTCGATCCTAGGACTCAAATAAACAAAAGACAACGAAATACGAACTAAAGCCGACTCTTAAGATCTTAAAACGTAAAAACTTAACACGGGATTTATATGTATAATTAACTGTATATCATTGACCATCTCGTTCTAATATTCTAGTTCAGTAACTGCCGTTAATTACTGCTAGTTACGGACAAATCATAGAACAAACATAAATAGTAGTTAATGATATATTTTTGTTGATTGATGAGGCGCCTCTAAACTTTGAAAATAATATGGAGAAATATGACTGTGTGAAAAGACCAGTTTACCCTCTCATGTTCCCAAAATTCATTGCGCTCAGGGCCTTAACATGGTTGGTTGCCCTTGTTCTTTTTGACACAATTCATATGCCCACCCTAGTAAAAATTCCTGGATCAACCAACACCAGTACATTTTAGAATGCATAAAATTTGCAAAATTTGGTTGTCAAGGTGGATGCTCGCACATGTATACTTGTGGGTTGTGACATGTGAGTGTAGTAACCAGAATTTGAAAACCCTTATTATAATAAAAGTGATAAGAAAATAATATAAAGATATAAAAAAGTTTTAAATAATCATTACATTTGGGCCTTACATATTCACTTTGGTGGTTGGTAAGTTGATGAAAGTGTCAAACTGGAGGTAAGGTTCAAACCCTGTGAAATACAACATTTATTTTTTCAAGATAAAAATAAAAAAAATATAAGTGTTATAAAACTAGTGTTGTTAGCCCGTGCAACACGACTGTTGTTTTATAACTATAGACCGACCAATTACCATACGAGGTGTTCACTGTGCAATGCATTGAAAACCTATATACCACGTTACATATTTATAAATAAAAAACATTAAAAATTATAAATACTAAACATAAGCAATATATATATATACACACACACAAAAAAATAAAGATAAAAATAAAATTATCTACACCTTATTGTTGTCAGGTAGTCGAAGTGCGTAATTATATTTCGTCAAAGTTACAATCAAGCAAATACGAATGTCGTTTACAATGAAAAGAGAAATTTTCTTTACTTAACTATAAAAATATAAAATAAAAGGAAAATATGTATATTCACTCTTCATCGCTATCAGATTGTCAAAGCGTGTAGTTATATTCCGTCGAAGTTATGGAATCAAAATCGTGCGAATGAAAATAAACGTGAAATACAAACTGAATTATATTAAATATTTTCTCTTTATCATCATCGGGTAGTCGAAGCGTATAATTATACACTATATATTTTAAAATACACGTGAGACGTAAAAAATCTGATTGGGTGAGCCACTATTCATTGCTTTACAAATCGCATAATAGTGTTTTCGTAAGGCCCATTTCTAGCATTAGTCTTTTGTATTTGTAACATGTATTTTGTTTATGTTTTGTTAAACTTATCTCATGTATGTTTGGGCCAAAGGCGATGTATACTCAAGCTCATTGGGCTATTTCTAATGAAATATGTGCATAAATACACACACTATATAAGGGTAACTCATACACAAATAGAACCTTTTGCAAAACCTTATCCTTTAACTTAAAAACTCTCTCTTCTCTCTCTCAACCCTCACGGCAATAATCATCAAACAAGATCTGAGATCTCGGTCCTAATTAGTTGTTTCTGCCAACTAGTGTAGAGGTTGATCCAAGATAACTAGTAATAGTTGTGTGTGTTGTTAGATCTGGTCAAGGGACCTATAATTGGTATCAGAGCTTTCGGGCTCTACTAGTTGTAGATCTTGGGTCACAACCTTGGATTTTGGTATTGTTTGTGTCTAAAGACGGATTTTCAAGAAGGTTTGTGGGTTACAGGTTCATGAAAAGTGTTCAAAAGTTCATAAAAAGTGTGTTCAAGCTTCAAAGATTCAAAAATTTGTGTTAAAAGTACAACAATATCGGGTTAAAGAGGTTATAAAACTTCATAAAGTGGTGTTTGAAAGTGTGAATAATTGATATTTGTGAAGATCCATAAAGGGTCAAAGTTGAAAGAACTGACATTCACCAAAATGGATTTCTTGGAAAAATGTGGCAGGAAAGTACACATTGTACCTTCCTAAAGTACATATCCCATTCGATTCGAGTGTGTATTCGAATCGAGTTACTATTCGAATCGAATCACCATTTGAATCGAATGGTCCATTCGAATCAAATCCCAGGTTACATTCTAATCGAATCTCCAGGGCAATCGAGTCTAGACTGTATTCAAATCGAATAATATTATAATCGAATCAAATCCTCATTCGATTCGAATAGTCCATTCGATTCGAACACAGTCTAATTCAATTAGATTCATTCATTCAATTAGAATATCAAGTCTTTCGATTGCTTTATACTTAATCATTTTAAAGAATCTGCTTGTTCATTCAATTACCTTGCACTAGATTACTTTATATTCGAATACATTCCTTTCGAATACTTTGTATTTGTGATTTTCAGTTGTGTTTATGTTTGATATTAAAGTTGTTTGAGCAATGGCCAATCTAAATTCAAAGATTAGTAACGAAGCCGTAAGGAGTTGTGTGATGTTTGAAAACGAAGCCGGGACTACAAAAAAACCTCCTAAGCTAATGACTTGGGAAAGTGACCTTGATGAATTCAAGTGGAGATTTCAAAACTTCTCCTTAAACTATTTGAGCAAGGTCCATATCAGCCTACAACTACCACCCCTGATGGTGATGTTCCAAAACGTGTTGCTGATTATTATGATACTGACAGAAGGATGTTTAATAAAGACGACAGGGCCTTTGGTGCTCTTAGTGTATGTCTCTCACATGAAATTTCCCTGACCTTGAGGGACTACACCACAGCAAAGACTCTTTGGGATGCCTTAGTGAACAAGTTTGAAGGAAATCTGGAGATGAGAAATAGCAGGAAAGGAATGTTGAAGGGAGAATTCAACATGTTCAATTATGTGCAAGGTGAATCAATTGCTAGCCTCATTCAGATAGTTGAAACCTTGATTACCAAGATCAAAAGTGTTGGCATTGAGTATGATCAAGTTGAAATCAATGACAAGTTGCTCAATTCCCTTCCTTATGCCTGGAACAGTAGTGTGATAACAATCAAGAGAACCACAAATCTTCATATTACCACCCTTGCTGACCTAACTCCCATTATCAAGTCATTTGAAATGGATGAGAAATTAAGGATGGGTAATCACATTAGTTCTCTAACTCAAGCTGGCATAACTACTGAATCGGGTATAAGCACAACATTCATAAGTCAAGCTCATCATGCTTCTCACACTGCTAATTCTGCTTTCAAGTCCTCTCCCGTACCTCAAGCATCATCAAGCTCAAGCTCATTTCAAATGCAGTTGACAAGGTAGTTGCACAAGCTTTAAAGGCTCATGGGATCAAAGCATCATCCAGCAATCAAACTTACTCTGCACCTCAAACCATCTCACCTGATGACTCCAACGTGGCTCTGTTTCATGACTTTATGGCAAGCCACGAGGAGTTATTGCAAGGAAAGTTGCTTCCTCTTTCATTTGAGCAAGAAGATCTTCCCGAGATCAACAAGAAGGATCTCAAGAAAATGGACATCAAGTACCAGATGGCTATGGGTGTTCACCGAGCCACAAACTTCATGAAAAAATATGGGAAGAACAGCTTCAATGATGCTGATGGGAAGAACATTAGGTTTGAGAAGGACAAGCTGCAATGTTACAGCTGCAACGAACCAGGTCATTTTGCTAGGGAATGCACAAATCCACCGATGGCTGTGAATGACATCAAGATTTGTCTGATAATGAAGGTGCTAAAAGACCCAACAAGAGGCACGTTCCAAGTTACTCCTCAAAGCCAAGAGTCCCAATAATAGGTCAAGGAAGTGGATCCAAAGGAAACTTCGAGTCGATCTCAAAGCATAACCAACTCAACCAGATTGGGAGGATGGCCAATTTGAGGAGTTAAAGAATCCACTGACCTTTGATGGAATGGCCTTCACTGATCAAGCAAGCACCTCATCAAGCACTGCTGATGGAATATATTTATTTTTTTTGCTAAAAAGAGTGTTTTTTGTGATCTAAAATGGTTCTCAAAGTTCCAAATTTCAAAATAGTTCTCACACGATCCTAATCATATATATATATACATATAATATTTATGTATTTCCTTTTTAACAAAAATATATTGGATAAATTAAAACGTATTTAAACGTTTTATAAATTTTACTACTAATTTTCGTGATCAGTTCGAAATACATATTTATTTATATATATTATTATAATGCATATTATGATTTATTTATCTATTTAATTGATTTATATTTGTTTTATTATAAGTATAACATATATTATGTATTTACTTAAATTAATTTATTTTATTTTATATATTTAACTATATATTTATCTAAACATTTATATTAAATTTATTTATTTAGATTGTTAGTTTACTTATTCTAACAAGTATAGTTTGATGATATTTTAATAATAATAATAATAATAATAATCATTTTATAAATATATGATAATCAATAATATTAATCTTTGCAATAACCGTAAAGATCAATCGTTCAATCAAGAACGTTCTAATCACAACCAAAATTAAATCAATTGGAACCCCAAAATCCTTTATATGTATTATATAACTTGCAATTAATTAATATTATATTATTTAACTATGAATCATTGACAGTAAATTCCGAAGGGTTAACAATCTATCAGCATCACTTGTAATCTTGTTCATCTAATTAGGCGAGTAGCACATTCCCCCTTTTACTCATTTTTAAATCTTTTTGGGGACATATGCATATCGTACAATATATATCTATTATCTATTATTCTCACTAATGCACCATCGATCCTTGTGTGTATATCGATTACTTGCTTAACTTGCTATTTGTTTACTTGCTTGAATGCATTCGGAGAGGTCCAACATATTCACATTATTAGTATGATCATACGACTATGCTAGTAGCCATCACCCAGTTCATCTGGCCTCGCGTCTACCGACACCCTTACTTTCTTATTAGCTTTAATTGATTATCTAACAATGGATTGTTTGGTTCTTTTTATATTATATTGTATTCAACTAACTGATGTTTTACTCACTCAACCTAGTGTTGACAAAATATATCTATTTTATACACATATGCAGGTTTTAGATTGAATTGATTGCAAGCTTGGTGAAGAAAACTTAATAAAGACTTTTAGGATTCAAACACATGCATGGGATTGTCTGATTCTATTTTGTAATTTCTTTGTACCTAATGTACTTGTAAGTTATTTGTTGTTAAATTAAATAAATAGACATTGTCACATTTAATATTGCATAATAGTACCTTGTGAGCTGTGAATTAAAGCTTACGTCCTGACATTTCCGCTTTAGGTTGTGGTGTGACAAGGAATACAATAAATAAATAGACAATAACAACAACAATAATAATAATAACAATAGTCAATAGTTATAATAAGTAGATAAATAAAAATAGTGATAACAATGATGAATTATGGGAAAAGATAATAATTTAAATAAAATATTAGAATAATACATCGTTTAGCATTAAAAATACCGTAGAACAAAGTCCCTAAAACACATTTGCTTGTATAAAAGAAATGGTTCGAGTCGGATCGAGTCATATTATAAAAAAGATAAAACCAAATTAAAATTTTAAAAATAAAGCTTAACAAAAGCATGCCAATAGTCATGGATGCAAATACAATATTCTGCATTCCTCTTTACATATATTCACTTTTTTAAATTATTACATCATCTAAAAAAAATTAAAAAGATCATCTAAAAAAAATTAAAAAGCTAGTCTTTTTCAACATAATAGATGCTATATCTCACAAATTCTTAATTTGATCACGCAAATAGGACTTCACGTGTTTCATTGGGAAAACAACATCATTTGTTGCGACGAGTAAAACAAGAGTTGAATTCAATAAACATTAAATCAATGTTAAGAAATGTGTTTTTTTTTTCAACCATCTGTGGTACAATAAGGGATAACACATTCAAACTGACAAATAAACGTGCCAACATAGAACCATTAAACCGAACAAAAAATATACATAAAAATGTAGAATCATGAACGCGCGTTGCAGTGTGTTAACTCGCTATTCATACAATTTGAATTAATATAATATACTAATAATTATAATAACAATAGTTAAATAAATATATTTTGTATAAAGTTCTTTAAAATTAAATAAGGAAATAAAATATAAATTTTTATCCCCCGTATTATGGGGGCTGTTTTACATAACTCGTTTTTAATATTTATATATTTTTTTGGTTTAATTTTATTTATTGTAATGAAATTTTTAATATACTTAAAGTTTAATAATAAAAAGGTTTCATAAAATAACTAAGATGTTATAATCCGGTTTAAAAATTATCTAGGTTTGGTAAGACCCAAGAACCGTTTATTTTTTTACTATAAAATTATTTTTTAATTATAAATAATATTTTAAAAAAATCATATAATAATTTTTAGTATATCTTATTTTATAGGATTTTCACATCAATAATTTGGTGAAAATACTTTTTAATTTAATGAGATGTTATAACCAGTTTAAGGAATATCTGGGTTTGGTAAGACCCATACCCGTGAATTCGGGTCAAATGCATGAGAAGACTCCATTTAAAAATCAAGCAAATCTGGTGACTTTAAAAAAGGGGGGAGCGGCCACATCGCGACTCGTAGGATTTTTATGTTTTCGTTTATATATATTATAGAATGCATTAGAAGGCCGTACATTGAAATTGTAAGCTATATACCAAAAGAAAAAAAAACACACTTAAACCAGTCAAAGAGCTCCGTAATCTAGGGATGAGACCAGGACCGTACCGGTCCCACAAATCCCAGTCCCGAAAATTGCAGATTCTTGGTACCGGTACCGAAATATTCAGTTCGGTACCGGTACCGAAATATTCGGTTCGGTACCGGTACAGGACCGGGACAGTAAAAATTAGGGAAATACCGGTCCCGTACCGTACCGGTACCGGTACCTATACCATATAGGTACCGAAACTTAAAACTTTGGTACCGACGGTACCAAATCGGTTATGGTACCGGTACCGATTTGGTACCGAACGGTACCAAATCGGTACCGGTACCAGAACCGATTTTGCCCATCCCTACCGTAACCCACTTATGAACAATCAAATTAAACCAAAATTTATTGGTAAAAGTGTGAATGGAGGGAGGGGGGAGGCATTATCTCATAACTACTTTATGGTTAATGTAATATAACATAATGTAATGTAATATGATACGATATAATTTATGTATGATATGATATAATATAATACGATAAATATAATATAATGTAATGTAATATAATATGATATATTAAATTAAAGATAAATAGTCATGGTTTGGTATTGCAAATAACATGTGTAAGGCCCTGGTCCCGATGCCCTACATTGGACATTGGATTTACTCATAAACTCAGTTTGTTACAACGGAAGCATATACAATTTGCAGCGGAAAATAAAACTTTTACATTTAACTTCATTCTATAACTAATCTTCAATATGGATAGCCTCATATGCACCTCAAGCTTGCCACATCATCAACAGTACATGCATACTAAAAGGCAGCTACACGTTGAGTAAGTACTAGCTTTATTCTTTGCACTTAAACAACTTTTATAAATATCCATAGAAGGAACGTTACATAATATCTATTAAAAGAGCATTTACTATTATCAATATAAGGAACCAAGAACTAAAGAATACTGTGTATTATCCATAGAATGAACACTATATATTATCCATAGAAGGAACAATGTGTATTATCCATATAAGGAACAACGTGCATTATCCATAGAAGGCACAATATTTATTATCCATACAAGGTACTCTATATATTATCCATAAAATGAACAATGTGTATTATCCTTACAAGGAACACTATACTAACAAACATGTACCCACTAGCATACATTAAACTTACACACTTTCTTTCACGACACGTGAAAAATCTGAAGATTTGTTCACGCACCGACAAACTTGTTTGTCCATACATTCAATATATATATACATAATATTTATATAGCATAACATAAAAATACTTCATAAAATTGAAGTGAAGTATATCAATCTTTCTTCCTACGAGCATGCATACAACCCCAAAACGTTTTAAAGGAAAAAAAGGGCTTAGAAACTCACATGGATCCTTAAACGTTCTGAATTAGTATTTCCCTTCCTTGACTGATCACGGCTAACCTTTTGTCTTCTAGATCTAGATCCGGTTGAATGAGAATGAAAATGAACATATGCTTAATCTTGTTTCTTGAATGTTGTTTCTTGCTAGAGATGATAATAAAATATATTGGTTCTTGAATCTTCAAAAAGAGTATTTGTGTGTGTTGATAATGGTGAAAGAGTGTACAGAATGGTCCATTAGTGTATGGACATGGGTATTTATACCCTTACATTCTCCTTAATCCCACCATCTCTCCTAAGCCCATACCTAAGTCCATGGTCCATTTCTTTTAACAACTTAAATAAATAATCTTTTATTTATTTCATTATTATTATTATTATTGCTCGTAAAATGGAATGTTACAACATGATTGGACCACATGGCAAAACATGGTTATGCCACACCAATTCTTTTTATGTTATTATTTTCGGCTTGCTAATCCGGGTTCACGATTTGATGCCGATACCATCCGAATTAGTGTCGACTTGCAGTTGCGTCACACGGATTTTACGAACCGATCACCCGCCATTTTAAATATGTTTTTTCTTATCATAAACCATATGAGTGCCAACACTATTCTTTACATTTACTTTCTCGGATATACCGCACCAACCGAATTGGCGTCAGCCTGACTAATTTAATTTATAGCTGGTCGGTGTGGCCCATCTACTCTTACTTTCATCCGAGTTCGAAAACAGGCCCAAACACATAAACTTTGCAAAGTGTTAAAAGTGTCTAAAGCCCAAACACATGGGATCATCAATATCATCATCACGTAATTCACTCAGATTATTATTATTATTATTATTATTATTATTATTATTATTATCACTCGCTCAATACAAATAATAACAATAATAATATTATTATTTCTTCACCTCTATTCGTTCTTCTGTTTCTACCGCTTCTCTTCTTCGTTAATTTATGCTCAACAAACTAATAATAATAATCATTCATTCCTTCGATCCAAACTCACTCATTCTGCTGCGTGTTTAGATCTGCGTCAATTTCATCCTGTGCAGGTTCGCCTCATTTATTATTAATATTATTATATTATTTAGTCTCTGTGCATTCAATTGGACGTCAAACTTGTTGTGTTGTGAAGGGATGAAACGATTACGAGACGATGCGTTTGTTAATTCTCAATTCAAGCGGCCATTTGCTTCTTCACGAGGAGAATCGTAAGTTATTGCTTCATTATGTGCTTTGATTGTCTTGTTTGTGTTGCAAGGAGTTATTTTTTTATTTGTTTTCTAATAATTGCTTTTGATATTGAATCTGATTGAGATTAATTAGGGTTTAGTTTTGAAATTGATAGATGATGTTAAGAAAATATTTTTACTTGTTTTATTTATTCTTGTGTTTTTTATTACTATTATTTGTGGTGTTGAATCTGATTGAGGACAGCCTAATTAGGGTTTGGTTTTGAAATTTGTTATATGATGTCTGGAAATTATAATAAATTGTTATGTTATTTCTGCATTATTAATTTTGTGCTCTGATTGTATATTTATGTGTGTTGATTTGAGGTAGGGTTGTCCCTTTTTTTTAAAATTTATTTATTTGTGTTTCAAGGAATTGTTTTTGTGTTTTTGGTAATTGTTACTTGTGGTGTTGAATCTGATTGAAATTAATTAGGATAATTGTTTAATTATTTTTCTGTTTTTTATTTTGTGCTATGATTATGTGTTTATGACTTTATGTATTCTGATTTGAGGTGGAGTTAGGTTTAAAAAATTTAAAGTTTATTTATTTGTGTTCATAGTTGTCAATAGCAGTGATAGCGGGCGCTATAGTGCGCTATGTAGCGATGCGGCTATAGGCCGCTATATACTAAATGTCGGTCATTTAGTGTGATTATAGCGGTATTTAGGGTTCCTTTTTATTTTTATTTTATTTTTTAATATAAAAAATTGTAGAAACCTATTTTTAAGGCTTGTTTATCGACCAAACAGCTGCACCTACCACAAGTTCCACCGTAAAAGCTTATTTTGTGAATATAAAGCCTAATTATTTGCTTAAAAATTTTCTACTCCTTTATCGCTAAATGTGAAATAGCGGTCGCTATTTACCGCTATTCGCTATGTAGCATATAGGTGACCCGTCGCTATTTACCGCTATTCGCTATTGACAACTATGTTTGTGTTTCAAGGACTTATTTTTGTATTTTTTTAATAAATGCTTGTGATACTGAATCTGATTGAAATTAATCAGGGTTTAGTTTTGAAATTGTTTTATGATGTCAGGAAAATATAATTAATTGTTTTATTATTTTTGTATTTTTATTTTTGTGCTCTGGTTATGTGTTACATATGTTGATTTGAGGTAGGATTAGTTTTTATTTTTTTATCTGTTTGTGTTACAAGGAATTATTTTTGTGTTTATAATTATTGTTGCTTGTCATGTTGAATTTGATTGAATTTTTCTAGGGTTTAGTTTCAAAATTGATGGATGGTGAAGTTACGCGTTTTTGCTTTTGTGAAATTAAATTGCACGATTTAATTGAATTTGTGGTCAAAAGCACGGCCATTATTATTGTAAACTTCGCAGACCTAGTAGGTTATTTTTTTGCTGCCTTTTAGGGTTAGATGGAATAGGCAAAAATATATTGAAATCATTTATTTTAATGTATGCTTCCGATGGGGAGTTTGACCAGATCTTATTAGGAAAGGAGAAATAAAACCCTAAATATGCATGGCGTAAAACATCACTTAATTTGAAACAAACTCCGGGAAATTACACAAGGGCCCACAATTAAAATGATTCTAGAACACATTTATATCACCATATTGCTCAAATGGATATGCAGTTTATAATTTATAACACATTTATCAAATGCTGAACTATTAAACGCTCAACTTTTGTTCTTTAAATTGAAGATATGGCCAACCACAAGCCCCGGGAGGAGGTGGTGAAGCAGCAGGCAGGGCAGGGGCGGCTGTAGCCGGGGGAGTTGGTGGTGGTGGCGTCAGTGGCGGTAGCAGTGCACAGACACTGACAACCAACGACGCTTTGACTTATTTGAAGGAGGTCAAAAACATGTTTCAAGACCAGCGAGAGAAATATGACATGTTTCTTGATGTGATGAAAGATTTTAAAGCTCAAAGGTAAATAATATTATGTTGGAAGGATTGCTGCTATATTGACTTTAGTTTGACCTAATTGAGAACACTTTCTGATGCAGAATTGATACTGCTGGTGTCATAGCAAGGGTGAAAGAGTTGTTTAAAGGTCTCAATAATTTAATTTTTGGGTTTAATACTTTTTTGCCCAAGGGTTATGAAATAACTGTCATTGAGGATGACGAGGCTCCACCAAAGAGAACTGTGGAGTTTGAAGAGGCTATAAGTTTTGTAAACAAAATAAAGGTGAGCTGTTTTTTTTATCTGGTGATAGAACACGATTATTTTTAAAGTTTTGATATAAATGACTATAATTGTTCTACCTTTTCTGGTTGCAGAAACGCTTTCATAACGATGATCAAGTTTACAAATCATTTTTGGACATCTTGAACATGTACAGAAAGGAACACAAGGGTGTTACTGAAGTTTACAGCGAGGTGAATATTTGTAAAAATATATAAAAATGTTTTTGATTGTATATATATTATATAACGTTACATTTGATTTCACTGCTTCAGGTTGCTTCACTTTTTGTTGATCATCCCGATCTTCTTGATGACTTCACAAGATTTCTGCCAGATGCTTCGGCTGCTGCGTCTGCACACCGTGCTTCATTACGTCAATCATATCAGCGATATGATGAACGGAGTTCAACGGTGGTCTCCACTAGACCGGGCCATCATGATAAGGTATTATGGCTAGCTATTAACCTTTTATTATGCTTTTTTGTATTATTCAGATGGATTAATTTTCCTTTTGTATTAGCAACGAGGCAAGAGAGACAGGATGAATGCTGAACGGGACCTGGGCGTTGATGGTTCTGATATGGACGATAAAACAATGACGAAACTTCACAAGGAGCAGAGGAAGCGTGCTGAAAAGGATAGGAGAAATAATGATCAGGATTATAAAGATCCTGATCTTGATAGCAACAGGGATCGTCTTGAAAAGCGCAAATCTGCACGTAAAGTTGAAGATTTTGGAGTACATTCAGGTTCAGCCCCGTATGATGATAAAGATGCTATCAAAAGTGAGTAAAACCTTTGTCTTTTCAGCTGCTGATCCCGTAAATATGCTTTCTTTCTATGAGTTGTTACATGTTTCTGAGTGACCCTGAAATTTATCAATACTGTTATTTTGGTTCTTGAGATTTAAAGAGTATGGAAGTTGCTTACACTCAAGTACTCAACTTAGTCATACTGAATTCAATTTATATCTTTAAAGTTATCTGATGTTATGTCATTTGTACTTCATAGGTCTGCACAGCCATGAATTTACTTTCTGTGAGAATGTGAAGAGTAGGCTTAGCAGTTCAGAAGATTATCAAGCATTTTTGAAATGCCTTCATATATACAGCACAGAAATAATCACAAGGAAGGAATTACAGAGCTTGGTAAGCTAAGTAGCATGTGCTAACCTTTTTCTTGTTTTGTTTTTTAGATTAGCCAATTTAAAGCTGATATACATTTTTTTTCAGGTAGCTGATTTACTTGGGAAACACACGGATCTTATGGAAGGGTTCAATGCATTTTTAGAACGTTGCGAAAATATAGGTGGCTTTTTGGCTATTTTTTGTTATCGTTTTTCTCTTTTGAGAACTCATTTTTATTCTCACTAATGTATATTGTTTGCAGATGGGTTCCTAGCTGGAGTTATGGATAAAAGTATGCGCTGCTAGTCTGCTACTTCTTTTGCTTTCTATTTTTTGCAAAGTAATGTAATTTAAATAGCTTTTTCACATTTCCTTCGTTGCAGAATCTATATGGAATGTTTCTAAGTCTACAAGAGCAGAAGAGAAAGAACGTGAAAGTAGGCGGGACATTGAAGCTAATAAAGAGAAGGACAGGTACAAAGAGAAGTATTGGGGGAAATCTATACAAGAACTTGACCTCTCTGATTGTCAAAGATGCACTCCAAGTTATAGACTTCTTCCTGATGATGTAAGTCATTTACGTCCTTTGACCTTTTTTTACTGTTATAAAGTAACTTACTTTAATGTTTTGACACTTTATATTTTTGGTATCTTGTCATCTGTAGTACCCAATTCCATCAGTAAGTCAAAGATCAGACCTTGGTACTCAAGTGCTGAATGATCTTTGGGTGTCTGTGACTTCTGGTAGCGAGGATTATTCATTCAAGCATATGCGTAGAAACCAGTATGAAGAGAGCCTTTTTAGATGTGAAGATGACAGGTTGTTTATTATATTAACAGTCTTAAATATCTAGAAACATATATATACTTAAATTTAAATAACTACATTTCTTAATCATGTTTTTCTAGGTTTGAGCTAGACATGCTGTTAGAGTCTGTGAGTTCAACTATTAAACATGCTGAGGAACTACTAAACAACATCAACAACTGCTCTATTAGTTCAGACGGTCCCATTCGTATGGAAGACCACTTCACTGGTAATTAAATTGTTTATCTTTATTATGAATACTTGCAGTTCAGTTATGTATTTTCGTTCTGATATTGTTTTTTTTGGTTATCAATACTTGTAGCTTTGAATTTACGGTGCATTGAACGTTTATATGGAGATCATGGTCTTGAAGTGATGGACACACTGCGTAAAAACCCGTCTATGTCGCTGCCTATAATATTAGTTCGCCTAAAACAGAAACAAGAGGAATGGTCAAAATGTAGATCAGATTTTAACAAGGTTTGGGCTGATGTTTATGCAAAGAATCATTACAAATCACTTGATCACCGGAGTTTCTATTTCAAGCAACAAGATTCAAAGAATTTGAGCATGAAATGTAAGTGAACGTTTGACATTTACTTATTGTAAAATTGGCGGGTTTTTTTTCTTATTAAAGACCATTTTTTTGCTATCTGTATGTTTAGGCTTAGTGACAGAGATCAAAGAAATAAAGGAAAAGAATCAGAAGGATGATGAGGTGCTCCTTAGTATTGCTGCTGGAAACCGACACTCTGTCGTGCCAAATCTTGAGTTTGAGTTTGCTGACAAGGACATTCATGAAGACTTATTTAAAGTTATTAAGTTTTCATGTGAAGAGATTTGCGCAACAGATGAACAACTAAACAAAGTGATGGAACTTTGGACTACATTCTTGGAGTCATTTCTTGGTGTACCTTCTCGGCCCAATAATTCTGATAACATTGAAGATGTCGAGACATCTACACGTGGTCCCACCAAAAATGAAGGTGGGATAGATGGAAGTCCGGTTAGTGATAATGGCAACTTGACTGTTAAACAAGGAGGTGATAGTATTTCACCAAAAAGAGTAGATTTAAGCAAGGTGGTAAATGGTGGTATTTTGCCTAAAGAAGATGGATCTAAGAACACATGTGCTGTAAAGGATACCATTCTTTCTAAACCAAATAATGTTCATAAGGATGGTCATGAAGTGAAGTCAAACAAAAATGAAGCTCCTTCATCACAGGTTTTACTTAATTTTTAATTTCTTTTGTTACTCGTTTCACTTTTCCATTTCTCTCATATCTGAATATCTTATGCATCTTTTCTGTTTTACAGCACGCGGCAAATGGAAGTTTTGCTAAATTTGAGAAAGAAGAGGGAGAGTTATCACCAAATGGTGACGACGATGATGTTGATTATGGTGTGTATGGAGATAATAACGGGTCACATGCTAAAGCAAAGCATAGTGTAGAGATTTACCCAGATGCTGATGATGAGGATAGTGGGAATGTTCCAGAAGGTGGTGATGATGTGTCAGGAAGTGAGTCTGCTGCTGATGATATGTCAAGAGAAGAACACGAAGAAGAAGATGGAGACCATGATGATAAGGCAGAAAGTGAAGGTGAGGCTGAGGGTGTAGAAGGTGCAAACTTTGGTGGTGGAGATGCCACCTCATCGCTATCTTCAGATCATTTGTTGCTTACTGCAAAACCACTTGCAAAACACGTGGCTTCTCCGTTACATGACGGTGGCAAAAAAGATTGTAACGTATTCTATGGAAACGAATCTTTTTATGTGCTTTTTAGGCTTCATCAAGTAAGAACACATTTCTCTCTTTTTTTTCAGTCTGTTTTATTTCTCAATTCATGGTATTATTTTATATCTTAAAAAAATACTGTTTATGTTTGTCAGGTATTATATGAAAGACTATTATTTGCTAGAACTAATTCGGCATCTGCCGAAACGAAGTCGAGAGCTGCTAAGGACACTTTTCCACCTGATTTGTATTCAAGGTAATTCAATTTCACTCTTTATATTACTCTTTATATATATTACTTGGAATTTATGACAAGTATTTTTCCTCACTTTATTATTGTTGTACTATGCAGATTTATGAGTGCTTTATATAATCTACTTGATGGATCTGCTGATAATGCTAAATTTGAAGATGATTGTCGGGCCATTCTTGGAAATCAATCTTATGTGCTATTTACTTTGGATAAGCTAATTTATAAGCTTGTGAAACAGGTATGCACCCACATATATGCGCGCACGCATGTGCACTTTGAATTTATGTATGCACATGCGTGTATGCTATTTGTAAGTTTTGAGGATTTATGAAATTTCTTCCATCTATTGGGGGAAAGGTTCTGACTTCTGATTAACTCTTCTATAAATGCAGCTTCAAAACGTAGCAGGAGATGAGGTGGACAACAAGCTACTTCAACTATACGAGTATGAAAAATCTCGAAAGTCAGAGAAGTTTGTTGATTCTGTATACTATGAAAATGTACATAATATCCTTCATGATGAAAACAAATTCAGATTTCAGTGTGTAAGCTTTCTTTTTCTTGCCTTGTGCTTCAGTTAATTCTTTTCCTTATTTGAAATGAATGGGTTCTTAGTTTATTATTTTCTATGTTTTGCAGCCATCTGCCCCATCTTGTTTAACTATCCAGCTAATGGATGATGGGAGTGAAAAGACTGAAGTTGCGGTTTCTGTGGATCCTAAGTTTGCAGCATATCTGTACAATGATTTTCTCTCTGTTGTGCCTGGAATAAAGGAATCTGGCATTATGTTGCAGAGGTATAAAAGACAAGAAACTTTTTATCTTGGAACATGGTTTAACACTTCTAACTGACCATTTTCAGTTTTGTCAGGATTTAAACATTAAATATGTTTTCTAATTACATCAATATATAATCCATGTGTAGAAATAAAAGCCAATACTTGGGCTTGGATGAATCTTCTGCCATGTCAGCTGCCATGGAAGGTGTTCATAAGGTCAATGGATTGGAGTATAAGATGTCCTGCAGCTCATCAAAGGTACTCGCTAGTTTTTTTTCCGTTGCTTGTGTAATATGTCGTGCAGCTCATAAATGCAAATACTCTGTAACTTTGTTTTCACCCTTTTCCTTAAATATATCGTCTATCTATATGTTGTTGCTGAACAAGAATGTCACACAATCTCATCTTGAACTACTCAAAGTAATGATTTATATTATGGAAACTCTAATTAGAGATTATCTCATGCATGGGCATAAAACTATTATTTGATGAAATGGATTTCTCTACTTCACTTTTTTTCCTTCTTCATGAACCCTGTCATTTTTTTCAAGGAACTTTGCAACGCGTTTCTTTGACGTTTTGGGAACCGCATTTCCCTTCATTGTTGTTTCACGGTGTCTTGCCTGTTAAAATTATAATAGAATCTTCGGAGATCTTGTATATTTCTTTTAAATTTTGTAGAAGATCTACCAGATAGAGAACAATTATGTGCAAATCTTCACAAAATAGGAAAATACTTTTATTGTTTACCTTAAGACAGACCCTGGCCGACCTTGTTATGAATTAGTGTTTAGGGGCTTATAAATTTGCTTCTCGTGTTAAAGTTATACCCGTCTAGCCATATGAATGTTCAATGTTGCACACCTCACATGCTCACAACCCTTTGGTTCACTATCTTTGTTTGATCTCAACATGGATTATGTGTCGAATTACTTTTATGTTGATTCAACGATTAATGTAGTGTTACTTCTTATTGATAAGTGTCTATATCTAGCTATGAAATCCAACATCGTTGAATTCAATATAGGTTTAGTGCTATAATAGGCTGGTCATAGTTACACATTTACACCTTTGTTTCAGTTTTAGTAGTTATCTAAGTCTTGTATTCTATGTCTTGATTTTAATCTACTTCCATGCTAAGCTATGCAATCTTGTTACTTAATGGAAGCTATAGAAGAATCCTTCTTATCTTATGACTGACGATAATGTAAAATCAAATCGTTCTTCAAATTAGCAAAAAAAAGGAAAGAAAAAACAAAAAAGAAGAAGCAATCAATTGACACTAAAGAGGGAACAATCATATCATATGAATCACAATTTGTGATACCTAATCGATCGTCGACCCAAAATAGGTAAGAAACAAAGAAACATTTGTTGTAAGATAAATTTACTCTTGAGGTTATAATACCCTAAAAGATATTTTGTATAATGATAACATAAATAATTTATCAAGTCCTCATACAACATAACAGTCTTGAAATTTAGGAAACAAAGAATGATCACATATAAGGATAGTGGTAGAAGAACAACGTGGAAATCTTTGGTGCTTTGTAGGTTTAGCAGGTGACGTTTCGTGGAAGTTCAACTTGACCAGTAGGGCCTAGTTTTTAAGACAATGGTACCTGTTCACCATTTTTAAACAATGGTGAACACATATAGGGACAAATAGTGGGAGTGTGGTTGCAACACCCTAGGCAACTCCCACATCGGTTGTGGGCAAGATAGATGATGAGTTCATTAGGAATGCCCGCCCCCTAATATCAGTATATCACCAAGGCGTTTTGGGCGGGCGCAATGGTTAATTGGTTATGGATGAGAGAACTCCACTGTTAAGCTTGCTGAAGTGGGAGTAGTATTAGGATGTGTGACCTTGTGGACAAAATGGACAGTATTGGTGGTGCGAGAGACCAAATGTTACAGTGAGACTGGTAGTTAATTCGTGAATTCAGCTGTGAAACACTACTAATTGCATGAACTGCTAACTAAATCTAGTCATAAGTTTGTTTCAAGTTGTTTTAGATAAATTATTTTATATACTATTTTGAGATAACAGTTGCTATAGTTGAGGTTATATAACCTCAACTATAACAACTGCTATCTCAAAATAGTTGTGAGTTGAAACATTGTAGGTGAAATGTTGAACTAGAAGTATCATATTAAAATAAAAGTGAACATAAGGAGGTGAAACCCTTCTGGTGAGAAAGCTAGAGATCATGTGCATGGATAGGCATTTAGGTGTGAAAAAAGATTAACTCTTAGGTTTCTCAATCAATAGAATTGGGTCTTGCACTATACTTATTTGGTATATTGTAGAGTATCTTAACAGAAAAAACGTTAATAGAAGTACGAGGACAAGTTTGTCGGTCGGGGTAACGTGCCCAACATGGCTAGAAAATAGCCATAAAAGCCTTAAGATGTGGGCTACCGTTAATTTTTACCATGCTTGTCAGTTTATATTTTGGGTCATTTCGGTATCCTCCTTGTAAATAAGATTTGTATCATTGATATTGATATTAGTATTAAATTGTAACATGATGACGAATTGATATGGTCCAGATGTACTTTTAGTTATTAATTAGTTTTTATTAGGAGATACTAAAGTTCCTTTTTAGTAGGCAATTTTGGTTTTATTGTTAGATAAGGTTGGAGATAGTTTGTTATTTAAAAGCTTGTACCATAAAAAACCAACATACTTTGTCATTTTGCGTGAAATCCTTTTTGTTATATTAGTCACAGGAAGATCCGGGCTGCTCAACTTTGTATGTTTTGTTAGTGTAAGCCCAATTTAAGCGGGCCTGATTGTTTGTGTACATCTGAACCCTGGGCCCACCTGAAGTATTTATTACAAACATAGAACAAAATTTACCTTTTCAGTTATGAACTCATTTTTTTTAACTGATTGGTTACTTTAATTTTGTTTAGGTAATTGTTTTATTGTTTATTTTTGTTTCTTTTTGTTGTGTTACTGATTATAGTCCCTGATTTGTGATTGGACTACGACCTCAACAGTTTTTTATCACTTTATATCCAACCTTATACTCTCATGTTATAAATTTATCAATGTTAGCATTTTACAAATTTGAAATGCCACTTAATCAAATTTTGATCCATTAAAGACGTAACTTGTCATTTTTTTCTTTTCACAGCTACATGCATTTGAGACAAGTTTAGGATTTTTAATTAGGATTATTGGATTGCTTTACATAAATAGGGCTTTAGGATTGTGTCTTCATCACAACAAATTATGACTGTTATATAGTTTGTTTTATCTATTTGATCTAATAACAGATCGTCTTCGTTTAATTGTTTTATAATCGATCAGCTTTTATCACAGATCTGGTAAGAAATCTCAAGAAGTTACAGATCACAAAAGACAGTCGCGAATCATGATGGATTCCGATTCTCTAATTTAACTTGAATTGTTTGCTTCTTTTACCAGAATCTGATTATGTGATATAGTCCAGGATCTTACTCTTTTGACAATTATCATATTGTGTTATGTAGTTTGCGGAAATCCAGTTTATTTTGATGGTTAGAATTTCCTCTTAAATGAGATAGGCTTCTTTTATCAATGTCAGGGTGATTTGTTTTTGGATTTTTAAAGAAAATTTAGTGATAATAACTGGTTATTTCTCAGCTTTAGAAACAAGTCAATTTTGTTTGATAGAAGCTACACAGGCCTAGGCCCACTACTAAAACCGACCGCAGTTACCTACTAAATTTTAACTATCATAACCGACCGCAGTTCTCTACAAGTACGGCGTTGTCTTGCTCTGTTATCGAGTTATTGCAACACCATCATTTAAGTTATAAATTACCATTATCACGCGATTGATTTGCAAAGAGAGTAATTTCCATACTTATCAGATTCATTGGCCAGGCGGATTATAATCTTCTGTTTGAACTTGCCTGGTTTGCTTGATGAAATGTATCATGAAATAATTGTTCCATGTATTATTATCTTAACTGCATTCTAATCAGTTGAGTGATTACAGATCTCGTACGTCCTCGATACAGAGGATTTCTTCAAGAGAAGAAAAGGAAAAAAGGTCTCCGTATGCAAAAAGTCATCATTTTGGCAAGCAAAAGTTCAGCGGTTTCACAAATTCTTAGAAGCATCTGTGAAGCCGAAGGTATGTTTAATATGCTCTAATATCTAAATAATGAGACATTAAGAATTAAACATATTATTGGTTGTTTTTTTGTAGAATCTTGGCGGCATAAGTTAACTAGGAACAAGTGGCTTGTGAGGTTGATACAATACAAACAATGGTATATGAAGCATCAGTTGTGTAAATAGGCTTCATGTTACAGTTGAGGTTTCTGCTCATCTAATTGCTTCTGTTTTTGTTGTGCTGCATCACAAACTAGCCTTTTGTGATCTTTTTTTTTCTATTTATTTTTCCTTTTTTTTTTATGTTTTGTGGCTAGCCGATGAATTTTTAATGTCAGATTTATGTTGTTTCAAAGTTGGAAGAAGGGTTTTTGTTGTCTGTGAATTAGGAAGCTCTTACTTCTCAAAAAAGTGGTGTTGTGGGCTTTGTATAGACAGACCTTACTTCCAACTGTAGATGTTGATTACATATTTACATTAATGGTGATCTGGCATTTAATGGCAATAACTTTTTTTATATGCTAGATCTGTTTACTCAGAAAAGAAATATCTGTTTTTGTGGTCTTTTTACGACGGTTTTTTTATTCGTTTGGGTGGCGGGCTAAAGTTTTGATCTAGTTAGGGCTGTAAGCGAACTCAAACAAGTCTTTGTGTCTATTCGTTTATGCGTAACGGAACAAAGGTAGATGAACACAAATGAACTTAAGGATGGTGATGCCGCCTTCCAACCCGCTTCACCATCTCTCTCTCACCTCACTCTCACACCTACAAATAAGGTAAATGAGGTAGCAAGGAGAAGCGTGATTGAAGGGGACGGGCCATAATTAGAAACTGAGTCATTCCTGAACGACTAGCATATAATAATTTATCTTTTGAGCATTTTCAACTAATCCTTTCTTCTAAAGTTAATTAAGATCCACGAGGCAAGCATTGTTCACAGCTTACACAGATTTCTAAAGATTTGAAACAATATTGTTGTATATGTTCGCTGAAGTGTATAATGTAGTCATAAGCTCCAAGTAGGGCTATGGCTTGATCGAAAACAAATACTCATTATGGCACATTGGTGCTACCCATAGCAGTTCAAACGATCGAGGCGCAAAGGGTGAGCTTGTTGCCTAAGACTTAAAAGGTGCATACACGAGACATGTATGACATGTATTGTCCATGCAATTTTAGTTGGTTCTTGACTGGTTCAGAGTTAATATAGTTTGAAACTACTTTGGTTGGTTTAGTGTCATCTTTTTACCAGTTCGTTGCGTCTTTGGACTTTGTTGCACTCAATGCAGTTTTGTCTCTCTCCTGGATGCATGCCTTTGGCGCTTTTAACTACATAGAATTGTTGCCTTAGTGACTGTATGGCAATCTAGTGTTGAACCATTAAGAGTAATGATTCAACATGCTTATGAAATTACCTATTAAGAAACTACATAATATTATCATACCTCACTCCTCAATGGACAAAGTCCTAGTAGTCATGGGCTCATGGTCAAACCAAATACATTTTTACCATTGCAGGCGTACAAAACATGATTTTGAGCACATACATATACGTACAATATATTAGATACATTTCCTGTAGTATTTCTTATCTTCTTCTTGTGTTTGTTTCTTTAATTTTTCTTTATTTAAATGCTTGTAACATAATATACAATTAGTTTCCAAATTTGTATTTTGCTATTCGAATACCTATTATTTGTTAACATACATGTTTGGATGGTTTCCGTACGATAAGTAAAACAGTGGTCTACATATCCATTGAGCAATCACAATCCATTCCCTATCTTCATATCGAATTCAACTTAATGAAAGAAAGAAAGAAAGAAAGAAAGAAAGAAAGAAAGGGAAAGGGAAAGGGAAAGGGAAAGGGAAAAGGAGAGAAAAAACTAGTGGGTTGTGTAGAGTTTTTTTTATGGAAAAAAAAGGAAGAAAATATTTAATTTGGAAGGAATTAGAAGTAAATGATTTCCTTTCTAGCGTTTTGTGTTCCCAAGTCTCATTAAAGGAAAGAAAAAAGAAATGAAGAAAAAGAAGTGGAGTGTTGAGTTTCCGAGTTTCATTAACGCTATGTGTCCAAGTTCACTTAAGTTGTGTTCCCAAGCTTCATTAAATGAGAGAAAAGAATGGAAAGTAAGGGAAACATTAATGAGAAAAGAAAAATTTTTGTTTTCATTTGTTTTTCTTTCCATTTATTTCCAAATTGAAAAGAAAACATTTCATTCCAACTTGTTCTTTATTTCTTCTTGTTTCCTTTCATTCGTTTTCTTTTCCTCCATATATAATGAAACTTAGGAACATAACTTCTTTCATTTCCTTTATATTCTTCTCTTAAAAAAAACATCTGGAACACAATATTTTTTTCTTTCTTTTCATTCCATTTCTTTTCCATCCTAAATGAACCCGGGGACAAAGTGTAATGGAAGCAAAGGGAAAAAATAATGAAATGTTTGTTCTCGAGTTTTATTAAAGGAAAAAAAATAAAAGGAAAAATAAGGAAAATATCTATACTATATATAAAGCATGAGTTAGGGACATTTTAAATTTTAGGAGGTACCAAACTCATTGTTTTATATACAACACATAATGCATCAAAAATATAAAAATTAAGGGTAATTAAGTCTTTACTCACAAATGTTATGTTTCATTCTTTCAATATTTACTTACAACTATGGTCCCTCAACTTCACTACCTTTTTTATAAAGTTTAATAATAGTTACACATATGCCCCATAATCAATAACCAACAACCCCACGATTTTGTAACAGTCATAACCTTTTCACACGTTTATGTTTTTTTAAAAAAAATTACTTCATAAAAACGAGCATTTTATTCTCTTTAATTTAAGTATGATATTGCTATAGTTTTTTAGTTTTAAAAAATTAGCATGTTTCGCGCTTACCATTTAGAACTGGGTAACAGATCGAGTCGGGCGGGCTCATGTCATTTGTAAAAGTACAATAGGTTCGGAATGAGTCGATACAAAAAAATTGTTAATTTGGTTCGGATTCGAGTAGAGACGCTGTCGAGTCGGAACAGGGTTGGGGCCAAAACGGGTTAGTTTAAAAAATTGATTTATTTCAAAATACCGTATATTTCAGGTTTTCCTTTTGATTTTCGTTACAGGTTACGCAGATACCGTTGTTACATGTACCGGGGCCGAAAAACACATGTCCAGCACCACGTAACGCACATAACCCAATATTGTTAATCGCTCAACCCAACACTTTACACCGTTAATCGCCATGAATTACACGCGTGGTGTTGGTTAAGCATGTTTCAATGTTGATAACGTGCATTCCCACCCGATTACATGTGTTCAATCTTCAATTACACGCAACTGACTTTGCATGAGTTACGCGTCCAATTTTAGACTACATGCGCATTGTCACTAGGTGACGTATGTACCGACATAGACTATGCGTTCAATGTAAAGTTGTGCGTGCCCCCCGCTACATTGCGCAGGCACCCTACTAATATAGTAAAATGGGTGGGTTTGATTTCTTTTCATATCAGAAAGAATTTGATGGAAAAGAAAGGAAATTGAAAGAGAAAAGAAGTGAAAATGAAAAGAAAAGAAAGAAAATGATTCATTTCCTTTCTCTCACTATGAGTTGTGGATCATCCAAGACACATTGGCATGACGTACTCCTCCTATTTAAACCGGAGTTTGAAACCAAACTTCTCCTTAGGAGGATATGGCGCAACCTATTATAATAGGAAAAACTTACATCTCGAAATTGATTCATCAAGTTAAGGCTTCATGTTTTATTTCACTCATCGGTCTCAGGGTATGAAGCCACACCGGTCGTTTGGCAAGGCTGTCTCCTGGGAGCACAACCATTAAAGAAGAAAGATATGATATAAGATAGTGATTGTAAGGCCCAATTCAGTATGCCACAAAAGTAAATACTTACCTTTTTTTAAATATATATATATATATATATATATATATATATATATATATATAAAGCATGAGTGAGGGACCTCTTAAATTTTAAGAGGTACCAAACTCAATTCTTTATGTACAACACACAATGCATCAAAAATATAAAAATTAATGATAATTAAGTCTTTTCACTTCTTTAAAATATACTTATAACTTTGGTCCCTCAACTTCACTATTTTTTTTTAAATTTAGATAATGGTTACACATATGCCCCCTAATTCAAAACCAACTACATCTCGACTTTTTAACGACCTTATCTTTTAACACGTTAATATTCTTCTTAAAATAACTACATCATGAAAACAAGTATTTTATTCTCTTTAATTTGAGTATGGTATTGCTATAGTTTTTTAGTTTTAAAAAGTTAACATGTTACGCAATTACCGTATAGAACTGGTAACAGGTCGAGTCTGGTGAGCTTGGGTCATTTGTAAAAGTGGATTAGGGTCGGAACAAGTCGATACAAGAAAAATGGTTAATTTGGTTCAGGTTCGAGTAGATAGGGCCAAGTCAGGCCGATGTCGAGTCGGAACGGGTTTAGGGCCAAAACGGGCGTTTACAAAAGTGATTTATTTGAAATTACTGTATATTTCGGGTTTGCTTCTTGATTTTCGTCACCGGTTACGCAGATGTCGTTGTTTACATATACCGGGGCCGATAAACGCGTGTTCAGCACCACGTAACGCACATAACCAAATCTTGGTAAGCGCTCAACATAGCGCCCTGCACCGGTAATCGTTATAATTACACGCGTGGTGTTGGTTAAGCATGTTTTAATATCAGTAACGTGCATTCCAGGCCGGTTACGTGTGCTCAATCTTCGATTACACGCAACTGGCTTTGCACGAGTTACGTGTCAAATTTTGGGCTACGTGCACACTATCGTCAGATGACGTATGTATTGACACATACTATACGTTCAATGTCGAGTTGCGTGCACCCCCGCTGCATTGCGCGGGCACTTAGCTAGTTATTATAATATACTAGTAAACAACCAACCACGCATCGAACGACGACGTCCAAAGACTAGTGTCTTGACTCACTGAAAAAACACCGGGACTGAGTCATCGTTTCCGTCCGATCCGATCCCATGGCGTTCTCCACATCTCACGTCCGTCGCGTCCGCAAACCCCGCAAACGTCCGGCACTGACCAACCTCTTCTTCATCGGACTCACCGCCTCCATCCTCTTCTTCATCCTCATCTTCTACCTCTACGGCATCCCCAACCCCATCCACCCACCAACCCGACCCGGTCTTCCAATCAAAACCCACAAACCCCTTCATCGGAGACCCGTAATTCGATCCGCCAACCGGTCTGTTTCGGTTGATCTGACCACCAAGGGTTTGTACGACGGGATTGAGTTCAAGGACGTGGATGGTGGGCCATGGACGCAGGGGTGGAGGGTGGAGTATAAAGGAGGTGAGTGGGATCATGAGAAGCTCAAGGTGTTTGTCGTCCCGCATTCGCATAATGATCCCGGATGGAAGCTGACTGTTGAGGAGTATTATGATAGCCAGTCGAGGCATATTTTGGATACCGTTGTTGATACGCTTTCCAAGGTGTGTCATTTGGTTTTAATTTGCTAGTTGTTGAATGAAATTGTATGTAAGTGGGCAACAAGCTGCTCTGCTTGAACCTTTAGTTAATTTGATTTATTTTGATGTAGTTTTATGTGTGATTGTGTTCAATCTGCTGTAGAAAATATATATATATATATATATAATTTTTATATGTACTTATTCAATAGCGATCAATAGCGGATTGGATTTTTTATATGTACTTATTCAATATATATAATTTTGAAAACTTACATATAAAATTTCTCATAGTGTAGTTCAAACATAAGCAATTAAACGTAAACACAACAATTCAAACGAGAAAAACCAATAACTAGGATTAATAGAGTTAAAACCGAGGTCCAGTTGCCTTTCAAAAGGAAAAATACAATTTGGCCGACTAAGATTAGTTGCAACGATTAGCTGAGGATTAATCAGTAACCTACCAATAAGCAATTAATTCTGATTTTTTACAACACTGGAATTGATTGGTTTGTTATGAACTTATGATAAATATAGGATGAAAGGAGGAAGTTTATTTGGGAAGAGATGTCTTATTTGGAGAGGTGGTGGAGGGATGCACCGGACGCAAAAAAGGAAGCTTTGATTAAGTTATTGCAGAATGGGCAGTTGGAAATTGTTGGAGGCGGTTGGGTGATGAATGATGAGGTAATATTGCTTGTGTATTGTTTTTTTTGGTTCTTGCTTTCAGTTGTTTTGATCGCGTTGTATTAATAATCAGCACGCAATATGTTGTTGATTCTGTAAGGAGAAAACAATGGATCACGATATTGACTAAAGTCATTCATGACCTAAAAGATAAACAAAAATATATATTCAATGTACTGAACTTCTTTTTTAATGTCTGTTGCAGGCCAATTCACATTATTTTGCTATCATTGAACAGGTATTTACTCGTTCTGATTTATACCAGCTAGTTATAGCTTAACATTAGTCTTATCCACAAATCATTTTTCATGCGATAATCTTCTCATAGATGCATACAATTTTGTATTTTAATGAAGTTTTGAGTACATATTTGGTTTTTTACTTCAGATGATGGAGGGAAATATGTGGTTAAATGAAACAATTGGTGTGATCCCAAAAAACTCATGGGCAATAGACCCGTTTGGTTATTCATCCACCATGGCTTATCTTCTTAAACGTATGGGATTCGAAAACATGCTTATACAGAGAACTCATTACGAGTTAAAGAAAGAATTAGCTTTACATAAAAACTTGGAATACATATGGAGACAAAGTTGGGATACTTATGAAACAACTGATATTTTTGTACACATGATGCCATTTTACTCTTATGATATTCCACATACTTGTGGGCCTGAGCCCGCTGTATGTTGCCAGTTTGACTTTGCAAGAATGAACGGTTTTATGTACGAACGTTGCCCCTGGGGACAACATCCTGAAGAAACAACTCAAGAAAATGTTAAGGAACGGGCCATTAAACTTCTTGACCAGTACAAGAAAAAGTCAACCCTTTACCGGACCAACACGCTTCTGGTCCCACTTGGAGATGATTTCCGTTACATCAGCGTTGAAGAAGCAGAAGCGCAGTTTAGGAATTATCAAATGTTATTCGATTATATAAATTCAACTCCTGAATTGAACACCGAGGCAAAGTTTGGAACTTTAGAAGATTATTTTCGAACCATGAGAGATGAAGCGGAAAAGATAAACTATTCACGTCCCGGTGAATTCGGGTCGGTACAAGTTCCTGGGTTTCCGTCTTTATCGGGAGATTTCTTTACTTATGCGGATAGACGGCAAGATTACTGGAGCGGATATTATGTTTCACGACCGTTTTTCAAATCGGTTGATCGTGTACTCGAGCACACTCTACGGGCTACTGAAATGACAATGGTGTTTTTATTCGGGTTCTGCCAACGGGCCCAGTGTGAAAAGTTACCAACTGGTTTCACCCATAAGTTAACCACTGCAAGAAGGAACCTGGCTCTGTTTCAGCACCATGATGGTGTAACCGGGACCGCTAAAGATCACGTGGTTCAAGACTACGGGATGCGTATGCACACTTCGTTACAAGATCTTCAAATATTTATGTCTAAAGCTATTGAAGTATTGCTCGGTATCCATCATGATAAGAATGATCAGAACCCGTCACTGTTTGCGCCGGCTCAGGTTCGGTCCCGATACGATGCCCAACCGGTGCACCAACCGATTAGTGCTAATCAAGGAACCGTGCAATCAGTGGTAGTTTTTAATTCTCTTGAGCAAACACGAAACGAAATTGTGATGTTTATTGTTGAGAGATCCGATGTCACAGTTCTTGACTCGAATTGGACTTGTGTTAAAAGTCAAATATCTCCTGAATTGCAACATAATAAGATGAAGATGTTTACTGGAAGGCATCGGGTGTTTTTTAAAGCCTCGGTTCCTGCTATGGGGTTACAGACGTATTACATTGCTAACGGTTTTGTAGGATGTGAAAAAGCCAAACCCGCAAAGTTAAAAGTTTCATCAACGGGTAAAAATTCGTGTTTTGCCCCGTATAGTTGCTCAAAACTTGAAGACGATTCAGTTCAGATTAGAAACCGGTATCAGTCGCTCACTTTTGATTCCAAAACTGGTTTGTTACAGAAAGTAACCGAAACCAAAAGCGGGTCCTTGAATGTTATTGACATAGAGCTGGCTATGTACACGAGTCCCGAGAGTGGGGCCTACCTTTTTAAACCTAGTGGTGACGCCACACCGATTACTGAAACCGGTAGTGACATTGTGGTTTCTGAGGGTTTTCTTGTGCAAGAAGTTTTTTCGATCCCGAAAACGCGTTGGGCCAAATCGCCCGTTTCTTACAGTACCCGTGTTTACATCTGTGAAGGGTCGGTTCAGGAGTTTTTGATTGAAAACGAGTATCATGTGGAGCTTATTGGGCATGAGTTTAATGATAAGGAATTGGTGGTTAGGTATAAAACGGATATTGATAATAAGAGGATATTTTATTCGGATTTGAACGGGTTTCAGACGAGTCGTAGAGAAACTTATGATAAAATCCCGCTTCAGGGAAATTACTACCCGATGCCATCACTTGCGTTTATGCAAGAATCTAAAGGAACACGTTTTTCAGTACACACGAGGCAATCGTTGGGTGTGGCTAGCCCGAAAAACGGGTGGTTCGAGATCATGCTTGATCGAAGGCTGTCACGTGACGATGGGCGCGGGCTCGGTCAAGGAGTGTTGGATAACCATCCGATGAATGTGGTTTTCCACCTCACATTCGAATCCAACATATCCACGGTTGTCGACTCGGTTTCACATGCGGGTCCCTTAAGCCCGTCTCTTTTCTCTCATCGTGTCGGGGCCCACTTGAACCATCCGTTGAATGCGTTCATAGCTAAAAAACCGCAAGAAATATCGGTTCAACCACCCCCGAGATCTTTCTCACCTTTAACAGGTTCATTGCCATGTGACCTGCATGTTGTGAGTTTAAAGGTCCCGAGGCCGTTAAAATACACGCAACAGAATGTTGAAGAACCGAGGACGGTTTTGATTTTGCAGAGGAGACATTGGGATTCATCTTACTGTCGGAAAGGGAAATCCGATTGTTCAAGGATAGATGATGAGAATTTGAATCTGTTGAACGTGTTTCAGGGTCTTAATGTTTTGAATGCAAAAGCTACCTCTTTAAATCTTTTGCATGATGATACAGAGATGCTCGGATATAGTGAACAAGCTGCAGATGTTTCTCAAGGACGGCTTGTTTTGTCGCCTATGGAATTGTATGCTTACAAGTTTGATTTACGGCCTGTTAATCCCAGTTAAGTTAATGCGAGCTTGATGATGATGACTGTCAAAATGAGGGCCAGTTGGCTCGGCTCGAGTGATATAGGTAAGCATATCGTTTTTGGTGATGAGGTTAAACTTTCCGAGTAATGGTTTGTTTATTGGAAGGATTGTAGCTTGAGAAATGATAGGTATGATAAACAGGTTAGTAGATTACTTTTGTAGCAATTTTGCTTTTTGTTATCTAGTCGATTTTGTTTTATGTATTACAGAAAACTATTAATGTTGTTTATGCACACTTCAAATGATAACATACCGAATGATAATCGATTGGAAGGTTAGATGGTCTTCTGGTTTACGGATATAAGTAGATTACTTTTGTAGCGTTGTAGCAGTTTTGTCATTTGTCATCCAAGGGTATTGTGTATGGCGATGTGTTGTGTTGTGTTGTGTTGTGATGGCAAAACAATCAGGAATTCACAAAGATTTTGGGTCGAACAGCTAACTAAGCTTGTCGACAAACCAAGCAACCACGGATGGGTTGGTCGGTCAGATCAGCTTGTTTTTTGATCTCTTTAATTGAAAATTAAACCGTTAAAAATTAATCACAACTTTTAGTAAAACTTGCATGATTCTTTACTTGGAATAGATAGTGTGTATTATAAAGGGAATGTCATAATTTTTTTGTTTTTTCTATAATATACTCTTGTAAAATTAGTTTATTAAAACATGTGAGGGAAGAAAATGGCCTAGGAATGTACGTACATTAATTCAAACTGGGCTTGAGCAATATATGCAAGAAATTAGTAGAGTTATCATCACATGCAATTTATTTTGAACAATCTATAATATCCATATACATGTGTGAACGAGACAAGCCGAGCTCAACTCGTTTAGCTTACATAGAGCTCGAGCCTGACTCGTTTCGATCTTTATTTTTAAAGCTCCATCTTGGCTCGTGAGTACTTTCTTAAGCTTGAGCTTGGCTCGACTCATTTACTATTTATTAATAATTATATATACCTATGATTTTACTTTATATAATTTTTCATTTATATATTTATTAAAAAAATATATTATTATACATTATAAAAATTAAATAAATGGCACGCTTGTTTAGACTCGTGAGCCAGCTCGAGCTGTATAAGCTTGGGCTCATGCTCATTTATTAAACGAGGTTACTTTTAGACTCGAGATGATGCTCAGACTCATTAAATCTTGGCTCAATCGAGCTTTTACACAAGCCGATTTCAAATAGCTGACGAGCAGCTCGGCTAGTTTGCACGTCACACACTTGTTCACCTAGTTGGGCCGTTGAGTATCAGGCGTTTAGGCCCATATCAGTACAAGGCCCAATATATTTAAACACATCAGGTGTCTTGCTTCCAAAGTTTTCTTTTACATAGCACCATTCTCTCTTGGAAGAAAGAAAACACTTTAACAATAATAAGAATGGAAGCATCATCAAAGACAACAATCGAACACGAGATCGGAGGTCTGAAGAACGATGCACTTCGCTTTGGTCTCCAAGGCGTCAAGAGTGACATCGTCGGATCTCATCCCCTCGAATCCGCCTTTCAATCGGTACCTAATTGCTTGCTTAATTTCAATAATAATAATTATTATATATGTTATGGTTAATAATAATATATTTGTGTTGGTTCAGGCGGTTGTGAGAGAAGAACAGATGAAGAGGAAAATACTTGCGAATACTTACGGATCCGCCTTTCCTTTGAAGCAGGAATTTGATCGCAAAATCCTTTCTAGGTATTCTATCTGTTTATTATATAGCTTTTGTTTTTCGATACCGAGTAGTTAGGTACACCGCACACCTAATTATGCCTTTGATAGCTGATGCATTTTCATTATTGCCAAATTGTAGAAACCTAGGGTTTTACCTCAGTACTGTGAACAATTGACTTTAAGATGTAGTTTAGTTTGTCTTACTCATCAATATACCTAGGGCTGTGTTCATGAGCTGAGCTGAGCCAAGTCAGGGCAGGCTCGGCTCGACTCGACTATAAACCCAGCCATATCAAGCGATCTCCGAGTCGCTGGCTTTTTGAAGAGGAGCCCTAAATATATCCTGGTTTGTTCCAGCTGCAACTTCTTGACAGGATGCATATCCATTTACATTAGTCTCCACCAAATTGAACTTCTGATAGGATGGATGCTTACTGTTAAGAGATTCGAGAGTGATAGGACAGTGCTGGTCCTTCTAGATAATTTACTATTATCTTTAAATTTTAAGGATTAAACACAGTTAATCTAGTTGATGACTTGATTCAATGTTGTTTTTGTGGATTATTTGATTTCTCTGCGAGAGATATCGATCTTTCTAAACATATAAGCTTTTAGATTGTTAGGAGAGGTGTAAGTCCTTCTAGATCAACTAGAGGTGGCAATTTGTATGGGTTGGGTTGGATTGAGGTGATGGGTCAGGATGGATTTGGGCAAGGTTGGGTATAGGTTAGGATGTATTTTTTTAAACAAAGGTTAGGATGGATAAAGGTCAAGATGGGCTAAGTTAATCCATCATGACCCATGTAAAAGTTAAAATACAAAGGGTTTAAAAAACCCCTCAAAATATTTATAAAAAAATTAATAAAAAAATAATAACTCAAAATATAAATAAAAAACGAAAAATATAAAACAACTAAAATGTTTCCTCCGTCATCCTGGCTCATAAAAAAAACCAAGAAATTTCGGTTTAGCTTTAAGGTTTAGCTTAGCTCTTAGGTTTCGGTCTTTTCAGTTACTTTGTTTTGTTTTGGTCGGTTTTTTCCTTTTTCATTTCAGTTCAAGTTCGGTTAATATTTTTAGTATTGATCGGTTTTTGGTTTCAGTGTTGTCTCGGTCTAGTCAGTTTTTTCGGTTTCATTTCGTTTTTTTTTTGTTTCGTTTTGATTCATTTTGTTTTGTTTTGGTCGGCTACGTTTAAGCTTTTTGGTTTCGTTTTGGTAAGCTTTTCGATTGCACTTAACTTTTTTTTTGTTTCGTTTTGGTCAGTTTTCCGGTTTCATATCTCGGTTTTTTGTATCGTTTTTCTATTTCGGTTCAGTTTCGTATTAATTTTTTTGTTTTGTTTTGGTCGGTTCGGTGTTTTTGATTCGTTTTGGTCAGCTTTTCGATTGCATTTTGCTTTTTTTTTGTTTCCTTTTGGTCATTTTTCAGTTTCACTTCGGTGTTTTTGCTTCGTATTGGTCATTTTTCTATTTTGGTTCAGTTTCGTTTCGTTTTTTTTTTTGGTTTCGTTTTGGTCAGCTTTTCGGTTTCATATCGTTTTTTTGTTTCGTTTTGGTCGTTTTTCTATTTCGGTTCAGTTTCATTTTGGTTTTTTGTTTCGTTTTGGTCGTTTTTTTGTGTTTCGGATGAGTTATGCTTCGCACGTGATAGTTTGGATATTTTGAATTAGATAAATTTTGGATAACTTGGGTATTTTGTTTTGACCCATTTTAACCTATAAATGAAACTCACCTGTATATTTTCAACCCATCCTGACTTTACCCTTAAGATCAACTCTCAAGATGTGAAAAAAAATTCAGCATTTATGTTAGTCGTTTCTTCTAAATTTACACGGTTAATGTAGTCGATCCAACAGTTCTCCATATTGTTTTTTTGTGGATGATTGGGTTTCCTTGTGAGAGATGTTAATCCTTCTAAACATTTGAGCTTCAGATTTCAAAGGCCTCCAGGGCTGATACCGTCATCCATGCTTGGATTAGAGTCATTCACAGGAGCTTTGGAAGATTTTGGTGTTGAAGATTACCTTCAAGGTACGAAAGTCAAATTATTTTCAAGTTTATTTGTGTCTTTTCTTGGTATTAATTAATGTGTTGATGATTTTGTTGCAGGTGTCCATGACACTGAAACAATGCGCGCCCCAGACTTGCATCATGGAATGGAGGTTCGTGTTGGGCTCTCAAAAGGACCGGTTCATCCTAGTTTCATGTGATCAATGTTGCAGGCATTTGTATTTTTATTTGGTCAATGAACTTGAATACCTTTTCATTCTGATAGCTACCATTTTTAGTTGTATGTTGTACATGTTTTTGTTTGTTATTTGTGACCTCCTATTACAAGTTATAACAAAGTAACAAACCAATTCCGCAGGTGTATGTGAAACCAAAAAACAATAAAAACTGGATTATGCTGAATATAAACCAAAATTCGTACGGCTTGCTAGTTATGTGCAGCAGTACTATTACATATAGTTATGGCCTTAGTATAGATTACAGAAGGTTGTAAACCAGTAAACCACAAGCAATTGACTCCAAAATCCAAATATGTGGGACAACCCGACACCTGATTTCTTGAGCCACGTCCTCTGCTGCTTCTAATCTTGAAGCTTCAACAGAGCTTTCATCCTCAAACTCAGAATTATATGTGAAGTCAGCATTGTAAACAACCAAAGTAACTTGCTTCACATTTACTTTTGTATCTGCATCATTACTTCTTGATGTTAATAACTGATCCTTGGTTTCCGTAATTGTGCCTCCACCAGTTGTAACCAAGTTTACAAGATCAGCTTTATAAGCTTGTTCATATTCGCCAATAAAGTAAAAATTCAAGTTGTTGAAAAGTTTCGGGGCCTGCACTTGCATCACATCAGGAGCTCTAAACATAAACTAATGAAGTAAACTAATTTATTATTAACCTTACTTTATTTTGAACTCTTAGCCTCCCCGCTTTAGGGCCACCACGAGAACCATGGTTATCAAGAACGACTTCGTATGGTTCTTCTTTCACAAGATGTCCGGCTTTCACACAAGCTTTTACCCCTGAAAACAACAAATATGTTTTCAATAATATCTGGGGCTAATAAGGCTTGGTGCTATTTGGTAGCCTCTGAATCGGTCAGAGGTAGAGTGTGTTTGTTCACTTAAAAGACATCTCCTAATTGTTCATGGTCTCTTAATGGTTAGAAACATGCTGACCGTTTCAGAGGCTACCTCTTAATCGGTTAGGCCTCTCAAGCCAACACAAAGTTGCAAAACAGCCCCTTAGACATAAACCTTACATTCCATCGTAAGAATCCATCTCCCATGCAAAATAGCCATTAAAACATTTAGTGTCCGTGTGCATGCCCCATTTGAATCTGTGCCAGCAATCACATGAGTGACATTATCTCTCCAGTTTTTGAACACTATTGACCCACTGCTACTTGCAAAATTTACAAGAGTAAACTGCAATTTAATGTTATTGATTAGGAAAGAGCCATGAAAACATTGATGAAAGTAAGCATAAAAACTCAAACATAACCGACCTTATCACCTGCAGAAAGACCTGAACCGCAAAACACCAAATCCTTCCCAACGTTCAACAATGGTGAGCTCAGATTCAGATGTTCAGATATGCTGCAAAAACCGATAAATCAACTGATTCAAAGCTCATAAAAGCTCATATAAACAGTGCATAAATTATAATTTACGGATGATACCTTTTCTGAGTGATTTTTTTCTCAGACTTTGCATTCTGTTCACTTGGAAACTTGTGATGTGCATGATTTGGACACAGTATCAAAAAACCATCCTAAAGTGGTACAAAATCAAAACATAATGAATATAATTAGAACAGCAGAATCTTAAAGTGCGCATAAAAAGCTGCTTACATCCCATCTGCAATCAGGGATGCCATACGCACAAGGCACATGGTAAGTTTTTTGACATGCTTTCACACAGCAGCCAAGACCAGCTCCCTTTTTACCACAACTGCTGCATTTTAGCTTGTTTGCCCTTACAATTTCTGATTCTAGGTTTTGGATCAAATCATCCTCAAAATATATCCTAGGAGACCTGTAAATATAAAATATCATCACTTCTAGTGTTCCCACACCAAAGAGTTCTACGGTAATCGATACATTTTCTCCGACAAAAGTCAAAAGCGTACCAGGCTAAACATTTTAAATGAACATGTATGACTTTAGAGAAGTCATCCACATTTCCAGTTACTTCTTTCCCTTGAGCATAGGCCACAAATGATCCAGTTCCCTACACAAAATTGATAAAACAAACACAATCTGAGATTTAAAAACTACACAAAGTTTGGTTTTAAGCCTCACCTCTGACTGCTTAGAAGAATGGCAAAAGGCACAAGGAGCCTGATCCAAAACAACAGATGATTTCCCACCAGAAGGAGCATTTATTTCCATATTTGCATCATTTAGTTCTTCAATTGTTTTCTTTTGCCTTTTTCGATCAATGGTTCGATGTTTAACACCAGGAGCATCTTGTCTCTTTGATGAATAATTAACTGAATTCTGGAAATTTTTCAGGTTTGTTGAAATATTATGAAAAGTGCACAAAAACATAAAACAAAAATAAAGTATCCAAGCAAAAGAGCATATACATGAAATATTTCAAATCAAGTTCATGTATCTAGCAAAAGAGCATATACATGAAAGATCACAACAACCATACCTAATAAAAACCCACGAATAACAAAGCTATTGGTAGGGTCTGGTGAGGGTGAGAGGTAGACAAACCATACTTCTATCCCAGAGAATAGAGAGGTTGCATCCATGGAGACCCCCGACTCCAAAAACGATATATAGACAAAAAATGTATATTTTAGAAAAATAGAGCGCATGTATCTAGCAAGAATCCGAATAGTAAAGACGATATTCGCTTGAAAAGTACTAACAATATAGCATTAGTAGGCCACCAATAACCGAAACATGGCAAGAAAAAGTATAATAGCAACAGATAAAACATTATAAGAAAACGATAAGAAGAGGAAGGTAACATGCAAAGGCCATCAGCGGTCCGAAAGAAGACAAGTCCTTAAGGAAAATTAAGACAAATTTGTACCCTCCCCTTAAAGGTCCACAACCATCCCCTAGAGATCCAAAACCCTAATCCTACGTCTCCACGAACTCCTATCATTGACCTTATCCTGAGAGAGGTGAAAATCTCTCAAATCCAGCATAATCCACACATCCCAAGCCAGTTTGGGTGAGGATTACTACAGCTCTAACCAGCGTTGTCAGTAGTCTCCTCTTCACATGCCCAGACCATCTCAACATCACAACCTCCCCTCCCTTGTCTATCTGAAATACTAGCGACGACTATTTTCCAAAAAGAGCTCATTTCTTATCTGGTCCAATCTCGTGAGCCCACACATCCACCTCATCATCCTCATCTCTGCTACCTCCATCTTACGCGCTTGTGTCTTCTTGATGGCTCAACAATTTGTTCCGTATATCATAACCGGTCGAACTACAACCCTATAAAACTAGTGAACGTGATAGCATTCAATTTTGTTTTAACAACTTTTTTTCCGAGTCTACCTATGATTTTATTTGACGCTTCAGGTCCAACTCAACAATCCGCCTTGGGTGGAAACCCCAACCGAGGCTCGAACTGGCGACCTCTAGTAGGAGAACTGCTAAAGTTAAAGCGGAAAAATACCGGATATGGTCGAGGACCGAGATATCGGTTATCACGGTGAGATATCAGTAATTTAAATATCATGCAGAATTTTTTTATTTTTTTTATAAAAATATAATGTATACCATAGAAACATTCAAACGATTTACAATGAAGTGGTAGGTAAGCGGGAAACAAGTTGCGCCGCAACCCCCCTTTTGGATAGCAAACCCAATCCTACTAAAAACAAAGTTTCGGTTCTTATGGGCCGATACGTTACTATGCACAACTTTCTGAACCCTATTCAAAAGGTCCACGGCATCCGGAGCTAAGAAACCAAAAGTGTCAAAGGCAAAGGGGATAAACACGTGTTGATTCTCCAAACAAGCTCTCTCGTGTTTAGAAACCTTGCCCGATGCCGTCTGGCCTGCTACAAACCCATTGTCCCTAAGCCCAACAAGAGGGGACACTCCTGTGAGGTCGACACAAGCGTGTTTTCCCCCTACCCACCCAAAAACAAGAATATCGGCCGGTCGTAATGTAGATCTTCCTTCTTGAGGATCTGTAAGAAAGTTTACGGGGGCTTCCTTTTTAGCTGAAATTCCGGCTCGTTTAAGAACATCGCATAGAGCATCCCTCACCAAAATTTTTATATATATATGCAGAATGTATATATATATATATAGCGCTTTAAGTCTTTAACACTAACAATTCAGTATACACTCCTGCTATTAACAAATTATCCTTTTACAACTTGCAAAACACTAACAATTGTAATTGTAGCAAGCATGACCTAATTAAGACTTAAAACACCAACATTAATCACTAAAAATTGAAAATTAAGACTTAAAACACTAATATCGGGAATATCGGTAAAATATCGGTACCGATATTTCATATGAGGACCGATAATGGAGATACTACTGAGATTGACTGCATAGAGGAGAAGTAACGGGGCATTGAATACATACCACAATTTGCTCTTCTCCAAATTAATCACTAACATGCATACAAAGTAAAATGCACTCAAATGAAACAAAATAAATCACATAAAAAGAAGGAGATTACTCAAATTGTAACATTAATTTATTAAAAAAAAAAAAAAAACTGTTAGTTGCTTACCCTAGGGTTGGTGGTGGTGCAGTTATGATTATTAGTAGCCATTGAAGAAGTATTTTATTGATTACACGAGATTGGAGGTCTAATCAACGATCGGAGGCGTCAATAAATGTTATTCGGACAACAAGCTATCAAAACTGTAACTGTAATTGTATATTACAGGCGATACGAACTACCAATAGAATTATTATTATTATTATTTCTAGGTATTTATTTGGTTGCCTTTTATACCGATCTCGTTTTCTAACACCAGTAGTAGTAGTTGTTGTAACTCGTATCTTGCTGCTTAGTTCGAACAGATGAAATAGTTTTGTTTTTTCTTTTTTATTATTTTTAAGAGGCGCTGACCCACTTAATCATCTCCATTCATCTTTAAAAAAAACTTTAGGAACCTTTGGCTCAACCTATAAGTCTCATATTTGTTACAATTAATAGAGTTAAACCTATGACTTGTCCCTTTTATGAAATGAAATGATTAGAGCATTCATATCTCATCCCCTAAATTTATGTAAGGAGAGTATGTAAATTATAGGGTGAGATTTTGAGTGGTTGTGAGTGTAAATTATAGGGTGGGGAGAAAAATGTAGTGATTTTTTGTAAATTTGGGAAAACATTTGGGGAACATTGTTTGCCCATATTTATCTTTTAATATTTCTTGGATTGGTTGTGAGTAGAGGAGAAAGAAAACTGTAATGATAAAGGTATAAAAAATATTATTTAATTGAATAGGAGAGAGAAATTTAGTGTTTTTTAGTGTAATTATAGAGATAAAGATAAGAAATATGATTAGAATGATATTGCTTTTAGATGTTTCACCTCCAACACTAAAAACAAAATTAATAATAATAATAATAATAATAATAATAATAATAATTTTGTATTCTTATTTCATTTCCTTAATTGCACTAAAGTTGATATTGTTGGAAGAAACTACATGATATTTAGAAATACCAAAAAAGAGGAAGTGAGGATAACAAAAGGTAATGCATACATTTTTATAAACAAAAATAAGATAAACATGAATTGCCCTAGTAAAGTTTGAGATTTTTCCATTTACGAAAAATAGAAAACTTTGGTTTTGCCACTAATACCAGCACTTAAAGAAAAAAGAATAGAAGACAAAAATAAATTTTGGTAAAGGGTCACATATTCACATGGCTAAAAGAGAAAAAAAAATGTATTAAAAAAAGTAAATAAAGAATTGATATGATGTAAAAACAATATTGTTGATATGAAGTCTTAATGTAAAAACAACATGGGTTGATAATTTGTCACACCCCATCTTAGGGTTAGGCGTGTAACCAATATTTAGTACCGGTTTTATAAATATATCAGAGTTTATTTTCGCGAAAGACTTTTTATTATTTAAAATTAAATGTTTTATATACTTTGAAACCGTTATGAATAAAATATTCTTTTGTTTGAAAAGCTTCTCGATTAATAAATACCCAAGTATTTTATAAATCTTTGTTATTTATTTTAATGATTTAAACAATGAGTCATCTCTACCTTGCGAACATTCACTTTATGAATGGCTCTAATTCTTGATACTGTATTTTCCTGAAATGTTAGAAAAATACGTCATCTATATACTGGTGAACACGCTGACGTGGAAATATTTTTATTTACTTAATTACCCCTCGGGATATAACTTAGGTCCGGCCCATCGTGGCTTAGGAATAATTAAGTTAAAACATAAATTATAAACTTTAAGTTCAACTCGACCCGCTCAGCAAACACTGCAGCGTTCGACATTACTTAGGTACCATAGTATACACATGGTCAGTCTCACTCGGACATACTTGGGTCCGGCCCATCGTGGCGGGGTTGTGACCAGGCATGGTGCGGTGTGCCCACTGACTTTTTACCACATATGTAAGGATCCAAACAACGTATACAACAGCCTGAGGACCAACATTTACTTATTATTTATAACGTTTTAGGGATGTAAAATCCCATGTAATCAATTTAAATCATTTGACTCGATTTATCAAGTTATAAAAGTTTTGGGCGTATTCATCTTTGTGATTTGGATCGGCTTCAATACATCGTCCGAGGGTCTTTCCCATTGCTATCTCGCACCTATAGTACGAGTATAACCTTTTTTTATTTGGATCAGCTTCAATACACTTTCCGGGGGTCTTTGTGACATTCTTCAATTTCATGTCACTTTTGTATTTGTTTTATTATGTAAACCGACCCGTTTTGTAAACCGAAGCTTATGTTATAATCAAAATGATGGATTTTATGTTACAATGTTGTTTTACACTTGTTGGGTCTTGAAAACATTCATTTCGGTCCTTAAAACGCGTAAAAATCACTTAAAACGAACTTCATGGGCCATTTATGCCAATTTTGAAACATTAAAAAAATTTGTCAGCACCCCGTCGAGCTAGGCGATGGGGAAGAGGGTTTATGGTCGCGCGGCGCGAGCTGTGTCAGATCAGCAAACTCGTTTTTGTTGTTTTGTGTTTGTTTTTTATCCTTTTTGCATGAAACTTCTTGTGTTTAACACCCATATTTGACCACCAACATTACCATATATATATACACCACCATTTCACCTCATTTTCCCCTGCTACAACTTCAATTTCTCTCTCAAACTCCATAGAAAGGTTGTTTATTATTGTGTTCTTAAATGTTTGACTTCTAAAAGTCAAACTGAGTTTAATCTTTCATTCTAATTAACTTATATAGTCTTATTAATACTTGTTTATGATGGCACGACATATGTATAATATAATACCCCTTGTTACCTTTGATAGTTGCTTCTCCGATTCCGGTCGGTGAGGTTTCGGACCTTGTAAGGCAAGGCTTCATGGAGAACTTCGTGTTCTTGATATATATATATATATATATATATATATATATATATATACACACACACATACTTATATAACTTGTTTATACATACTAACCATGCTTAAATTCTGCTCATTTTAGTTTATTTACAAGTTCCATGGTTACAGTGGTTATGGGTTTGAGGGTCTATGCTTCGGTCTAATCGTAAATAGCTCTAAACCGTAAACCGAACTTTGCTTACTAGTTTTAGCTAAATACTTGTTTTAAACATGTTTTATGTTAGATCTCAGTTTATAAAACCATTTTTATGAGTTCCATGGTTATGGGATAGTAGATTCTAAACTCGGTCTTAACTCGAAACTAGATCCGAACCGTAAACGAACTTTTGTTTAAAGACTTTATTGCTAACTTTTTTGTTGTAAAACTTAAGTATTTTCATTTGTACATTATTATACAAGATCTTGGATATATGAGCATGTGAAAACCATCCATGAACTTATTGTGAGATGGAAACCGAACCAAACCGAACTAAACCGGTTTTCACTCGCTTAAGACACACAAGTGTGTTTTTAGCTATCAAGACTTGTATATTTATTTAAAAATAGTTTACAAACTAATTTTAATCATTTTCTTAAGTACTTGGAAATGTTGGATCCAACTTGATCTCATAACAAAGTTTGGATCGACAAAACCGAACACTCGCTTAACTTACGTTGTTAGTTCTAAAACAATAGATCTACATACTTGGTTAAGTATTAATGGATTTTTATGAGTATCTCATAACATTTAATATTTTGGAAGTTGACTTTGGGTTTGACCAATCGTCAAGACCCGAACCAACAACCCGAACACTCGTTAAAACCCGTTTAGTATCTTTGTCCCAAGGGACTTGCATTCTTGCATTTTACCCACCTTATTACTTAACATAGGTTGAGTAAATATTAAGGTTAGATTATAACATCCTAAATATTCTAATAATAAATAGAGAATGTTGCGTTAAATTGTCGTGCGTTTAATGTTACTAATTAACGTCTAATGAGGAAAAGATCATGGACTTGGACTAATTAAGATGGATTAAAGGAAATGGGCCTTAGGTCCATGGGCTTTAAGGGATATAAATATCCCCTAAACCAACCTTAAACCCTAAACCATCATTCATTTCCATCTTATTCTCTAACACACTCCAAAACACACACACACCACACACCGCCATACACGGCCGCGCGAGAGAGAGAACGGGACTCGAGTCCAAAATCAAGCCAACCATTATTAGACCTTCGATATACGAGCTAGATACGAGATAACCAAGCAAACCGCGACCACACCGAACGTATAAAAGGTATGTTTTGATCCTAAAGATTTCGTTTTAATAAACGTTTAGTCTTGAAACTTAGAACGAGAGTAGATCGGGTATAAACGAAACATAAAGTTGTAAACTTGATGATAAATACGAGTGTAATGAACTCGAAAATGGAAACGGCTCGATTAATGAACCCATAAACAGATACGGTTCGTATAGGATAAACCGTAAATCTTGTATTGAACGTTTTTGAACTTAAAGGTCCAAACTTTACGTGTTTTCGGGTCAAACCTTATCCAAAAACGACCATAGGAATGATCGCGGGTTAGTCAAATACCATACCCATGGATTTCTCGGTAAAACGATGAGGATTTTGGGGATTAAAGATGAACAGCGGCGGCTGCTGACAACTTCGCCTACAAGCGAACTTCGCCTGCAAGCAAGTTCGCTTGCACGCAAGTTCGCTTGCACGCAAGTTCGCCTAGCTGATAACTTCGCCTAAGGCCAAGTTCGCCTAGCTGATAACTTCGCCTAAGGCCAAGTTCGCCTAGCTGATAACTTCGCCTAAGGCCAAGTTCGCCTAACTGATAACTTCGCTTAGTGATAAGTTCGCCCATGATAACTTCGCCTGGCATATGTTCGCCTAGGGTTAACTTCGCCGATCACTAACTTCGCAAATGCTTAAGTTCGCTTAATGTTAAGTTCTCTTATTGTTAAGTTCGCTTAATGATAAGTTCGCTGGAGTTAGCAAATTAGAAAATAAATTAAAAACCTAATGAAAAATGTGTTAAGACAGTTAATGGAAATGAAATTTTTCCAAGCTGACCTGGCAGCTCGACCCCAGCCAGGGGCTCTGCCCCTTGGACCCTGCTAGGGGCTGCCGCCCCTAGACCCCGCTGCCAGGGGCGCTGCCCCCGGACCCCCGTTCGTTGTGGGTTATATAAAGATAGAAATACAATGTGAGTAGTAGTAGTTAATTGATACGTGTAAATATTATACAGTTAGCCGTGCACAGCTCAAGAAGGGGATAACGATTAACGGAGAGCGTAACAGGATTCAGGTGAGTTTCTAGCCCCACTTCTGTGTTATGTTTTCGGGGCTGTGTGCATACTCGATATGTTTGTTAATACACTTATCCTAAGTGATAAGTGTATGCCTTATATGAATGATGTGGAATGTATGAATGAATGCTTGTAGTACGTGAACGATATTCGGATATTGCACGTACTGTCAGGTTGTAGTGTTACGTATAAGGTAAGTATAATGTATTTGCTTATACGTATGAATGCGATAGAGTTAACAAACGAAGGAAAGATATGGTTGTATGGTAACGAAGAGGGACCAGACCCTTATAATATTTGTGATGTTAGGGACCAGACCCTTATAATATCTGTGATGTTAGGGACCAGACCCTTATAATATCTGTGATGTTAGGGACCAGTCCCTTATAATATCTGTGATGTTAGGGACCAGACCCTTATATTATCTGTGAGGTTAGGGACCAGACCCTTATAATATCTGTGAGGTTATAGGGCGAAAGGCTCTTTAAAACGTATGATTATGCATGTAAAGAAAGTATGAAGGTAAGAATGAAAGTATACGCACTTATGTGTGTATAAAAGAAAGTTAAGAGATTAAGTATGAAATGTAAGAAGGTATTGTATGATTATGTGATTAACTAGAACTCACTCAGCGTAGCTGACTTTTAGTATGCACGCAGGTGAGTAAAATGAGGCAGGTAGCTTGAGGAGGACACATGGCAGAGTTAGACGAAGCTGGCATATGAAGATTTTGCTATGATGTTTTATGTTAAAAGACTATGTTTTGTTTTTAAATGACTATGAATGCTCGATAAGACAAGAATTATGGTTATGGAATGTAATGGTTTGAATGTTTTTAATGTTCCACGAATGTTTTAATTAACTCTGATATTTAGAACTGCGTTTATGAGTAAATCCAACACGAAAGTAGGGCTACCGGTAACGGGGCCTTACATAGATACTTCAACCCAGTTTAGAGCAAACTTACATCTTTAAAGGGTTATTATTATAAATTGTAAATAGTTACATAATTAAACCTTGAAACTTTAATTGTTTACAATTCTCAACATTTATCTTACTTAAAGACTTTCAAGACAACATTTCTAAATCCGAGACTTCTTTGCTTTTAGGCTTTGTTCGTTAAACCCGTCGTTCCGGCAAATCTTCAAATTATCATCTTTCAAGTTTATTACTTGAAGGTGAGTATTTTCATACCCCGTTTTCTATCTTTTGTTTTGGGGGTGATATTTCATACTTATTCAAATTAAATGCTTCATACTTGATTTTTAAACCACAACCGTTATTGTATACTTTACTTAAATAAATGCTCGATTTGGTGTTCTATGCTTATAGGTCTATATGCTTATGTGTTTTATCGCTTTTGGAAGGTTGATTCATAAATCCGTGAATTATATGGTATTCTCTTATAGCACGGTGCCGTTAATGTATTCTTATTAACGACCTCGAGAAATCCGAATCTATTTGGTATTCTCTCATAGACGGTGCCGCTAATGTATTGATGTGCTAAAAGTAGTCAAATAATTATTAACTAAAAATAAGCTAATCTAGACAATAAGTAATAATTCTAGACTCTTAACTTAACTAAAACTACTAACCGGCAAGTGTACCGGTCGTCTCTAGTACAGCTAAGTAAGTCCGGATATCGAACCCACGAGACTCTATAAATTACGTAAACTAGCTAATTAGACTCAACTACAAGACATGACTATTTAATAATAATGTTTGAAGGGGGGTTTTAAACTAATTATTAATTAACTAAACCTAACCCTAATTGATTAAAATATAATAAAACATAATCATTACTTAAACCTAATTAATTAAATATTATAAACTTAACCCAAATTAAATAAAATATAATAAACTATTAAAACACTTAGATTAACTCAGATGATGAAAATAACTACCTAGGCTAGAATCCCCAATGTCACAGCAATCAATCAAATGGAAAACTTAAGTTATGGAACTGGGATCGTAAGATAGACCCTTGACAGAAAACCCGACCAGGACCCCTGACCTTCAAGAAGACACCTATGGATTTCTAACAAGTTTTAAGACTCACCAGTTTTATGAATTAAACTTCCTTACGGTTATTTAATAATTTATGTCTAAGTATCTTTATGACGAAATCCTACCTTACAGCGCGGAAATCAAATATAGTTAAGAAGACTGAATTGACTTAATAGACTAAGCTGACAATCAAACCTAGACGGACTCCTTACGAAGAACTAAATCTAGCAATCCTGACCAACAAAGATCTATCAATAACCTATCACCTTACAGCTTTCTAGGCTAACAGCTCACTTTTATCTATTTAATTAGTTTTATTGTTTCAATGATCTTAATGCATATCAATCATAAACTAGTCAAGAACACACAGTAAATGACCTAACAAAACCATATTCTATGAAACAATCACCAAGGATAATGTGAAACAATAAATCCAAGTAAATAAAACCAAGCAATCATACACATCAATTAATTCAAACTTAACAGTTTACTTAAAACATAAAATCCATAACGAAAAGAAATCCCAAACAAAATCAAACCGAACAAAGGTTCATCACGACCTAGGTAGTTTATGAAGTTTAGCCTAGCATCATATATATAAATCAAACAAAGCAAATAGAACTGAAAACATGGTGAATGAATGAGAAACGAAAGATTAAAGGCGATAAAACCCGCAGTCTTCGATCTTGAACGTAAAGCACTTCACATTATGTTCTCGTGCCTTCCAAACCTCCACGAAACTCGAATGATAGCTCTCAAAAATTCCAAATTCGTCTGCGGGCAGCAGGTTATGTTCAGGTTTAAGTTAAAGATGTTTAAATACCAAAAACAAGGCCCAACTTAAAGCAAAAACGAATTAAAAATCCACCAGCAGCTTCCCTAGACGCCGCGCGACGGGCTTTGGCCTCCCCGGTCGCGCGGCGCGGCGTGCTCCACCAAGGGGACCGGTCAGACCGGCCCGGTCTGACCGGTTCTCTGTTCTGACCCTTCCTGACGCGTTCCGGGTCTCCGTTTCGGCTCTTTTTAGCTAGTTTTTCGTCCTTTTTTATCACGATCAACTCCCGGAAACCTACGAAACATAAAAGTGTTAGTAGTATACAAATCTCTATTAAAAACGAACAAAAACTATTAAAATATTAAATAAAATATACACGGGAAATATAAATATTTAGCATTATATCAGTATTCTTATTAGCGACCTCATATTATCCAAATTATTGATATTTATTTGTTGTTTCGTATAAAAGATTGTGGCTTTTCCTATTTTATACTTATATGCTCAAACTTATGACTTGCTCACGAACCTTTGTGTTGATAAATTTTACTTTATGAAATGTTACATGTTTGCATTTAGGTTGATTATGGAGCTTGTGGAGAAAACGTCACAAATACCTTTAGGTTATTAGCAAAATGAACGATATATGATTTGCTATGTTTTGTTGTATTTGTCTTATGAATATTATTATGTGACATTTTCGATGTTGTAAAATGAAAAGAGTTTGTTAAATATTGTCGCTTTAATTAGTGTCATGTGATTATGGGCAATCGTTACATCTCGACATGTTCCGCCGCCTTTGGTCGGGGTGTGACAGTCTTTCCCTTTTCTTTGTTATCTCGCACCTATAGTACGAGTATAACTTTTTGTTAGTCAGATATACAATCCGGCTTAAGACCTCTACTCTCTTTTGTAAAATCTTTACTTCGATTCTATTTTCTTTATGAACCTTTAGTTCAAAACATCTTTTCTTTATTTTAAACCTTTAGTTTAAAATATCATTTTTTTTTCAAGTTAAAACTCTTTCTTTTAACTTATTTACTTTTATTTTCTTTTACAAGATAAACCTCTAGTTTAACTTGTTTTCTTTTTCTTAAACCCTACGTTTCTTCTTCATTAAGAAACGTATATTTTTCTTTTACTTATTATTTAATAATATTAAACTTAAATAATATTATCAACTATAACTATTTTTTACTTTATCTTTTCCTTTCTTTTATAATATGTTTGAACCAATAGTTCAAATTATATATTCTTTATTCTCATATTCGGACCTTTAGTCCGTCATGTTTTCTTTTCTAAAATCTACGTTTCCAAAACGTATATATACATACATACATGTATATATATACACACATTATTTAGTTTACATGAATCATATAAACAATATATATATATATCTCCATTTACTCATTATTCAAAATACTTTTAAATAATATTTTTATCTTTATTTATTGATAAAGATTATTCCATTTACTTTTCTTTTATTTCTTTTCTTTTATTATTATCTAAAATCATTTAAATAATAATTTCGCTTTATCTATAACCAATATTTATATCTTTCTCTTTATATAATTTCTTTGTTTTTCTATTCTTTATTTTCGAGGTATTGACTATACCCTTGACTAAGGTCTAAGCCTTTATTATTTTATTAATATTTTATTCGGGCATTATGTCTACCTTGTTCGGCTTATTATTTTCTAAACTAATGGGCAACACTTCGACGTTGGCACGTATATCGAGGATCTTGATCAACACCTCCTTGGCACGCAAATCGAGGCACGCCTGTATTCAAGTCTCGTCGGCACGCACTTCAAGGCAGGTCATCTCGGGTTGGCACGTACTTCGAGGCCGAACGTTGGGTCGTCTCGGGTCGGCACGTACTGTAAGGCCCCGTTACCGGTAGCCCTACTTTCGTGTTGGATTTACTCATAAACACAGTTCTAAATATCAGAGTTAATTTAAAACTTTACACGAAATATAAAACTTTCATAAAACATTACATAATTCATAACCTGTCTCAAAACATCCTTTGTCTTTCAACATTAAAGCATTAAAATTAAAACATCATAAGTCTTCAGATGCCAGGCTCTTATTCTTCTGCCATGTGTCCCCACTCAAGCCAGCTGTCTCATCCTACTCACCTGCGTGCATACTAAAAGTCAGCTACGCTGAGTGAGTTCTAGTTAATCATACGTTATACAATACACAATAAATTATATTCTTTCATTCACACTTTCATACTTTCTTACTTTCATACTTTCTTACTTCCACATCTTACGTTATAAAGAGCATTACGCCCTGCATTCCTCGAGTATTATTAGGGCTCGGTACCCTCCTTCCTCGAGTATTATTAGGGCTCGGTACCCTCTTTCCTCGAATATTAGTAGGGTTCGGTTCCCTAGTTCTCGAATATTAGCAGGGTTCGATTCCCTCTTTGTTACCATACAACCATACTTTCCTTTTTTTATTAACTTTATCACATTCATACACATAAGCATACATATCATACTTACCTTATTCTTAGCGCTGCAACCTGACAGTACGTGCAATATCCGAAGATCGTTCACGTACCGTCAAGCAATCATTCATATCTATCACATATATCACATATGGCATACACTTATCACTTAGGATAAATGTATTAACAAACACATCGAGTATGCACACAGCCCCGAAAACATAACAAGGAATGGGGCTAGAAACTCACCTGAATCCTGTTACGCTCTCCGTTAATAGTTATTCCCTTCTTGAGCTGTGCACGGCTAACTGTATAATATTTACACGTATCAATTAACTACTACTACTCATGTTGTATTTCTATCTTTATATGACCCACAACGAACGGGGGTCCGGGGGCAGCGCCCCTGGTAGCGGGGTCTAGGGGCGGCAGCCCCTAGCAGGGTCCAAGGGGCAGAGCCCCTGGCTGGGGTCGAGCTTAGCTTAAGGCGAAGTTAAACCTTAGGCGAACTTAGCTTTAGGTGAAGTTAAATCTTAGGCGAACTTAGCTTTAGGCGAAGTTAAACCATAAGCGAACTTAGCTTTAGGCGAAGTTAAACCTTAGGCGAACTTAGCTTTAGGCGAAGTTAAACCTTAGGCGAACTTAGCTTTAGGCGAAGTTAAACCTTAGGCGAACTTAGCTTTAGGCGAAGTTCATCAGGCGAACTTAGCTTGCAGGCGAAGTTCATCAGGCGAACTTAGCTTGCAGGCGAAGTTGTCGTCTGTAGGTTCTGTTCGCTCTTAAATCCTTCGTTCCTTAACCAAATAACTCGATTTAGGTACCCATGGAATCGTCTGACCAGCGCCTACAAACCCCAACTATCAAATCGACCTAACATCGATGTTTAGAGGGTGCGATTTAGGCATATAGGTTACGGGTCCTTTTTATCAATCGATTAACCCATCAAATCATAACCATTTTCAGTAAGTTTAGCTTTGTTGGATTCGTTTTTACCATACAAACTCAGATCTACCATTTCTCAAATCAAACCGAACCTATACGAACGATTTCTAACCATAAACGTACCTTGAACGAGTCGAACTTACGAACACGAGCTGGTCTTGTTGCTTTGGTTCGTCACGACGATCTAGCACCAACTAACGTTTACTCTCTCTCGGATCCTGCTCGTTTATGGTGTGTGTGTTTTTGAATGTGTAGAGATTAGAATGGAAAGAGATGAGGTTTAGGGTTTTATGGTGGTTTAGGGGATATTTATATCCCTTAAAGCCCATGGACCTAAGGCCCATTCTCATTTAACCCATCTCAATTAATCTAAGTCCATGATCCGTTCTTTACACGATATTAATTAATTAATAACGCGAAATCACTAAACGTAACTTTCTTTATTTAACATTATATATTTTAGGATGTTACACGTACTTCAAGGCAGAACGTCGGTATTTTGGGGTATCTTCTGTTTAATGGGAAACGAGGTGGTCGGTACACGTTTATCGAGGTGATCTTTAGAGAGAGGGAATGTATTCTAGATAGAGAAAGGGATGTGTGAATGGTGTGTGAAAAATGAGATGCTCAAAGATGCTATTTATAGACTTTTCCCGAGACCCATCGCGATACGCGATGGTCCTTTGATCATGGCATCGCGTATTGCGATGCATGCATGATGAGTCACCTACTAGGGCTACCACGTGGTGACACGTGGCAACACATAATGCCACCAGGTGACACGTGGCAGGACACGTGTCAACCTGTCAGACCTCGTTATCGCGATACGCGATGACGTTTGGTCTATGGCCGTCGCGTATCGCGATCAGGCCTGGTGACAGATTTATCATTTTGATTTTCTTTTTAAGTTTCAAAACTTGTCATTTTTGTTCCTTTATCTTTCGAACTTGGTATTTTTGACCCGATATTTTCGTGATGTTACATAATTAACCCTTGTGTTGCCAATTTCCTTCATTATTCCGGTTAGAAAGACATAAACGGTGTCTGGTAAGAGACAAAACAGTGGCAGGTTCATCAATGTATGGCTGGAATTGGACATGGTCGGCTGAACCGTTTACTCCGATCGAATTACAAGAACTCCGGGACTGTTTGGAAGTGCTACCGGGTCGACGTCTGGAGGATAGAGCTCATAAGTGGAAATGTGGCCTCGAAGGGGATGGATGTTTCACGACTAAATCTTGATGAGAGCAATGTGCAAAGAACTCACATACTCAACCGATTTATGTTATGGATTGGAATACTTGGGTCCCTTTGAAAGTTAACCTCTTTGGGTGGATAGCGGAAATGGGTAGACTCGCCACATCGAATGCCCTTTTCCAAAGAAAGGCCATAGATGAAATAAAGTGGTGCCCGCTATGTGAGGAGGAAAGGGAGTCGGTTGATCATATCTTCTTATCTTGCTATGTTGCAACGATAATATGGCAATTTGTAAGCTCTTGGTGTGGGATCCCACCGGTTTTTTCTTTTGAATTTCGAGATCCTCTAACGATTCGTCTTACAAATGGGGTTCAAGAAAGTAAGCGAAAAGCCATTCAATCAATAGTACTCATGGCTAGTTGGTGTATTTGGAAGAAAAGAAATTTGGCAATCTTTGAAGGTAGAAGGGTATCGATTAATCAACTCAAAGAAGACATCAAAAGTCAAAAGACATAGTTTTCTTTGGGTAAAAAGTAGGGGGAATGGAGTTAGATTGGGAGAAATGGTGTTCGTTTTCTTTTTAAGAAATGTAATGTAATAGTGTAAGCGAAGTGGGTGTGTATGTTGTATCTTGTCTAGCTTCTTGCTAACCTTGTTGATTATTCGTTTAATAAAATTAGCCGTTCAAAAAAAATTAATGATACGGAGACAGAAAAAGTAGTTTTCAAAGTCCAAAACGAGCCACATTGAAGGGACTACTTGTGTTATTTAGAGGATTTAAAGTCCTTGGATAATCTTCAAAAGGAAAATAAAACGTAAGAGAGTGAAAAACCATCTTTTGGTACCTTCTCATTTTTAGAAAGTTTTTGTGCGGTTTATTGGTTTAGGTGATTTCTTAAGACCTGATATGTATGATATTCAAAAGCTTAGAAACATCCCTGTTAGGGTGGGCAGGACACTGTTACAAACCTCGTTCGTTAATCAAATGGTCCAAAGAACATAGAAAAGATCCCGATTAGAAATTTAGAAAGAACATAGACTTGATTCTTAATCATAATACTTTTATTCATGACTTTGATTGAGTACACAAAGCAAATAAATAGACTTACAAACTACTACCCCACTAACTAGATAACTACCCACTAACTAAGAAAACACATAAAAAGTGAACATGTGCGCTAATAATCTTGATACATGCAACACGGTTGGAAGGCACGTAACAGACACTCCACTTGTTACACCTGAGCTCACTCGGGTAAGGTTTTCCACATGTGATTTGTTCATATTTCCATCGTTTACGGCTTTATCTTTAGGTACTCCTAAAATCCCATTGATTCTTGGTTTTCTAGTCTTATCTAAAAATAATGTCTCCAAAATACAATACAAATAAAAACTTACATATAAAAAAAAAAGAAAAAAATAACCTCACATAGTCTCCACTTACCATTTTTAACATTTGAAAATGACAAAGTACCTACTTCGTGGTTCGTACTAGCGCTTGATGCTATGAATCGGGATTTAAATCATTGATCTTCAGCAAGTTTAGGACTTGATTTTAACAAACGTCACGTCTATACATACACAATAAAGGGAGCAAAAAAACACACCCCAAAACAGGCGTTTAAGTTTAAACTTAAGGACCTCAAAACTAAATGAAACATTCAGTCCTTTAATGTAAAAGGCAATAAGTTGCATGCAGCAACTGAGTCTAAAATCCAAGTATGCGCAATGGCCCGAGACCCGCATTCTCGAGCTACATCCTCTGCTGCACCCAATCTTTGAAATTTAACCAAAGCTACATCCTCCAGCTCAGCACAGTTTGACAAGTCAGCATTGTATATAACCAAACTTACACCGTATACTTTCACGTCTGCAAAACGATTTGATGATAGCTGATCCTTGGTCTCAATAACTGTGCCCCCGCCAGTCTTTACCAAATTTATGAGATCAGTCTTTAAAGCTTCAACAAAATCACCAACGAAATAAAACTTCATGTTGCTGAACAGTTTTGGAGCCTGCAAAAAACACAATTTATATGACCATAAATATGCCCAATTTTCCACTCGGAATACAAAAATTAGTCTTACGTTATTTAAGGCTCTCAGTCGTCCAGATTTGGGCCCACCAGAACAACCGTGAGTATCTCGTTGAACTTCATAAGGTTCTTCATTCACCACATGTCCAGCTTTAACACAAGCTTTTATCCCTGAAAATTTAAAACAAACATCGCATTTTGTTTAATAAAGCTCCAAGATCAAATCAACGGCTAGGATCAAAAGTTCAAAGCCTTACATTCCATTGTAACAATCCATTTCCCATTCAAAATGGCCATGAAAAATTTCATTGATCTTGTGCATGCACCATTTGAATCAGTACCAACAATCACATGTGTGACATTATCTTTCCAGTGTTGTGTCACTAACGCCCCGTTACGTGTTGCAAAATCAACCATAATAAACTGCATTATCAAATTCATGTATTTAGTATAAGGATCCTCGAAAAGATGTGCACTTATAGAAATTTCACTTATCATAAATAGGTTTGTATGCTAACCTTTTGTTCTACAGAAAGAGCAGAACCACATAATACTAAACTCTTTCCATCTCTCTGCAATGTTGTGCAAGGATTCAGATTTGTAGATATTCTGCAATCAGAATGACGTGTCACAAATAATAATTGTAACTTTTTCATTTATTTAGTAAATTTAAGATATTTGACAAATGATACCCTTTTTCAATTGCTTGTTTCTTAGCTTTTGACTTTTGCTCTCTTGGAAACTTTTGAGAAGCATGATTTGGGCAGAGCACCAAATAGTCAACCTACGAAATACATTATGCATACAATGATATAATTAAAGAGCCTAGAACATAACTATAACAGCAGAATCCATGTGTGCATAATACATAAATAGTTGCTTACACAGTCCCATCTGCAATCAAAGATGTAATACGCACATGGCACATGGTAAGTTAGTAGGCACGATTTCGCATAGCATCCAAGAACAGCTCCCATTTCACCACAACTGCTGCATTTTAGCTTCTTTGCCCTTGCAATTTCTGCTTTTAGATTCTTGATTAATCCATCCTTAAAATATATCCGAGGAGCCCTGCAAATATCACTTTTTAGACTGTTATAATTGCACAGCACATATTCATCAATTAAAACATTTTTGGTGACTGACTGGTAGTATTAAGTAGTCAAATGCATACCATTGGATGCATTTTTCATGAACAAAGGTGAGCTTCGAGAAGTTAGTTGCATTTGCAACCACTTGCTTCCCTTGGGCATATGACACCAGTGCTCCACTTCCCTACATAATTCGTAAAATTAATAGTATCAAGATTTATAATTATCTATTTTCCATAAGTTTTTTTAACAAACTCAAATAAAACAGTTGTTTAAGAATACACGATCGGGTTTAGAACGCACATCTGTTATCTTTGAATGATGGCAAAAGGCACAAGGACGTGTTTTGGGATCCGGTTGATCTGACTGCCTACCAGAAATTGGTTCTTCAGGCTTCGTCTCTGAATTACAACCTGCAGTAGCTACATTACCAGAAGCCAAATCATTGGTCTGAATATGGCAATTTACTAAATCATCGGATCCATTTTTTGGTTTCTTTTGTTTTTTGGATTTTGACTCCGCGCGTTTCCTGTATGCATCATTTTCAGCTGCTCTCTTTGATGAATATCTTGCTAAATTCTGAAAATTATTTATATACATTACACGGTGATTCACTAAAAACATGAATTATTACAAGCAAAAGTACACAAGCATGGAATATATTCAAATAATGTAAAAGATAGAACTAAATAGTAACTAGAAAATAACCAAATAACACAAGATAAACAAATAATGTAGGAAACTATGCAGCAAGTACACAAATATATTTTGGTACACATCACAAGATCACGGGAAAAAACTGTATATATGAGTGTGGCAGAATGCTAATCTTAATCCTAAAACCAACATAATTGATATTACTAAAATGTACTGACATAAACCAATAAAAACTGCAGCAATGTAGACTCTTTCCTTACCTTATGGCTGATGTTAGGATCACTGCAATTAACATCATTTTTTTGGCAATCACTGGATGATGAAGGACTCGGTGGTTTCATCTTCATAAATACAGCTCCATTAACACCAGTCTCCCTGCGCTTATCATGCGCCGCCTGTACCTTAGACCTTGAATGACTAGGTTTATCACAACCACTCATCTTAAACTCTTGGTTTTTAACACTTTCTGGTGTGACCAATTTTCCCTCTTTCACTCTATCATTATTTTCCTTTCTCAAATTAGTATTGGCATCCGTCTTTAACGAAGCAGGACACTGTGCTGATGCATTACCAACATCTGCAGGGAAAAAAAAGTTTTCAGATGAATAAAGATTAAACAACTTTAATCCTACTAATGAAAAACGAAATCACTATAAACTATAAACAATGGGGATTTTTCTTACCAGAACACAGAGGATGAATAACGTTCGCCTTGAAGATAGCTTCAAGATTTCTATAGATGGCCACAATGTTTTCCATAAAAGATACACGTTTAACCTCTGAAATATAATCAAACAGCAATCCAATCACAGACCACACCGAAAAAAACACTAAACCTTCCCTAAATGCAGTGTTAAAAAATCGGCATTAAATGCTGATTATACGATAATTAATTAAACAGCTACCGATTTGATTTGACCAGTCAAAATCAACGAAAATCAGATAGCTTTGGACAGAAACTGGTCAAAATCTTGTAAGTATTCGAATAATTATACTTTATTTGAAAAATTATATGGATTAATGTCGACTAGCGCCTATCGAGTTTTACAACACAGCCTAAATTAACATTGAAATTAATGCCTTTTCAGCCAACAAACAGATGCACAATCCTTCAAATACATATCTAGGGTTTAAAATTAAGAACAAACAAAAATCATAAAGCTAAAATTAAAGCTAAAACCCTAACTGCTTATTATTATTATTATTATTCAGATGCATACCTTGATCGATATAGGCATGTTTACAAGCTGGACACTCCGGGCCGGATTGACACAAACTGTTTCCAAAACAGCAAAAAATAACGTAAATTAAATAGAGTAGTAATAAATAGTGAAGAAAGTAAATACTAATAAATAAAAGTAACTAACTTGCAGAAAATGTGATTGCAGGGAAGCAAAACCGGATGCTTAAACAACTGGAGGCTGTAATAAAGTTAAAAAAAACAGCAACAAAATGAGTGAGATAAGATGTCATTATTAACCCTAACAAGGTCAATTAAAACGGAAATAGTGGAAATGAAAGTAACCAAAGGGGGCATTTGAGCTCGAGAGCGAGTTTTTGGAGGTGAAGCGTCCATGGATTCATCGACCGAACAGATTCTTCCATTAACAATATTATTATTATTATTATTATTATTATTATTATTATTATTATTATTATTATGATGATTATGACTGTAGTAGTAAAATAGCGGGATGTCTGACCTCTCAATTGGGAATGTTTTTGTACTTTTATAATAATTCAAATACTAACTGTCGACAAAGGTTGGGACACGTGTCCCTACAATTTGCTACAGTGTTCTCCTTTTTCTTTGGTGGTTTTACAAATCTTCCTGAGGAAGCTATTCGGAGAATCTTTCCGTGGAAGCTTGTTTTTGTGTAGGGAATTTTAAACGAACTAAATGCAAAAAAACACTATATAAATAAGCGAATGTTTATGAACGTAAATGAAATGGGAACGGAAATGCATTTCGTTTATTAAAAACAAACATAAACGATGTTTGGTTCGTTTACATACCTACTTTTGAGCAACTTCACAATGATTGTTTTTATTCTTTTAAACAACTAACTTTTTTCAACCTTATTTTATCCTAATGTCTCAAGTGAGATCGGAACTCACAACCATTTGATTAAAGTCATATACATTTGTCATTAGACCATACCAGTATTAGAGATAATACCGTGACCCACCAAAATATACAAACACATTCAAGTTAATCATTGCAAATATGCATAGAATCAATTATATATTTGTTTCCTAGTTTGTTACAGTTAGTTCCTAAGTTGTAGGCTTTTCTCTTTGTATATATTTTGATCTAGTAAATGAGAACAATGCATCGGTTAATTAATTCATATGGTATCAACCAGGTTTTACTAAACCCTAAATCTCCACTGCCGCCAACCCTCTTCCCCACTCAAACTTCTTCCCTATCATTTGTCTAATCGGGATGACGATCTCAGCAAATACCTCCTCCCCCATCCAAACCATTCCTCTATCAACACCCTCCTTGGTCACTTCCACCAATGCTTCTGGTCTTCTACCCACACCACAACTAACAATCACCTCTCGCCCCTTCCTAGGAAAATGTCAAGTGTGCTTCACCAAAGGTCACACAATTGCCTCCTGTAATGTTTTCAAGAAGTTATATCCTCAAGTGATTCTACCAACCTATCAAAGAATAGGACTAAATAGTCAACCACAATCACACTTCATGGCTGGAAATAATGCAAACACATCTAACCGGACTTGGCTTTTCGATAGCGGTGCATCTCACCACATTACCAACGATCTCAATGCCCTATCACTCCACACAACATACGATGGCACCGATGAGCTTGTCATCGGTGATGGTTCGTCTCTTACCATTACTCATGTAGGCTCCATTACTCTTAAATTCTCTAATACTTCTTTTGTCTTACACAATGTCCTTTGTGTTCCCTCTATCTCTCGCAACATTATTTCTATCTCTCGTTTGTGCATTGACAATAATGTACTAGTTCAATTTTTTCCTTGGAATTTTGTTATCAAGGATTACCATACCCACAAATCTCTTTTCCACGGAACAAGTAATCATGGCATCTATGAACTTCGTCCGGCATCGCCACCTTAAGCGTTTCTTTTGCACTCTACAAAGGCTTCGCTTTGGCACCACCGTCTCGGCCATCCTCATTTTAAAGTTTTGCAACATTTGTCTTCGTTTGTTTCTTCCATTACAACTTTTAATGATTCTTGTAATTCATGTTGCATCAACAAAAGTCACAAACTCCCCTTTCATTCTTCTACTATAACGTCTAATGCTCCTTTAGATTTACTATTTTCCGATGTATGGTCTTCACCCGTCACTTCCATTGATGGATTTAAATATTATATTATATTTGTAGACCACTTCACTAAATACACTTGGATATATCCACTAAAACACAAATCGGATTCTCTCACCACCTTTATTCATTTTCAAAAGTTAATGGAAAACTACTTTCAAACCAAAATTAAGCAATTATTCTCCGATAATGGCGGAGAATATATTAAACTCACATCTCATCTCACTTCATGTGGTATCACTCATCTCACTTCCCCACCCCATACACCCGAGCATAATGGTTATGCCGAACGGCGTCACTGCCATATCGTTGAAACGGTCCTTACGCTTCTCTCTCATGCCAAAATGCCATTACAATTTTGGCCTTTTGCCTTCACTACCGCCACTTATCTCATTAACCGACTACCTACAACCACACTCGAAAATGACTCTCCTTTTTCCCGTCTTTTCCAAGCAACCCCTAATTACAATAAACTCCGCAGTTTTGAATGTTTAGCCTATCCATGGTTTTGTCCTTACACCTCCCACAAACTCCAATCTCAGTCGAAACCGTGCGTCTTTGTGGGATACTCCTCTTCACAAAGTGCATACTACCTACTTGAACCCTTGACTAATAAAGTTTATACATCTCGGCATGTTCGATTCATTGAACATGAATTTCCTTATGAAACTTTAACCAACACATCCACTCAATCTCCCCCTCAGCCAGACACTTGGTTACCATTAATTGTCCAACACATTCCCATTAAAACCACCATTCCTTCACCAAATAATGATACCAACACTTCCTCACCTTTGGTTAATACTTATCCAAACATTCCCACCCCACCAATTATCACCCACCCACGTGACTATACTCAACCTCTTACATCATATCCAAATCAACCATCCTCACTTCTTGGATCATCCCAAAACATTTCAACATCCACCACATCTGACTTAACAACTCCTGTTACCAAACCTGTTACCCAAACCAATCCTCATGGTGCCCGTCAATCACGTAAACCAAACCCAAAATACCACAATTCCAACTTTGTCCTTTATAATACCACCATTCAACCCTTCCCCGAACCTTCGACTATCACCCAAGCCTTAAAACAACCCTCATGGCGCAAAGCTATGCAAGACGAGTATGATGCCCTCATTCGTAATCAAACTTGGACTCTTGTTCCGCCCGATTCTGTTCCCAATATTGTTGGGTGCAAATGGGTTTATCGAACTAAATACAATGCTGACGGGCCGGTCGATCGCCTTAAAGCACGGCTTGTTGCTAAAGGATTTCTCCAACGACCTGGTTTAGACTATTATGAAACTTTCAATCACGTAGTCAAACCAGCCTCCCTACGTCTCATTCTCGCTTTAGCCGCCTCCCACAATTGGTGTCTTCGCCAACTCGACATCAATAATGCCTTTCTTCAAGGCACTCTCACCGAAACAGTCTACATGTCTCAACTGCCCGGTTTCACCGATTCTTCTTTCCCCAATCATGTTTGCAAACTTAACAAAGCCATTTATGGCCTTGGTCAAGCATCCCGAGCTTGGTACAACGAACTAAAATCATATCTTCTCTTGGTTCATTTTAAACCGACAGTATTTGAACCATCTCTTTTTGTCAATCGTCTCACCAAATCTCTCATATATATTCTAGTTTATGTTGATGATATAATCATCACCGGTCCAAATCCTTCCATTATTAGTGTTTTCATACAAACTCTTGCCAATCGTTTCTCTCTTAAAGATCTCGATGATTTATCATACTTTCTCGGTGTCGAGGTCTTACCTCATTCTAAAGGTCTTTTTCTTTCTCAGGCTAAATATATCCTTGATATCCTTACAAGAGCCAACATGAATGATTGTAAACCATCATCCACTCCAATGTCCTCATCGGTACCACTGACCAAGTTTGATGGTACACCTTTACCATCCCCGACTGAATATCGAACATTCGTAGGGGCTCTACAATACTTATCTTTAACCCGACCGGATGTCGCCTTTTCAGTTAACAAACTTTCTCAATTCATGCACTCACCAACCGAACATCATTGGGCTGCCCTAAAACGGTTGCTACGATACCTACACGATACTATTCATCATGGCCTTCTTATTAGGCGAGACTCACCGTTACTGCTCCATGCATTTACTGATGCGGATTAGGCAGGTGATAAACAAACATATCACAGCACTACCGGATCCATTGTTTATCTGGGATCCAATCCGAAATCTTGGAAACGCCAACCCACTTTGGCCCGCTCCTCCACCGAAGTAGAATTCCGGGCTGTTGCCTCAACAACCACCGAAATACAATGGTTAACTTCACTTATGTCTGAACTTGGCTTTCGATCGAACGTCACCCTACCATTTATTGTGACAACTTAAGTGCCACTCACTATTCAGTCAATCCGGTTTTCCACTCAAGAATGAAGCATCTTGCATTGGATTTTCACTTCGTACGTGAAAAGGTTCAAGCGGGTTCCTTACGGGTTCACTCATATTGCCGGTGATGACCAACTAGCTGATGCTCTCACCAAACCGTTGCTCAAACACCGCCATCAACTTCTTCTATCCAAGATTGGACTTATTTCTCGGTCGTCCATCTTGCGGGGTATATTAGAGAATACCGCGACCCACCAAATATTCAAACACATTCAAGTTAATCATTGCAAATATGCATAGAATCAATTATATATTTGTTTCCTAGTTTGTTACAGTTAGTTCCTAAGTTGTAGGCTTTTCTCTTTGAATATATTTTGATCTAGTAAATGAGAACAATGCATCGGTTGATTATTTCATAACCAGTGGTTGTAAGCATACCAATGAATTTGGTTATAATGTTAGCAAATGACAAGTTAATTTGATGATGAATGATTTGGTCAGTTTAGTAATATTTGTTTTCTGTTCAATGGTTATTAAGTGTTAAATAAGATTACACCAATTTATTAATCATTTTGAAGCCGTGCTTGAAGGTATCAATTGGGTGGCATTTGACATGTTTCTTTCCTGACTAAATTTCTTCATCTTTCCCCAAATCACACGTTGGATATAAAACATAGAAAAGTTAATCTGTTCATAAGTAAACCGATCGAAAGTGTAACATATTTTAAAATTTTGTTATAGCTTAGCTACTTGTCAATTGTCATGTTTATTTAAAATTTTGAAAGTTCATGATAATCTTTCAATTAAATTTGTGGTCTCTTATGTTTACAGGTCAAAGGGGAACCAATTATATACTATTTATGTTCTCGGTACTACCGATCTCCCAAACTCATATTTGATGCAACTGAGTACAAAATTGCAATCGATATCATTTACCAGGATTCCATGGCAAATCCACTGACCATGTGTATAAATATTCATGGTTTATAATTCTTACATAAATTAACATTTCTTTAATTTTTTGTGACCGGTGGGTTATTTTGCATGTAGATTAAATTGATTGCATCTTTTACAAGTGATTTATAATTGTAACTTGTAAAGTCCTATAGATTTTTGAGATTGTTAGTAGACTGCATTGTGTGCGCCAGTGGGATTTAAGAACTGTTAATGGCATTAGTTAAACTGTAAGGTAGTGTTTGGTATGCATAAATGATAGGGGGAATGAAAAAAGTGATGTTTGGTTGCTTAATGGAATGAAATCATCCATTACAGATGTAATCTTATTTCATCAAAATCATTCCTTCTCAACCCCTTCTTTTTTTTTCATTTCATGCATCCTTCAGCCTAATTTCTCAACAACACCACCTAACAACAACCACCATCACTACCATCGCCACCACCACCAAGTTTCATTTAGGGGGGGGGGAAACCAAATTGAGAAAAAATAGCAGGTTTTAAAGCACGGATGTTTTCTTTCCAATTTGAAAAGAATATAATGGAAATGAAAGGAAAAGAATTGAATTAATTAAAACAAATAAAAAAGAAAGGAAAGTTTCATTTTCTTTCTTTTTTTTGTTTAAATTAACTCAAGAACGCAACGTTCATTCCCATTTTATTTATATCTATATTACATATAAAACATATTAGAAGGATAAAATGGTCATTAGTCACTTTTTTTTGTCTTCTTCTTAAGACGCCGCTAAATTGAATGCTCCGGCTTTGTCTTTAACTTTCCGGTAACTTCTACTTCAATCGTCCCTCTCAGGCGACCTTCCAACTCCGAGTCTCTGGCGACTTCAATTACAATCAATATCAGTTGATTCATCTATTAATCTATTATCGTGCAATCAATGGGCATCAATATTGATTTAATTCATTATGGTGCAATCAATCATGGGCCGATTGAATCTCTCTGTTTAAACCCTAACGCACGATTCAGGTTATAATATTGAGTATTCACAATCCAACAATTGTTCCGGTCACTGATTTAATTAGCCGACTTCTGATTTTCTACTTTACTGTACAGTCCAAGACTCACCAATTGAAGGCAACACCTTCAAGAATTTTGTCATTTCAGGTACAATTCGACAAACCATTACCCCTAGGCCCTCACATGTCATATTTAAACCTATGCCCGTTTAACATTTTAAATCACTATTGGGGTTATGATAATTTGTTTGTTATACAGGAATTGGGTTTTGTTGTGTATAATGTATACATGTTTATAGTAATAAAATATGTTATATCTACTGCAACTGATCTATCTGATTTAAAATGTAATAAAATATGTTATCACAATATTATTTGATAGTATACATAAGTTAAAGGAAGCAGCTAATTATTATCATCTAAATGCTCTAATGGTATCCTGTGTTTTCAGATGTCAAATGGTTAAAGTGTTCCCTTATCTGTGGTGGGTATTTGGCGTCTTTTGTCTTATGTCTTCTTACACTACTCCCGGCAATGCTACATTTCTACTCTGGTATGTCTTGAACCAGTAAATAGCTTTATGATCTTTCATAAACAGTCTAGAAAACACTTTGGTGTCTTTTAAATTTTTTTTCCTTTTTCATACTTTATTTTTATACGGTGGCAGTTTGACTCTGGCGTTTTTCTCCATGGATGTGTTTTTTGCTGTCCTTCGTTTACTTTTTGTATCTTTACTGGGGGTTGCTTCCTGTTTATGCTTGCCTTGCGCTATTAACTTCTTGTATTACAAGAGTAGCCAAGTGAAATGGAACAAAGCCAATTTTGGGTCTGTTTTAATTTGTTTGCTGCTGAATTTTACAAACATGTTAAATACACAGTGAAGCGCATCAGAGGCTGAAATCAACAATCTTATCAAATACAGATTTGAAGTGCCCAATGCTGATGTGGAGTAGCCTTGTAACATCCGGCCCCTCACACCACCAATATTGTCCGCTCTGCCCACGAAGAGCTCACGGATTTGTTTTTGGTTTCCCAAAACGCGTTGGTGATTGAAGAGGCAGGACATTTACTTATGAACCAATGATCTCTCTTGTCCACGGCCGATGTGGGATAGCCTAAGAGTGGGACGATGTTGTGTTTGTCAAGGGTGTTACAAGCCTGATGTTAGAACATGCAACATAATTCGGAATTAATAATTCCTATGACAACTAATGGCTAAGACTTCTCGAACATGTTCTTCAAGCCGAGGATACGGTATGTTTATTTTCCCACTTATGAAATGAGTGCTTACTAATCGTCAAGCTTCTAATTACTTTTGTAAGTGATGTAGATGTTTTTATAGCACATGACTACTTAATATATAGTTGTTTACTAATTACGTTACGTGACTTATAATCGAATAGGTTGCATGAAGTAGGTGGCATATATAAGTTTCAACTCGTTTACTTTTAAATGTGATAAAATGAGTTTTGTTTCATCTCAAATGGGTCAAACGAAAAATAGCTAACAAGAGAACCGTTCACATGGGTCAAAGTGCTCAGATGGGTGAGAGCCATTCAAGGCCTATTTAAACAAATTCTATATCGTCTTATTCAAAGTTTTATACTGTTGTTGTAATAATAATGTTGGTTTTTTAAGCATTAATTATGGATTATCGATCTGGTTTTTTAAATAAAAAAGACATAAATGTTTATTATTTTGAAATTAAAGGAATGCATATGCCCAATTGACCATCGAACAGGTAATGATCAGAAGCTTGCATTTTTTACTTTACTTTCTCTTGATTAATATATATGCCCAATTGACCATCATCAGTTTGGAGGTTACGGAACGGGTGATTCACCCAGGTTGTGTAACGGGTAATTCTCTAATTTAGATCACTTGGTGGACCTGAAACATTTTTCTCAATATTCTATTTATTTTTTTTAATAAATAGTAAAAAAAATTTATCCTCGCTTCTTTCCAGCTTACTTGATTTATTTGATTTTGGCAATGCTACTTTTGGGTTCAAATTGAATATTAATTATCACATTTATGTGTTTTCAGGAGTGTTGCATATGCCTTTGTGACTTTGAAGATGGGGGACAGCTTCTTCTACTTCCTTACAACCATCCATTTCATTCTACATGCATTGTGAAATGGTTAAGGTTAAAGGCCAGTTGTCCTGTTTGCAAATTGCTTGTCACGGCAATTGAACAGGTTTAAAGAGTATATAATCTTGACTAACTCAACTAAAACCACAATAATGGCAACAACGTATGAATGAACTATTACTTGTTACATACTATACTTACTTTTGTGAATCATGGTTTCATAATTGCTTGAGTCTATGCTTAGTTACCTTGTTTTTTACTATATTGGTACTTCGTTGGATCAACCAAGGCTGTTTAGAGCTAAAATTTTAGACTTTTAATATTTTGTGATAGATGCCTTGTGGAAACAAATGTTGGGTTATTTACAAGGATATTAAAACTGCAATATCTGGAATTTTTGTGCTAAAATAGTTGATTTTTGGTTGGACCGATCTTTTCAAGATAATAAAAGCCACATTAGAACCGTGATTGCAGAAAAATTGTAAGTACATTAATTTTCTATTTTAAAGTTCTAAATTAGCAGCTAATATTTTTAATCTTTTTGTGACCCCAACAAAAGATTTATGGCTAAAGAGTACCTATCTCATGCTCTTTTTCAATGTGGTCTTTGCAACTAATCATCCCCAAGTTGTTAACCATGTGTCAGCAGGTATTATCAAATGTTCCAACCATTACTTTCTTTTGTTTGTTCACATTTTTGTTACTATTATCTTTAATATAGATGCCTGAAACATTTTTTGGATTTTTATGATTACCATAATCTTTATTTGCTGTATCTTAGTTGCATATGTTTTTTAAACGTTTATGCAAGTCTATGAGCATATAGTTTATGACAATGAACCGAATATGAGCCTTGCGTCTCTACCAGGAATGCAAAAGACTGAAAAGAGGACCACCATAACGCCTTCCTTGTTCAAGACTAACAAGTCCACTTCAATTTTCAAACCTACTAAATGACTCGTTTGACTCGTGAGCTGACCCATTAACCCGCTTATCTTGCAGCCTTTGTTAATTACTTATTTATTGTGTAACAGGCTAATATCTAGTACAATTCGATAATTTTATATTTCATTTGCAATATTGCTTCCTGCTAGATTTTAATAAGCGTTTGTGCACTGTTTTGTTTTTTTTTTCTTTTAATTTATTCAGTAATTTAATATGCTTTCATTTGTATCATATAAAATTACCATTAAATAAAAAACACTTGATGAGTGCTTTCTCAATATTTATAAACATCGATGGTGGCATATGGGCTATTTTTTGAAAGAATGCTTCATTTTATTGATATTACAATCCAAATAGACATGTTTGCCTCTTGACATCATAAAAGACATTGAGACGTTTGGCTTTTAGTTACAAGAATCCTTTTCACTGTCCAATTTATCTAATTATGTTGAATATCTTTCACTTTTGAATTTAATTAATTATGGGATCCTTTTTTACATATAAGTTTTTATATAAGAATATTTCATGTTGAAAAAATGCAGGCCATCATGGTTGGTGGATACCAACAGAGTTACAACAAAGATTAGAAGTGCTTCCGGTGCATGTGACCCAAAAACATCAAACGGAATAACAATTCCACAAAATCATGCCCAAACTGCCACCATGTGTATAGTCAGTCTATAACAGTGATGTAAATATCTCTATTATATATTCTTAAATTATTATAAAATTCTTTGTCGCCATTTTATAATTTTGGGACCTAACATTTAGGTTCATTAAGGATGACCGGGGTTGCCAGAGGAGTTAGCTTTGACCAGTCGAAACAGGAAATCACGGGGCATTTACTTGCCACAAGTGGTGCAAGTGGCTTCCAACCACACCCATTTGTTGATTAACGGTTGAACAAAGTGATGTAATCTGTTACACTTATCCTTAAAAGCTTCCAAGTACTTTTCATTTAGTTTTTTTCTATATGATAATATACATTTTGTGTAACATGAGTCTTTTTTATCTTGTTTAGGGGTCTATTAAAATGGAAGTGTGTCTCACTTCTTTAATATACAAATTAAAGCTTACAATACTGGAACCTGGAAACACATGATTATTTTAAGGATTTTTATTGGCATAAAATAGGCTAAATAAAAATAGTTGTGTTAGACGGGGTCCAGCAAGGGTGCAAAAAAAATTATGGTTTTGTATGTAAGCCCGGTAAAAGGCAGCAAAACTATTAAAACAAATTGGGTTATGCACCAAGATCATTTGGGAACAGGAGAAGATGAGAAGGAGGGCGAGCACGTGATTTCAAAAATCATTTATCAACAACAATAGTCAAAACCAAATGGAAATGATGAAGAGATTGTTGTTGCAGACTTTGACTTTCCAATTGTTAAAGTTGACCATCACCCCTAAGTCTGTGATATTGATTATTGAACTGCCTCGTGCTGAGCGACGGGTTCCTGATTTGGCGGGCCTTAAACAACAGCCTACTGAGCTTCTTGCAGGTATTTTATCTTGTAGATGATTGATTTAGCAAGAATTGAAGAGGTACAACATTAACACATTCTTATTACTATTTTTAATGTAGAATGAGATGTGGCCCTTGTACGAGGCTGAGGTTGAAATTTCTAGCAGGAAACTTGGTGATCATGACAATGATATGATTAATGAAAAACATGTTTTTAGGGGACCGATAGCTAATAATGATAGTCAAGTTGGAGAAGAATAAAATTGGTGGTATAGCGAGTCACAATATATATTAAATTCACAGCAATTCACAACATGTCGACGGGCTTTCTTTGTGTGATGAATTTTTTCAGAGTCAAATCTGCTCAAAGTTCTAACAGAAGACCGTAAACGAAACGGGCTACTCAACAGCTAAGTAGTTTTGCACAACATAAACGATAGGGTTCGTAAATTAGTTTTAAACTTACATAGTATAGCGAATGCGTACTATGCCTATATATGACATAGTACACACCCGTAAGCAACCAACTTTCGTTAACTTAAAAATAAAAAAGAAAAGAGAAACTAAAATTTCTTTTTATTTTTGTGTGATAAGTTATACTGACTATAAATTTTTTACATCACCAATGTTGGTACTATAACGAGTTGAACCCCTACCGATTTAATCGACATTGTGTCCCCGCTGCAACGTGCGGGCTCTTTGCTAGTATTTTATTACCTCCAACCAAACATACCTTGTTATTTATGTGGCTTAAATATATTGTTTTAATGGTTAATTTTGATGGTGTTGAACTGTTGATTATGGTTTCACAGTATTGAAGATATATTTGCTACTTTACAATTGTTTAACTTTATTCACACATGTCACAAATTGTATTATTCTTAGATACTTAGTAGTATTATAAGCATGTCTCTATATATATTGGTATTGTTATTAAAAGAAAACAAGTTTGTTGTTGGTGCCAACAAGCATATGGATAGTATGTAACATCTTTCATTAACTTTAATAGTTGTCGGATCTAATAAATAAAGTTCCAAAAAGTTCTATATTAATTTTCTTTTGGCGATATTTATAGGCATTGTTTAAGCTTTTAAACCATATACTATTTTTATGATCATATACTATGATATTCGTTGTTTAGTTTGATCGTTTTTATAGAAATTTGGGACAAACTGATAATTATGATACTTATAGAAGCTGAGTTGAAATGACAGAGTTGGTTAGATTATTGGCGTCAGATAAACAATTATCTTTTGATGGATCGTCGTTTTAGGCTAGCTTTTTGATTAATGTGGATTATCGTTTGATCTTCAAAATCTTTACATTAAAGTATTAGATGGTTTTCCAAAATCTTTACATTAAAGCCTAAATTGGGCTTTGGCTGTTTAAAAATTTAGACCGGCCTTGAGAAACTATTAACTAATAAGTAATTAAGTATTAACCATGTAATGTTAAAATACAAAGTATAATATTAATGAGAAGTGCGAAAAATGAATCTAATGCAATAATCTTAAATTTGGATGGTAGAGATTAGTTTAAGAATAAAAAATTGATGAGAAAGACATGAAGGTAATAACTCACTTATTATGACTTTCTCTCGGCACATGTCAATTCCTCCATCATTTAAAACGTCTATAAATTTTCATACGACATTTCTTTTAGAAATTTATTTTACCATAATAAGAAGCGTTTTTTATCTTTAAAGAGGTAGTGGGTTTTTTATATTGTGTTATTTGGTTATCCAATGTGTTTTTTAATTGAGTTTTTCTATCCACTGTGTTATAGATTTTGATTATTGTGTTTTTCAGTTGTTATTCATTTAAAGATAAAAATTAAAACAAAAATTACATCATTGTGTTTTTTGTTCGTCATTGTGTATTTATGCTCAGTATTTGTCTTTTGACTTGTCATTTTGTTTTAGTCATTATGCTCAACATTGAGAAAAATAGTATTATGTCCATCGTGTATTACGTTCAAGTCATCGTATAATATGTGGATTCCATTGTGTTTTACGTTTCAGATCATTGTATTATATGTATTTACCATTGTGTCTTACGTTTCAAACCATTGTGTTATATGTATTAATTATTGTGTAATATGTATTTATCATTGTGTTTTATGTATTTAATAATTTGTTGGTATTTACACAACGGCGTTATTATTATTTAAAAAAACACAATGATCAGTTGAAAGACACAGTGGTGAAAAAACACATTGACAAACTAAAAGATACAATAACGAAAAAAGACACAATGGTAAACAAAAAAGACACAATGACGTAAATTTTTCTAATTTTATATAACAAAATCACATTCATATTAAAAATAAAAAACGCTTGTTATTATAGTGATTTTTTTTTTAAATATCATATGAATATGAAAAAGTTATAGACTTTAAAATGATTGAAGAATTAACATGTAATTTGAATGTGAAGAGAGAAAATATAGACTATTACTATTATACATTTTTTCCTGTGCTCCATATTTAACACATACAAAGTATTTATGATTTCTCACACTTCTCAATAATTTTTTACTTTTGTAAAATAACTTAACCCTTAAAAGTCACTAAGCAGCCAACATTATATTGGGCCTAAATTGGTCTTATAAGATGTGATCCCAGCCCACATTTAAAACCCGAGATGTGAAGATGATGTGATGCAGATGCTTAATATAAAAGGGGCATTTTAAATAGAGATTTTAAATAGGGGTAAATGAGTAACTTAATTTAAAAAGAGGAAATATGTAATTCATGTTTTAATGTTAGGGAAATACTCATTCCGTCCCATTTTAAATGTCCATTTTTTCATTTTTTGTTGTCCCAATTTAAATGTTATTTCTATACATATAAATTCAATATCTAATTGTGGCCTTACTATTACATATACTAGATGTTTTATTTTACAAAAATGGTTTTTAGCCATAATAACTTAAAAGACATTATTGTCATTTTACAGCTCATAAAATAAAATGATCAAACATTTCTTAACTAGATTTAGTTTTTCATAATACAATAATTAATTGATCTTTAAAATAAAGTCTTAATTAATATTCAATAACATATTAAGTTTCATTCAAGTGTAATTGACATATAGTTGATTCCTAATATATATCATTCATGAAATATGAAAACGCTTTCTCATTCAATTCTTTATAACTATTTTGTAGATAAATTGTGTTAAATAATCATTGAATACGTATAATAATAATATATTGTTTTAATAGAGCGTGCTCTTTAGCTTTATGTTTCTTTCAATATGTACTCATTTAACTCGTTTCCTTTGTAACTATATTTTTTTACCCATTTAGAGATAATGTAATTTGAAATGGTTGATAACTATGAATGAAATTTAAAATGAATGATAACTGTGTATTGTAATTAGACTTGCTTGGTTGCTGCAAATTTAAATTATTTCTAACAAATGTCAGACTGTAAAGAAAATATATGTATATAGTTAGTAAATTTTCATCTTAAAAAAATCCACTTTTGAATTAAATAACCTAGTGAGTGACCCGTGTAATACATGAGCGGGAATTATAGAAAACGTAATATATATATATGTGTGTGTGTGTGTGTGTGTTTTGAATTTAAATGAATTGTAAATGTTATATTTATAAGAACGAATTATTTTAGATGAATTATAAGGTATTACATCATGAATATTAATTAAACGGTAAGTGCATCATTTGAAATTAAATTATTATTAATTATTATTATTAAAATTATAATAACGTACACATTTATCAAAATTAGAGTCAAGTCATATTAATAAAAATATTCAAGTTGTTAACCTGTTAAAATTCGGTTTTTGAAAGTATGGTCAAAGTCTAACTGTATAACCTATTTTTGTAAATTTAATATAAGTGGTAAAAAAATTCGTATTTCAAAATGGTTTAAATAATAATTTTTATTACTGGAAAATATAATTTAAATAGAATTGATAAATAAATTTGTAAATAAAACATATTATAATATAAATAGAAATCATGTCGGGTTTTAGTCAAAAATAACTATTATTATGTAAATTTAAGTTGACATAATAAAATCAATATGGTTTTTAATATACGTTTTTTAAGTAATTTTTGATATATTATTATTATCTAAATTTACGATAAAAATTTTCAAATTAACTTATACCAAAAATAAATATAAGAATAATAGCTTTTAAATTATTTTAGTCAACATATACCAAAAATATATGGTTACTTATTTTTCTAATTAAATTTAATAATTTCAAACAACTTATCATAATTAGTCCAATTATTTACATATTTACTTATTTTCAAACGACTTATATAAATTTACTTATTTACTTTACTAATGACGTTTTTGTTGGAATACCGTATGCCCGAGACACATAATTAAGTTAATGTGGCTAGCCGTGTTTGATCCAAGTCGGGTCATACCCAATAACGAGTTAGACACACACCAATTATGTATTTGTTAAGATAAGATCTATATGACAAATACAGAACACGACACATTCAGAAAATCGGGTTTCTGAATACTTACTTGAAAGTGTTAAATAAATTAATTGGTTAATTTATTTATTCAAATAATTATTATTGGAATGATTATTTAACTATATGTTCTTTTATAAAATGGTTTATAAAAGATGGGGTGTTTATATATTTTATAATGTATAAAATAAATAAAATAAAATAAAAAAAAAAAATAATAATAATAATAATAATATTGGGGCCGGTTTTGGGTGGGCCCCACACCCCAATGTATTGGTCAAATCTTGTCATGTATTTGGTATAGATTGAGTATAATTTACTTAACCTAATACCTAACATCATGGATGATGGATATGATGATAAAAAGGATAATGATCAAGAATATAAGAAACTTTCAAGTAACCAAAAATAAAGACCACCACTCTTTCTTTTTCTTTTCTTGTAATCGGCCAAAAAGGAAGAGGCTCGGGTCTCGGGTTTTTCGTGTTCAAGCTTCCTAACCTAGCTCGGTGTGTGTTGGAGGCTCGGGGTATATTCCATTTGAGGATTTTCCTTTGAAAGTCTAGCATCAACATCATCATCTTCTTCAACATCAACTACAATCTTAAAGGGTTAAGAGTGTAAGTGTTTATAGCTTTGATAGTTTAGCTTTTCCGTATCATTTGATCCTTGCTTCGGGTTTCTAATAAATAGATTATTGGTAATCTTAATACTTGAATGAACAAGGTTGTTCATGAACATATCTTATATAAACTTGTAAGATATACATATATAAACATATGGATAGATATGTTTAGTTTGTAAATATCACGCTTCCGCCTTAATTGTGACTAGTTAAATGGTTAACTAAGTGTTAATTATCCATAGAAACCCAACAAATGGCATCAAGAGCCGGGATACGGGAAACTAAGCTTCGGGTTTTCGGTTTTATATTTTCCCCTTGAAAGATTTTATACAAAAAAAATTAACATGCATAATTTTTTTTTTGTATTTAATCTTGTTATATTTTTGGCTTTTTTCAAAAAAAAAAAAAAAAAAATATAAAACCGATTATATGGGCCAAAGCCCAAATCGGGTGATTTTGGGCCGAAGCCCACTTGGATATGGTTATTGGGCTAACCGGAAATAAAAGGGAAAAAGCTTTATGGGCCGAAGCCCATTTTTGGTTAAATGGGCCGAAGCCCGTGGTTTTTTTAATTGGGCCGAAGCCCATGTGTTTTGCACATGTGGGCCGAAGCCCATAATCATGTTATTGGGTCAAGCCCAAATTGGGTTGGGCTAGGCCCGATAAAGTCAAGGGGTTTTTGGAACGGGTTCCTAAAACATAACGGGTTATGTTTGTTAAAACTAGACCGAGCCGTAGACCAAATGGATGTTTGTTTGTGGTTGATGTTGTGATTGTAGTTAATTATTCAAGTTTCGGTTTGTAATAATTAATTAGGGGCAATTTTGTAATTTTGTAATTATTTATTCATATGGGTATGTAATAAATAGGTTATTTGTAATATCTTTATTTTATAGAAAAAATGTATTAGGACATTTGATTTTGTAAAATTAAAGAAGATTGCAAAATTGGAAGTTTGGGCCTAATTGGGCCGGGTATGGTGATAATGGGTCTCACAAGCCCATTAAAGGGATTCAAGCCCAAAAGGACCTAAGCCCACCAATTGAGCCCAAATGGAAGCTTATGGAAGCTAAGGCCCAAGTTCAAGCCCAATCGATCACAACGGGGTTGAAGAAGATGCTCGAAGCATTTGGATGCGGGATCGAGTGGGAGCTACAACATCCATGTGTCATGTGTCCCTTAGGATTGGACCTAAGACACACACTTGTTTCGGCTAACAAGTGTGGTCTAAATTAGTGGCTCGTGTCTAGTATAATTATGTATGCTTGTTAATTGATTGTTTGATTGTGTGGTTGTTAGATATTAGGATATCAACTTCGTCACTTAGAATTAATTAACAAAGCATAAAACGGGTTCTAATAATTATCGGTAATTACGTGACACATAGTTTAATAAAATGGATTTATTAACTAGCCGTCTCACGCCCATAATAAAATGGTTTTATTATAAATTAGAATTTTGAAAAATGGTTTCAAAATAATCATGTTACTAAATGCATGTTAGAACATGATTTAAAGTTTTATAACTAGAATTATTAAAACTAAAAATCCCTTTTTGAAATTAAGGATAACAAGTTAAACACCATCCTTTTGTATTAACGCTTAACATATTAGTAAGCTCTTAGTGGGAAAAAGGTCACCTAACCGCGTAGAGTAAACTAATATGTTGAGGTAATATTAGCATATAAATGGGAAAAAGGTCACCTAACCGTTTGTATGTTAATATTACAAGTTGATACAAGTAGGACAACTTAAATTAGAACCATGTGAAGAGGGTCACCCAAGCATGGGGTCTAATAGGTGTTGATGGGATAAACATGCCGACACGAAATATGATTTCGAACCGGTCCCATAAACTCTAGAAGTTGCAAAAGGGTTTGCAATTGTTATGAATAACTACCTTGATAAACCGACAATGGGAAAAAGGTCACCTAACCGGAGTCGGGTTTATCGTTGGATTCTAGATTTTAATTATTAATTATATTTGGTATATATATAAAAGGGTATTAATAATTAAAATATGTAAAACACTAAAATGAACTTAATTAAAATTCTGCAGATGGCCGCACACGTCGACGACAACATAATCCCTAACGTCCAAAACGTATCTCTCCGATCTATTCTCGCTAAAGACCGTCTTAACCACAATAACTTTTCGGATTGGTTCCGAAATTTAAGGATTGTTCTAAAACAAGAAAAATTATATCATGTTTTGGAAACACCTATCCCCAACGAACTGGAAGAGGGAAGTGAGGTCGAATACATGAATTGGGTCAAACACACGGAAGATTCCATTCAAGTGTCATGCCTCATGTTGGCGACTATGGTTCCCGAAATCCAAAAGGATTTCGAAAACCATAATGCGTACGACATGATTACTCAACTTAAGGAAATGTTCCTTAAGCAATCGAGGGTTGAAAGGTTCGAAACGGTTCGAGCCTTGCATGCATGTAGAATGGATGATAATCAACCAGTTTCAACTTATGTACTTAAGATGAAAAGTTACATTGATCGTCTCGCCAAGCTCAATTGTCCCATCTCAAAAGAGTTAGCAACGGATTTGATCCTTAACTCCCTGTCGAAAAGGTTCGACACTTTCGTGTTAAATTATAACATGAATGGGTGGGACAAAAACATTGGAGAACTTAACTCAATGCTTAAAACAGCCGAGGCGAGCATGGGTAAAAGAATTTTACCCGTGTTTGCGATCAATGAAGGTAAATCCAAGAATCGATCTCAACCCAATTCTAAGGCTAAGGTAGCAAAAAGAAAGGGTCCTCCTGTGCATCTTAAGGGTAAGGGCAAATCACCGGTTATGGCAAAGAAACAAAAGGTTGTGGAACCGAGGGGTCATAAGGATGATCCTTGTTTTGGTTGTGGGGAGACCGGACATTGGAAACGCAATTGCCCGGTCTACCTAAAAGAGCTAAGAGACAAGAGGAATGCGGGGCATGCCTCGGGTAATGTCTTTATGATTAATATTGAGCTAAATCTTATTTCTTCTAACACATGGGTATTGGATACCGGATGTGGAACTCATATTTGCAATTGGTTGCAGGGGTTCAAAAGGAATGAAGACTTAAAGAAGGGCGAAGTGAGTCTTTTCATGGGCAACTGTGCAAGGGTGCACGTGGTCGCTAGAGGAGACTTCACTTTATCGCTTCCAAGTGGTTTGGAAGTTGTTTTGAGAAATGTTTTGTATGCTCCTAGTTTGACTAGGAACATTATTTCTGTGCACCTTTTTAGACAATGTAACTTTGACTTTAAATTTGTAAAATCAGAAATGCATGTATCATCTAATGGTATCTTTTATTTTAAAGTGTACCAAACAACGGTATTTATGAATTGGTTCATGACAATACCTCAAATAGCTCATTATATCAAACTTCCACTAAAAGACTCAAAAAGGATTTGAGTGATTCCTACATTTGGCATTGTCGTCTTGGACACATAAACAAGAATCGTGTAAATACTCTCCAAAAGAATGGTCTTTTGAAAACAAATGAGTTAGGTTCGTTTGATGAGTGTGAATCTTGTATTCAAGGCAAGATGACCAAAGAGCCTTTCAAAGGTACAAATGAAAGGGCTAAGGACTTGTTGGGTATCATACATACGGATGTATGCGGACCCTTCAAGCCAACTAGTAGGAATAGTGAAAGGTACTTCATTACCTTTACCGACGATTTTAGTCGATATGGGTATGTGTATTTAATGAAACACAAACATGAAGCCTTTGAAATGTTCAAGGAATTTCAAAATGAAGTACAAAATCAGCTCGACCGAACAATCAAGGTACTCCGCTCCGATAGAGGAGGCGAATACCTAAGTGATGTTTTTCAAAGTCATCTTAGAGATTGTGGAATTATTTCACAGCTTACTCCTCCTGGTACTCCTCAACATAACGGAGTATCCGAGAGGAGGAATCGAACACTGTTGGACATGGTTCGATCAATGATGGCACGAAGCTCACTACCGCCATCATTTTGGGGATATGCGCTACTTACAGCGGCTCGTATTTTGAATATGGCCCCGACCAAAAAGGTGGATCGAATACCCTATGAAGTGTGGCATGGAAAGGTTCCATCCTTTTCATATTTAAGGGTATGGGGATGCATAGTTTATGTTAAACGTGACACCCCAAATAAGCTTGAGGCTCGATCCATCAGGTGTATCTTCATAGGATACCCAAAGGATGATATAGGATATATATTCTATGATCCTAGTGAACAAAAGGTGTTTGTTTCACGCAAAGGATACTTCTTAGAAACTAAGTTCCTTATGGAATGACCTAGTGAAAAGAGAGTGGAACTTGAAGAGGTTCAAGAATCACTGGATGATACACAGTTGGTCGATACTAGTTTTCAACACGAGGATGTTGAAGGTGATCAAATGGTTGATCATACACACGTTGCTCGCAGATCTAGTAGGATTAGTCGACCTCCCAAGAAATATGGATTTCTTGTGGATGATTGTTACTTGGTCGATTCGGATGAACCGATCTCCTACAAAGATGCTATGTCACAACCTGATTGTGACAAGTGGCTTGAAGCCATGAGCGCCGAGATGCAATCCATGCACGATAACCAAGTTTGGGAATTGGTTGATCGTCCACTTAACTCCAAACTGGTTGGATGTAAGTGGGTCTTCAAAAGGAAGACCGACATGCATGGAAATTTAGAAACTTACAAAGCACGACTTGTAGCAAAAGGTTTCACGCAAACTCAAGGGATTGATTATGATGAAACCTTCTCGCCGGTCGCGATGCTTAAGTCGATCAGGATATTATTTGCCATTGCAGCTCATTTTGATTATGAGATATGGCAAATGGATGTCAAGACCGCTTTTCTTAATGGATATCTTGAGGAAGATGTCCATATGGTTCAGCCTGAAGGTTTTGTCGATCCATCTAATCCTGATAAAGTTTGTAAGTTAAGGAAATCAATCTACGGGTTGAAACAAGCATCACGGATGTGGAATCATCGTTTTAATGAAGAAATCAAAGCGTTTGGTTTCGTCCAAAACGGTGATGAGGCGTGTGTGTATAAATGGGCTAGTGGGAGTATAATCATTTTCCTTATTTTGTATGTCGATGATATACTTTTATTTGGAAATGATATACCAAGTATGGAAAACGTTAAAGCGTGGTTAAGTAGTCGTTTCTCAATTAAGGATCTTGGAGAAGCGACATATATCTTGGGAATAAAGGTCTATAGGGATAGACAAAGGAAATTGATCGGACTCAATCAAAGTGCGTACATTGATAAAATCCTGAAAAGGTTCAGGATGGAAAACTCTAAGAAAGGTTTGGTACCTATTCCTAGAGGAACCGTGTTAAGCTCATCCCAAAGTCCTAGCTCTAAGGAAGAGCAGGATAGGATGAAGCATGTTCCTTATGCTTCGGCAATAGGATCTATTATGTATGCAATGATGTGCACTAGACCGGACGTCTCGTATGCTTTAAGCATAACGAGTAGATACCAGCACAACCCAGGTGACAGTCATTGGATGGCTGTCAAGAATATATTAAAATACCTTAGAAGGACTAAGGATATGTTTTTAATATATGGGTCTGGTGAGGAGGAACTCGTCGTAAAGGGTTACGTGGATGCGAGTTTCCAAACTGATCGAGATGATTCTCGGTCACAGTCGGGATATGTCTTCATTTTGAATGGAGGCGCTATCTCTTGGAAGAGTTCGAAGCAGGATGTTGTCGCGTTATCCACTACAGAATCTGAGTACATCGCCGCTTCAATGGCAGCCCAAGAGGCTGCATGGATGAAAAAGTTCATCATGGATCTAGGGATTATCTCTACCATTCAGGAGCCCCTAGAGATATTCTGTGACAATAAAGGTGCTATTGCACAGATCAAGGAGCCTCGTGCTCATCAGAAAACGAGGCACATTGAGCGCAGATTCAACTACATAAGGGATGAAGTTGAAAAGAGAAAGATATGTATTCATAAAGTTCATACCGATCAAAATATTGCGGACCCACTCACGAAGCTCCTCGATAGGCCAAAGCATGAGGGTCATGTTTGTGCATTAGGACTTCGGTATTCTAGTGAGTGGATTTAATCTGTGTTTAGTGTTTGTATAAGAACGAATATAATGGGTATCTCATGAAAATTAATTATGTTTAATTATTCAATGAGTTATGTTCTATATTTGCATGTTTAATCCATGAATGACTTATGTTGTTCTAAACGTCCGTAGTCGATCATGCTTGTGGGAACAGGCATGAAGGTAAGACTATTATGAACTGGGATTGGTTGATATTCATGTGATGAATATAGGGCATAGGTTTGCCACCAAGGTTTATAAATATTTGTGGGATACAAATATTGGACATGATCCGCTCTCAAGGATCACTGCATAGAGTTAGTGCAACTGATCATAAGTAATCCTTGAGTAAAGGCGAGTATTATTGTGTCCTTTGACCTGAGATGCATATTGGATCTGGTTTTTCATCAAGTCTGATAACTTGACTCTCTTCTTTGTTTTTCGGTAACACGATGACGTAAAAGAAAGAGCTCAGATATCATACAAGATGTCAACAAGGATGTATGCAGTCAAGATGGGATTTGTTCCTCTTATGTGTTGAGAGTTTAGATGTCTAAGGCCTGTTAAGTTAAATCGTTGAGAGAATGATCACTCTGTGTCTCTTCGATTTGACAGGACATCTAGTAACAAAGGGATGTAATGATAAGACTTACCTATATCATATCAAGTATGGACTTGAAGGGGATGATGTTATTGAATGGCACTTAGTCAAACACACTAGGGATGGTGACCTGTTGTTAGGCGGTATTCACCATTAGCATTAACTTCTTATGAGTCACGTGCAAGTGGGAGATTGTTGGAATACCGTATGCCCGAGACACATAATTAAGTTAATGTGGCTAGCCGTGTTTGATCCAAGTCGGGTCATACCCAATAACGAGTTAGACACACACCAATTATGTATTTGTTAAGATAAGATCTATATGACAAATACAGAACACGACACATTCAGAAAATCGGGTTTCTGAATACTTACTTGAAAGTGTTAAATAAATTAATTGGTTAATTTATTTATTCAAATAATTATTATTGGAATGATTATTTAACTATATGTTCTTTTATAAAATGGTTTATAAAAGATGGGGTGTTTATATATTTTATAATGTATAAAATAAATAAAATAAAATAAAAAAAAAAAATAATAATAATAATAATAATATTGGGGCCGGTTTTGGGTGGGCCCCACACCCCAATGTATTGGTCAAATCTTGTCATGTATTTGGTATAGATTGAGTATAATTTACTTAACCTAATACCTAACATCATGGATGATGGATATGATGATAAAAAGGATAATGATCAAGAATATAAGAAACTTTCAAGTAACCAAAAATAAAGACCACCACTCTTTCTTTTTCTTTTCTTGTAATCGGCCAAAAAGGAAGAGGCTCGGGTCTCGGGTTTTTCGTGTTCAAGCTTCCTAACCTAGCTCGGTGTGTGTTGGAGGCTCGGGGTATATTCCATTTGAGGATTTTCCTTTGAAAGTCTAGCATCAACATCATCATCTTCTTCAACATCAACTACAATCTTAAAGGGTTAAGAGTGTAAGTGTTTATAGCTTTGATAGTTTAGCTTTTCCGTATCATTTGATCCTTGCTTCGGGTTTCTAATAAATAGATTATTGGTAATCTTAATACTTGAATGAACAAGGTTGTTCATGAACATATCTTATATAAACTTGTAAGATATACATATATAAACATATGGATAGATATGTTTAGTTTGTAAATATCACGCTTCCGCCTTAATTGTGACTAGTTAAATGGTTAACTAAGTGTTAATTATCCATAGAAACCCAACAGTTTTAAGTTTAATATTTGAAGTAACGGTATAACATTTGTACCAAAAAATTTGTAACTTGTAATTTGTACCACGAAGTATGATTATATACCAAAATATTTATTGTTATTATAAAAACATTTAATTAATATTCACGTTAACTATAAATTAATATCATACGATTATATACTATAAATTATTTACTTATTTATGTAAAGATAATATAAATAGAAATGATTTGCAATTATTGTAAATTATAATATGGAAATTGGTTAAAATAATTGTAAATAAATCGTTGCTTTGGGAAATCATGTCGGTTTTTAGTCAAAAATATAATTTAAATAGAATTGATAAATAAATTTGTAAATAAACATATTATAATAAACATAGAAATCATGTCGGTATTTAGTAAAAAAATAACTATTATTATGTAAATTTAAGTTGACATAATAAAATCAATATGGTTTTTAATATACTTTTTTAAGTAATTTTTGATATATTATTATTATTATTATCTAAATTTATGATAAAAATTTTCAAATTAACTTATACTAAAAATAAATATAAGAATAATAGTTTTTAAATTATTTTAGTCAACATATACCAAAAATATACGGTTACTTATTTTTCTAATTAAATTTAATAATTTCAAACAACTTATCATAATTAGTCCAATTATTTACATATTTACTTATTTTCAAACGACTTATATAAATTTACTTATTTACTTTACTAATAACGTTTTAAGTTTAATATTTGAAGTAACGGTATAACATTTGTACCAAAAAATTTGTAATTTGTAATTTGTACCACGAAGTATGATCATATACCAAAAAATGTATTGTTATTATAAAAATATTTAATTAATATTCACGTTAACTATAAATTAATATCATACGATTATATACTATAAATTATTTACTTATTTATGTAAAGATAATATAAATAGAAATGATTTGCAATTATTGTAAATTATAATATGGAAATTGGTTAAAAATAATTGTAAATAAATCATTGCTTTGGGAAATCATGTCGGTTTTTAGTCAAAAGTATAATTTAAACAGAATTGATAAATAGATTTGTAAATAAAACATATTATAATAAACATAGAAATCATGTCGGTTTTTAGTCAAAAATAACTTTTATTATGTAAATTTATTAGTTGACATAATAAAATCAATATGGTTTTTAATATACGTTTTTAAGTAATTTTTATATATTATTATTATTATCTAAATTTATGAAAAAAATTTCAAATTAACTTATACCAAAAATAAATATAAGAATATTAGTTTTTAAATTATTTTAGTCAACATATACCAAAAATATTGGTTACTTATTTTTCGAATTAAAATTAATATTTTCAAACAACTTACGATAACTAGTGCAATTATTTACATATTTACTTATTTTCAAATGACTTATATAAATTACTTATTTACTTTACTAATAACGTTTTAAGTTTAATATTTGAAGTAACAGTATAACATTTGTAACAAAAAATTTGTAACTTGTAATTTGTACTACGAAGTATGATTATATACCAAAAAATTTGTTGTTATTATAAAAATATTTAATTAATATTCACGTTAACTATAAATTAATATCATACGATTATATACTATAAATTATTTACTTATTTATGTAAAGATAATATAAATAGAAATGATTTGCAATTATTGTAAATTATTTGAACTAACAATATAACATTTTAATTAATTTATTGTTATTACAAAAATAATTAATTAATATTAACGTTGACTATAAAATAACTAATTTCAAATAATTCAAATTAACTTTAAAATCGGTTTGTTTATAAATTAAGGAAAGTCAAAGAATATAAAATATTTTAATTGGATAATTAAATTACAATATTTATGTTAATGAAGTTATTTAAAACAATAAGGAAAGTCAAACAAAATAAATTGTATTAATGAGATAATTCATATTGAATAGATTAAAACACGCCGGAAAATAATATAGATCAAACTTGTCTCAGATTTCCGATATACAATCGTATTTTATTTTTTATAAACACAGGAAGATGAATATACATGAATATTAACAAATTAACAAAATAAAATATACATCAACATTAAAATTAAAATCTATACATATTATAAACTCATAATCATTCCGTGAAATTAAATTATATGAGTCGGCAATTACCTTAAATAATAAAAAAGAATATTAATATTGATATTATGGATTATTTTAATTATAACTAACAACATGAAAATAGATGTTACCGGAAATAAGATTGTATAAGCCGTGACACTCACCGGAAAATGTTAACTAAAATAATAAAAAAGAATATTAATATTGATATACGGAAAATATTACCGAAAAAACTTACCGGAAATACTTACCGGAAAACGTAACAATGGAATATAAGATTTTGATTAACAAACTAAAATGAAATCTTCAGCAAATTAAACGGGTAAATAACCTGAAATAATGTAAAGCAACCATTGTTATAGATATAAAACATAGCCGGAAAAAATTTAAAATTGAGTCTTACCGGAAAAACGTAAAACGTCCAAATACCACCTTCATGCCCGTTTATGATTTACAACCTAAACTGATTTTAATAAAATCAGTTAACAATGAGAATAAACATAAAAAGGTTAGAAGAAAAATAGCCGAAAAAAATCATAAGGTTGCCGGAAATAAATAGATAAACAACCAGAAGTTTATTATAAAATACAAACTTACCGGAAAATTGATAAATATCTTGAATGATATTCGCCGGAATTTATTAATAGGTGAAAGAGAGAAAAAGTTGATTAGGGTAAAAAATTAAGATATGTTATGGTTTAAATATAGGTTAGTGGATGAGTTGGCTTGATTAAGAAAGGTAATGGGTGACATGGCCTTGAGGTGATATTGATGTGGAGGCCCTAGAAGCTTAACAAGTGGAAAATGCATATTGCTTTAATAGTATGTATATATTTGCGTGTTTTAGGTCCCATGACATTTAAAATAAGACAAGAGGAGTATGTAATTAAGGGTGGTTAATAAGAGGAAATATGTAAAAATCCCTTATATTGACATTACTTTGAGAAAGTGAAAAAAAATAGTTTTAATATCCTTTTTTTTGAACATACAGGATTTAAATAGGTTATTTTATTAGAGAATACTTCAAGTCAATTAAATGCCACTTTTTACGAAGTTTTCATATCTTTTGAATGCATGGACATGCTTGTTTAAATGATGAATTAGAGTGTCGTGAACGCATGCTTCTTATATTCGGCTAGTGCTGCCACTAACATGTAAATATGAACACGTTATATCATAATAATTAAAGTTTTGATGTATTGATAATGTGTTGTCGTATTTGAATCACAATGTTATCGCTCTTCTTTGATCATGAATAAAAAAGATACTAAAATTGAAAGGCTAAAAAGAAACGTCTAAATATTTAAAATAATCAAAACTTTACTTTTTCTTATTGAAAAGCTTGCAAGACTTATTTTAAATAAATAAAATACGTGACTAATGAGTAATGATGGCATAAGTGGATTTATGAAGGCCGGGCAACCCGGCCCTCAAATTTCTTGACGATTTGCAAAAATATATATAAAACAAGAAATAGAAAAATAAAAAATTGTTCCTTTTATGTATCATATAACTTCGAGCAAAATATTAGGATACCCTTAGGTCTAAATTTGGTTTGAGATGTCCATGAATTTTTCTTGTAGGCCCTCTACCGAATGACGAAACCCGTACTAACCGGTATGAGGGTTACCATAAAGTTCACTTCATACAACTAGAAGATTCGGTGTATGATAAGTTCCTCAACAAAAAAATGACGTCTTATACATATATTAAAAAATAATTTTTTTTTTGTGAATGGGACAACGAACCTGATTGTTTAGCCTCTTAAGTATATCTTGTAAGTATTAACTATCGACTCATAAGTCTCATTCATAGTCGATCAATTCATATTGTGTTCAACTTAATAGGGTAAACAATTTTGTTGATTATTGGCAAATGATGTTGAATAAACAAACTATTAGTTTTTACATAAAACGTGGCTTAAGTATATATGTTTTTGTTTGTGCTATACGCTCACATCAAACGCAGTTAAGTTTCTAAATACGGATGACTTCTTATGTTTAAATAACAAACACGCCATTTTAATACTTTATTAACATCACAAAGCATATATGTACCCCAAACGTACTGTGTTTGATGTGAAAGTATGATGACTTAGAAGATATAGAAATTTAACCTTGTTTGTTTTATGTGAAAGTATATATACGTGAAATTATCTTTATGAAATATATAATTATGATTTTTAATTAAAATAATTAATTATTTTTTAAATGTTTGTAGACTAGTGTTACCAATAAGGTGTGACGAAAATTACTCACCTCATGAGATTCAATGTTCAAGTTTTATAGTGGACAAATTTATAGATATATTATATAATTAGTGGATGTATGAATATAACCGAACTTTTGATTAACCGGAGAATGATAGCCAATCGGTTTCAATTAAGTCGTTTATGGTTACTAACTTACGGTTCAATTTGGGTCAGTTAACTATGAACTAGGTTTGGTCTTTGAAGAGGTAGGTCCCAGCAAAGCCATGTTGGACCCGCAAGACTCACCTTGAAGAGGGACGTTTGCGCAAATACCAACTGGATCCGCAGGACCCACCATGCTCAGAGAGATGAAGACCTTACACGCAGTAAGCCAGCTGTTCCCGCTAGAAAGTCTCCCTTGGTAAAGTACCCTGCCTGTTCCCGCAGCTGCAGATACAAGCCAAGAAGGAAGGCTACCCGCACTAACAGTAAGGCTACACGCATAAGTCACTAACTCTTATACTTCAGTAATGTCACCTGAAGAAGGAATGAGCAGGGCGGGAATATTCCCGCCCGAAAGAGCCAGTCCGTACGCTTCTAGAAGATCTTTTGTACTATACCTACCAAGGTATGGACAAATAGACAAGATCTGGCAAAAGCAACCCATGAACCAATCACAGGGTGACATCTCACCGACAATAGTACGAGGAGCAGCACGCTCCAGTACAAAATGTCACTATCAGCCGCTGCCTACCCACCAACTCCCATCGTGACACGAACATAGCCCGTAGTTGGTGGAAAAGGAATATTATACAGCTGGCCGTACCTGCTTGGAAACCTACCTTCGGCTATAAATACTCCAACACCTTGGAACGGTATCATCATCTTCTCTCTAGCTATTTCTCTCGATATACACTTATATTCAGAGCAATCTAGTCTGATTCTCACGCCGGAGGGTGGTCACAAGGAGGAACCCCCCCCCCCCCCCATTCTCAGTGACGAGCTCACGGTGTCTGTTTTGCAGGTCGAGAAGAATAACCATCTTTGCTGGACTTAACCCTCGTGGGAAACATCTACTTAACTCTAAGATTATCCTTAATCTGCTGGGGTCATCTAGTGTTTCTTCAGTCTTGAAATGTTTGAGTCTGACTGAAATAACCAAAATAATGTAGTTGGATTTGAAAGTTTGAGCCTGAAATTATTTTAACCACTAAATCAACTATTATACAATCAGGCTTGTATAATTTTAGTTTTACCATTTGACATTCGTATCATTCGGTACGTAATACGTATTGGGTCCAGGTCGGTTTTGTCGGTTATAAAACGTCAATAACCAAAACCGACCCATCGGTTTTTTATTAGATTCACTTGCATGTATCGGTTTGTTTCATTGATTAGTTCGGTTATGGATGGTTTCAAATATGACATAAATTGATTGCGTTGTTGCTTCAAATATGAAATATATTTTTTACCAAAAAAATGAAAAAGAAGAAGTATACAATCAATCAATCAATCAATCAATCAATCATGCCCAGTACAATCTCACCGACAGCAAAGCTATAAGTAGGGTCTGGGGAGGGTGGGATGTAGGCACACCGTACCTCTATCCAAAGGAATAAAGAGGTGGCTTCCAGAGAGATCCTCGGCTCTAAGTACATGTGTATGAAGCAAAATAAAGGAAATCAAAGTTTAACAGTTATATAAAAACTACTACTAATTATAATAATATTAATAATAATAAGAAGTATACAAGGAACATATATATGGCAACGTGTAGTGTTTGCTGATGAGTGATGAATAAAAGACAAATGAACGTTTAGTAGAAAATAAAATATGAAATAAAAACATAGGTTGAATGAGAAAGGTCTAAATCATGATATTGATGGGCATACATGCATATTCATGTAACCATTATTATTAATAATATAAAGGGTGGCATCCAAATTAAGTGAACTCCAAATCAGAAAAGCACCAGCATTGCTAGCTTTGGGGAGCAACTGAACACCATATATTACTAGTGGCACCTTTCTTCTCTTTCATCCCAAATATGTTCTCTTTATATCCTTTCAAAAGCATGTCGCCATCCCTACTCTCTTCCTTTTCTCTTTTAAGAGTAAGATAATCGACGGTATTAGTTAAATCGTACTCGTTTATAATGGTTGGTGACGACACAGTCTTTGGATCGCGCTCAACATATGAGCTAATGAGCTCGGATAGATTTGACATGATGGGTCTAAAACGTCTCTAATCCAACCTATATCCTCTCATTTTATGAAGTCATGTTTCCAGCTTATAACAGGAGCATTACATATAGCTAGATTCATCTAACTCGATATTCGATTATATAGCATTATATAGCCATCCATAATGGAGGGTTGGGTCATAAATGATGTGCGTGAGTCTAGGGTTGTTAAACGTGTCGTGTTTAAGGGTTGGCGGATCAAACTCATGAACCTGTTAGAATAACACGAACAAGTCTATTAAGCTAAATGTGTTTACAGGTTTGACCCAAAAATGACCGCAACTCCTTTAGACTAAACTCTCAATTTCATATAATATATAATAAATGTATCATCTCTCTCTCTCTCTCTCTCTCTCTCACACACACACACACACACATATATATATATATATATATATATACACACCCCTAAAGGTGACAATGTTGCCATCTTCCATGAGTTCCTTTGTGGGTTTATATATGCCCAAGGATGAATTGATGGCCCCAAAGTTATATAATAACTTAATAAGCATCAACTTCATGATATTTTTAAAATGTTTTATAATGTTAAGTGACTCGACAACAACAAATTTGACCAACCCCACATTGACCAATTGATACAAACATGATCTTCAGTAAATATGCCCGCTTTGACTGGGCGACACCATTTAGTAATTTATACTTTTATTTGGTGTTTTTGTATTAGTCATGTCAACTCACTCGATAATTTGCTGATACGTGTCTTACTAAATCTAGAACCACAATAGAACATGTTTCTTTTAATTAAATTACATAGGACATCCTATTTGTTTAACTATTATACTGTTTGTTTATAGAATACTTGTTGTATGTACGTATCTGTTGATTATAGTTACAACAAGTTGAAGCGAATTCGGTTATAACCTTACCCATAAAGAGAATGGTTCAAATGAAAAACAATTGTTTTGTTAGAAGTGTGAGAATACATTAAAATTAAGCACACCACTAAAAAAGAACACGCACAATACAGTTTTCATAAAACTACTAATCTCGGTCATTAGATCTATTCTTATGTTTCTTACAAAACTATTGTTTTTTTACCCTAACCATACCTTTTAATCTTTTATATATGATATATTAAAAAATAAACTACTATCATTAATATGTAGAGGTAAAAATGTTTTGATAAATAGGTTCAGAAGCTTATATATTACTGAAGTAATGCCTATACTCTTGTGCCACTTATAACTGCGTTCTAAAGTTAGCATTGAAAGTAAATTTAATTACTACGCGATTAATACAAAATAACACTTCAATTTCTGATTCTTTTATATATAACACAAACCGAACTACATCTGGATAATGGGTAAGCGAGCAACAAGCTGCGCCGCTATCCCCTTTTGAATTGCAAAGCCTATTCTACTAAATATAAATCATTGGTTCCTCGGGCTCTGCGAGTCACTGTGGACCACCTTCTACACTTGATTAGTTGATTTTATATATATATATATATATATATATATTGCTGTTTATTAAAGTTATTTAGAAAAGTTTCTCTCTTTTTTTTATCCTTTTTACTTTTTAGAGCAAAATAAGTGAAGCTTTGCAATTTTGCATTATCAAACTTTAAGAGCTATTAAAAGCAAAGAGAACTTAAACACGTAACCTGTGAAATATTATTAGTTGTAATTTGCTTAGTTCGAACATTTATGAAATAAACAACTTGAGATTTTGAAAGAAAGAGAGTTATTTTTTACTAGTTTAGAAAACCAAATAGGAAATATGAGTAACAAAGACAAAAGGATCTGGATAAGCGGATAGCGTTTTTACGTGCTCATGTTAGACCATCCGGCATCCAAAATAACACGACACAACGTAATATATGTGGTCTTACTTAGAGTCGACATGGAAAACGAGATAGCCACGACGATTGCGATTTCCCAACGCAAAAGTTTGTCCATGTCATACCGTGCGTGTAGTAAGGGAGAATGTTCTTTGATAGATTAGCTAGGTCGTCCGTGAAGTCCGGTTTCTATACTTGTTTCCTTGTCTGACGTGATGATCTTGTCGATATTCATCGATTGTCTAATATGCTCTTATTATGCATGTCATTTAAATGTAACAAGTATATTATTTTAACATCACACTTTATAGTTTATACCAATATTCCTACACTTTAAATATACCTTATTTATCCAACAAAATAGTATATATTAACCCTTATATAGAGTAACTTGATTTTATTTTTAACACCATAATAATATAAACGATGACTAGTAAAAACTAGGGGTGTTCAACGAATCGAATATTTGAATATTCGAATCTACTCGAAACGAATTACTCGAATCTTGAATTTTTGAGACCGGATTCGAATTCGAAATAGATTCGATAAATTCGATTCGAATTCTGAAAAGCTAATTCGAAATTCGATTCGAGAATGAAATTCGAATCGATTCGTATACAGTTAAAAAAATCTATTTCAGTTTCAAAACCATCACAAATTTAAGTTTTTAAACAACAAAAAGTACAAGCACATAAAATAAATAAATCGTTTAAAGTTATCACATCCTAAATATTCAAAATGATAGTGTCTAATTACATTAATTATTGACCAAAATGATGAACTTTCAATTTTTAATCTCTATAACTCAAAAGATTTATGTAGTTTATCTTTCCATGTGTATGTATATATATAACAAAAATAAAATGCATAATTTGAATTCGAATTTTGAATCGTATCGAATTTAAAATCATAAATTCGTATTCGATTCGAAATTCGATTTCTAAAATCAAATTCGAATGCGAGTCTAACCGAATTTCGAGTTATTCGATTCTGATTGAAATATTGGACACCCCTAGTAAAAACTACTAAAAAATGTTTATTATTAATAATTTATTCTTACGATTTAGTGTTTGTATTGTTGATACGACCGAATTCACGTTAGTCCGTCGCTGTAATGCATGACTTTTTTTGTTTTTAAATTAATATGTATTTTAGCATTGACGTGCTTATTTTTTCTCGTTATTAATTTTAATGTCATAACCTGATGCCGACCGTATTTATAAATTATAAGATAGATATCATACAATAGACCCGTACAGGTAAGCTTGGGTAAAACTACATCCCCACTTTTGAAATACAGGATTTACACACTAATAACAATGAAATCCTTGAATCCAAGTGGATTTAGTCTAAAAGGTGGCACAGAAACTAGTAGTGGACACGTGATGGACTTGGGTATATGCGTGGAAGCACATCGACCGTTCCACTCTCCACGTGGAAATTGCATGCTTATGCAACGTCTCCTTCTATTTTACCAATTCCATGCACTCGAAACATATAAGTTGTTATATATTAAGAAAAAAAGTATCCTTTATATGTGGAATTACTTAAATAAGATCATGATTTAGACAAACAACAAATGAAAAACGTACAAGGCACATAATACACTTATATATATATATATATATTCAATCAATACATAATTATTTTTATGTATACACGAAACAGAATAAATAAAATTAGTGTGTTTCTAATATGATAATATATTAGTAGACAAACTCGTCTTATCCAATTTCCGTTAAGCTCAAAAACTCAACATAAATAAAACAATTACATAACCATGTGTTTATACTAAACTTTAAAGTTTAAACTAATCCTATTCTAATTCAAACTTAATTAAATAAGCAAATGAAATACTAATGGATAAACCAAAACATATAATTCAAACAAACAATTGAATTTAGACATTAATCTTCATATTTAAATCTTTATCATCTATTTTTTATCATTTAATTTTATCTTTTCGTCCATTTATTCGAAACAAATTATTCCAATAATCATTATATTATTTATTCGTTCTACTTCATACACTTCAAGCGACTTTAATATTTCGTATTTAATCAGATGATAAATGCATAGAATAAGATACTATAATTAAACAGATTGTTTCATACAGAAGCATAAAGTATCTTATACTTATACTCTAGCTAATTTAATTCTTCTACAAAGGAGTCAAGCTTTATGTCAACATTTGCCACTTATTAACCTTCTTTTAAATGCTTTAACAACTAATTAATCTTATTTCATAAACCCCTTATTTCTTGTCTTTATCCAAAATCATCCGTAATCATGCTTTTTAACTCGTCATCACGAAACATATGTTTCGGTTGTTGTAGTTATTAAAACTATTAATGTCTTTAATAATAAAACTTTGGAAAAAAGATATTTACACAAGTAAAAACAACTTTATTTATAGAAAAACAAACAAGTAATTCAGTCCAATGATTTTATAAAACAAACAACTTTATTTATAGAAAAAGGAAATTTACACAAGTAATAACAAAACTTTGGAAACACGTTATAATTTATAACATATTATTGGTTTTGTTTTTAAACTAATATCCGCAATCTATATATATTCGGTCTAGTATTATAAAGTAAAATCATTCGTGAAACCAAACCGATAACCAATGTAAACAGAATTAGTGTTTTACCGTAAACAAAGGTTCTGGATTCTGAACCAAATCTATCAGACTTACTTTGACATGTTCCTGTCATATGAGCATCGTGACGAAAGATTCAACTGAAACGCTTAGCTTCTTTTTGCCTTTAAGTCTGCTAGTGTATTATCGAGTGTTCCATTACATTAACTTTTTTGCTTCCAAATTACATTATATTTCAAACATTCGTGCCTTGTCTGTCTCTCCAATCACCTCCCATTACAACTTCTTCATTTCATCAATGGCAGGAGATAAACGATTTCGGACACTCAACAAACCATGTGTTCTTCTTATAGGTATTAATCAATTTCTTTCATCATTTGATTAATATTTGTATTAACTTTTTTTATTTACGTTTGTATATATATATATTTTGACAGTTATAGCTGGTATTGAAAGGTTCGTGTTTAAAGGTGTGGGTTCAAATCTCGTGATTTACCTTACCGAAGTGATGCATATGAGCAGCTCATCCGCTGCCCAAACCGTCAACAGCTGGACCGGGTTCACATCAATGGTGCCGTTACTCGTGGCCCCACTCGTCGACTCGTATTGGAATCGATATTCCACCATTTTAGCCTCCTCATTCATTTATCTCATTGTACGGATCAAAACATTCTATATTTACAGTAATAAAGTAGTAGTAACATTTGTCGTTTATAAAAATATTTTTAACTAATTAATTTACATTTGTTAATTTCATTTAGGGGCTATTGGCGCTAACCTCTACCGCGCTAAACAAATCAAAAGCGTCGACATCCTCTTCGTCAATGTTTGTTTCCCTATACCTGATTTCGTTAGGTATAGGCGGGTACAACCCCTCGTTGCAAGCTTTTGGTGCCGATCAAATCGACACCGAAGACGAGCTACCAACTACAAATACCAATACCAGTCCTGACAAAAAAGGGGCATTTTTCCAATGGTGGTATTTCGGTATTTGTAGTGGTAGTCTTTTGGGTGTTTCGATAATGCCCAACATACAGGACTCAGTGGGTTGGGGCCTGGGGTTTGCCGTGCCCGCGATGGCTATGGCAGTGTCGATGGTCGTATTCTCCTGTGGGAGCGGGTTTTATTCGTTCGAAAATGATCGGAGCAATGACGTTAAAGCGATGGAGAAAGTGGTTCAAGCAGTTAAAGGTTGTTTGTCTAAGTTTATTCATTCGAAAGCTGACGAGAAACCCAACCTTGTGGAGCTAGAGTAAGTGCTTTGTGATTCATGTTTCAACTTAAATGTTCGGTTTTTGTTTGTACCTTATGGTTTAATGGCAATACACTATGTTTGCAACTTAAAAGTCTCTTTTTCACAAAATAAAAATATTGTACAACATAAAATTAAATACATGGATTGCATACAGAGTTACTTTTTATTTATTGCATGCCAATCATGAAGAGTTTATAACATAGAATTGAAGTTGCAATAATTAGTGGATGGGCCACTATCTTAAAAAGATAATGTTTTTTTTTCTTAAGGTTTTATTTAACAAAGACTACAAATTTCAGTTTATGGTTCAACATTCTTTTTTCTCTTTCTTTCCAAATAATTTTGTTTTTAACATATGTTATAATGAAATTAATACTCTCACTTTTATTAAATATGTTCATATTTTTTTTTCTCATTACAAATGTTTGTTTTTAAAACTTAGTCAAATCTAAATTTTACCTTTAAACACACACAACTAACAATAATAAAAAGTATTGATGGAGCAAATTTCTAAGGCATTATTGTCATTTGATAAGAAAAAAAAAATCATTCAAGCTAGCTTAAATTTTATGTTTTTCAAACCTTGACACTTTTAATGGGACGAATGAAGTATATATTTTCCCGGTTTCTAAAATATAATGTAGACCAGGTTGTTTTATATTGATTCAAAATTTCTTCATAATCATATTTTCCATCCATGGATTTTTTTTATTAAACTCGGGTTCTGTTTTCAACCTTTTTTTTTACGTTGTCTCGTCATATTTGTGAGAAAGTTTCACACTTTTAACACCGATTTGATGGCTCTCAAGGTTCAGAACATATAAAGATTTGTCTACGTGTTTACTTTATTTTGACACATGGTCACCAAAATAAATCCGTTGTTTGAAACCGTCACACATTCATTTTACTATCTTTTTACAAACTATTACTATTATTATTATTATTATTATTATTATTATTTATAGTAAAAATGTCATGTCTATTGTTTCTTTTCCAGGCTGGAAGACAAACCACTATGTGTCAAACAAGAAAAGCAAACAGAATCTCAAGCTGACCAAAAGTCAACCAACAGTAACCACCTGGTCAAAATAGCCCAAGTCGTCATGGGACTCTTACCAATCTGGACAACACTCCTGATGTTCGCAGTCATTTTCCAACAACCCAACACTTTCTTCATTAAACAAGGCATGTCTATGAAACGTAACATAGGACACACCTACAAGATCCCACCAGCCACACTCCAATGCGCAATCACTATCTCCATTGTCCTCCTTATGCCATTCTACGACACCGTTTTCATCCCCTTCGCTCGCTTCATTTTACGCAACGAAAATGGGATCAACACCATGCAAAGAATCGCGGTCGGCATGTTCCTTTCCGTTATCGCAATGATATTCGCTGCCACGGTTGAAATGAAAAGGTTACAATATTATTCGGAGCTAGAGACATTAAGTATTTTTTGGTTGTTACCACAATACATATTGTTAGGGATTTCGGATATTTTTACGGTTGTGGGAATGCAAGAGTTTTTTTATAGTGCGGTGCCCGAAGGGATGCGGACTATGGGTATCGCTCTTTACACTAGCGTGTTTGGCGTTGGGAGCTTTTTAAGCGCGTTTTTGGTGTTTTTAGTCGAATATTTTACGAGCACCGAAGACGGGAAAGGGAACTGGTTTTCGGATGATATGACCGAAGCAAGATTGGATAAGTATTATTGGTTGTTAGCGGGTACAAGTAGTTTAAGTTTGGTAGTTTTTGTTGTGCTTTGTAGATTCCAAAAGACAACACAATGATGAATGAATTATGAATGAATGAATGAACATTTGGTTGTAGGTTTAAGTTTTGGGTTTGTTAGATTTGGATGTTAGCAAAGAAAGTTATTTAGTGGTTTGGTTCTTTGGTTTCAGATGTCGTTTACTTATATGAAGATACGTAAAGATGTTTGTTTTGGTTTTTGATGATAAGAGTTTTTTCTTATTAATTTGGACTTTAGGTTTTGAATTGTTTAGTTGAAACTTGGTAGTTATGTTTTATAGGCATACATAACTAAATCATTTATTCACTAAATATATATAAATAAAATGAAAAAAAGTTATAAAAAATATATTTAAAGTTGCTATAAAAGTTCGTAAAAATGTATAAATGGTTAATGTTTTCAAAATTTGTTTTAAAGGGTTATTTAAATATAAGAATATGTTAGTGTTTGAGTTAATTATATTATTTACTTTATATAGTCAAATGTAATAGGTTGATATATTGAAATTGATAAGCCAATCTCGTAAGTATTTGTGTCAAGTATCTTAACCATTATAAGCGTATTTTAAACCACGTAAGACTAAAACAAAGCGTATAACATTCTTTTTATCTAAACAGTTGATTGACAAGTTGTAAACAAGTTTACAATAAATAGAAAATGAGTTGATGAGTTAAACTTGTAAATCACATACCTTTTTTAGTTTCCTTATTCTATTATTTTATTAGGTTATCCATTTAAATTTAGCATGACTCATATACGAATTGTTTATTAAACGGGTTAAACAACCCGGCCAATTAATTGATACTAAACGAGATAAATATATCCGCCAACCTAAAACGAAATTGTTTCGTGTCGTGTTTTAGTTTATACTAGGAGTTACCATTCCAAATATTGTAGTACAACTTTTTAAAGATTTTATAAAGTCTTTCAAACGTTTTTTTTTTTTTTTTGTAATTTTAAACAACTTTTTATTTATTTATTTAAGGCATAACTGAAAATAAATTGTGGTAGGGGAGGGTGTGATATACGTTTTTCTCATCACCCCGTGAATGTTTCTTTCACTCAAAATCACTTGGTTTCTAAAAATATACATTAATTAAAATGATAAAATTGATAAATTAAAATTTTAAAGTTGCTACAAAAGTTTTTTAAGAAAAAAGTTAAAGTGGCTAAATTAATAAAGTTTTTACTTTTTGTTAAAAGATGATAACATTTAAAACTTTCCTACAACTACAATTATTTTCAATATAAAACTATATTAGTTACATAGGTTTGGAATGGGAAGTCTTTGGTTTAATTCCCACATATCACAAGGATAAAAAAAATTGATGTTAAAAAAAAGTTTATTTTCATAACTTTCCTACAGCTAAATTTTATTTATACAAGTCTGGAAATTTTGTTGGGTTTACAGTTTAAGTCGCACTTAGTTGTTATGTTTTATATACAAATTGTTAAAAACATATAACTATTACTTTTATAAAAAAGAAAATTCATGTGGCAATTTCAACTCAAGTGGATAGTGAAACCACGCTCCATGTCGCATGTTATGTTAAGTATGTAACAGTTTCTACACACGTAGAAAGAGGAATCGTACCCGTAATCAAATATGGTCTTTTTCAAAGCTAAGCACCCACAAAAGAATATCTTTGAATTTTGAAGTACCGATTTAGGTCATCATGGAGTATAAGAATTGTACAATACTTATTCTGACACTGGGTTGAGTCAACCCAAATTAAACAACACGAAATGAAACCTATTATAAAATTTATTAACTTAAAATAAATCCTTATTAAATCCAAATGAGGTAAAGACCATTATCTGTCTCCACGGTTGGCACATCCAAATCTCCAATGTCGTCACAACTGGCATCATTGCTGACACTTCCAATTAATGATGTTAAATTATAACACGGACACTGTTAACACGAAACGACACGAGTTTTAATAGGTTTGGGTTTAAGCTTAAAAAGGTCGACATGTTTAAGACATGTTAAAATTCGTGTCCTGACACGTTAAAGACATGTTAACATGTTAGTAACCTGTGTAGACTTTTAATTTAAAAAAATACAAATAAATATATACTCTTAAAGTCATACTTATATATGACATTTCACTCATGTCCGTCAAAACCCGTTATAATATTTCTAATGGATGTTATATGGTTTTTTATTTCAAGTATGTAATGGATTTGTGGTTTTTTTGTTTCATATAGGTTAAGGATTGTGGCTTTTTGTTTCAAATAGGTTATGCATTATGTATTAAATAAGACTTCTATGATTCTTTGGAAAAAAATTGTTTCATTACACGTGCATTAATCATTGTATAATTAAACAGGTCCCTTAACAGGTTAACCTGTTACTAGACAGGTTCGTGTTCTTGTTTGGAAAAAAAATGACACGATTAGTTATCGTGCCGTGTTCGTGTTTAATACCACAGGTCATCGTGTCTTATCGTGTCGTGTTCGACATGTTATGACAGCTCTACCTCCAATGTTGTCACATACTCTCGTGATCACCACCCACCGACACATGGTTGCCACAAACCACCTTAAAAAATAGGGGCATGCCTATTTTGATGTTTTTTCTTCGTCGTCTCATTTAGTCTCGACTTTGTTCAGATTATAAATTGTTTTGTCTCAAATCGAAATGTTGCTTTTAAAACAACTCTTAAAATTTTTTATTATGATTTATTAATACTATGCAAAAGGTATTGTGTTTTGAATAGAATAATTTGACACTTTAACATGTCAAGAGAATAATATAGCCCGCGTTAAATCATTATAAGTAAATAACCTGTGACCATCACATTGTTTATACTAAAACTTCTAGGAGTTTTAACTTTTCTTTTCCTTATTTACAAATATTAGGTGTGTAAACGTGATTACGAACTTGCCTCCCAACATGTAACAAAAGTTTTTCCGCAGGAAATTAACATGTGTTTTTTTCGTTTAATACATAAGCTATCTAATTATGACAAACAAAAATTGGTATTTTCCGATTGTTTGTCATTAAAGTGAATGATAGTCCGTATAACTTGAAGATGGAAAATTGTTGTCTCGTTGCCTGCCTCGTTGTTACATGACAACCCGGTATTCAAGCTATAAGTTTTATAAATAGAAGAATACTTACGAGAAGAAGAGTATAACACTATAACCCAATTCAATTCATCGATATCTTCAATTCATCGATCTCTCTCTCATGGCAGAGACATAATTCTCAATTTCTCATTATGGGCAATGGGTTTTTCTTTTTTAGTATTGGGCCTGTCAAGAAAATGATGCCCAGGCCCAGGGTAATCTATTTTCATCCTGGGCTTCATCATGTGGATTTGGGTTGACTATTGGGCTGCGATTGTCTTGTCTTTCATTTTCATTTGTGTTACAGAATACACACGATGGTGTACAAAAAAAACCGGTTTGGGACCGGTTTCAGACAAACCAAACCGTACCTGTTTGTTTTTAAAGTCGGTTTCACGCAAACCGGTTCCCAAACCGACCCAAACCGCAAGTTTCAGGACCGGTTCCTCATAAGATCTACCAAACCGGTTTGAGACAAACCGCTTTAAAACCGGTTTATAAACCGGACCGAATCGACGTGACTAGGCCGGCCTATCTTGCTTCTAAACCGTTTTATAAACCGAACCGGTTTTGACCAGTCGTTGACCAAACCGGTTCGTTTTGGGTTTAAAACCGATTTTGTACCTCTACCTACAACATTGTTTTTTTTTCCTAAAATTGATTCTCTTTGAATTGGCAGGTTACCGGTCAGATTGACCGAACCATAGAACGAGTGTTAGACCATATTACAAAAACATATTTTATTTGTTCTTTTTTTTTCCTTTACAAATCATATAATACCGATTCATTTACAACTTCATGTTTCATATTTTTGTAGATATCGGTTTTATTAACACTTAAATCCGTATCTAATCAAAAATTAAAATAATTTTGTATCGTATTTTAAATTGGTTACATATATGCACACACTTTATTATTATTCCGGTTGGATTTGATTACTATGTATATAATTAAGATAAAGTCTTGATGCATTTTAATACTCATTGTTGGAAGAAATTTTGGAATGAAGATGCAAAACAACGGATTAAGTGGTAGTGGCTAGTGGGGTCAAGCCACGCATGCTTGTGCAACCTTTGGGCGAAAATGATTACCATACTATTTCAATTATTTAAATAGTATGGGTGGATTGGTGGATTGGTATATTCAATTTTTTGAGAACCTTTTATGTTATGAAAACAATTTACAATTTTGTTTCTATTAATATTTGAATAAAAAAAATTGAGCGAGACTAAATGTACTCTACAAACTGAACGTATTTCACAGGGTCCAACAGGGACACACCCTTATACGTCCCATATAGAACTGTACGGTGACGTATAGGGCACACTAAAACTATACGGGGGCCTATACAGGAGAGATACCCCCCCTCCCTCCGGGTATAGCCTATAGGAGGGCGTTTGGTGCCCCTAGAAAACTCCTTTTACTGTAACTAAAACTAAAAATCAAACATGACCGATTTAGTTAGAGGGGGTACTTTTAGATAAACATAGAATGGTACATTTAACACGACCTATATTTTATACATAATAACCGACAAATTTTTAATTAGCTAATTAATCAAACTACTTCCCCTTAAACTAAACTATCAACAAATATTTTATTTACAATAGAACAAATTTGTTGAAATAAAGCAATGAAAGTATCATGTAAACTAAGACTACCCGCAACCAATGTTGTAAAAGTAGGATTACAAGGTCGAGTACTCTCTGAGTACTTGCTATAAGGTATGTTACCGAGGCGAGTTTCTGTAAATCCGCCTAGTTACTAAGAATCGGTCAAATGTGGTTAACCTCAGCCAGAATCACATCTTATCGGTGAACTTGGGCCGATTTTGACTCGAAAAAATAAAACATAATTGTTATTTCAATAATATTAAAGAACAAATATCATTTTTTTAATTAATGATTAGTAATTTTTAGAATATTTTATATTTAAAAATGTATTTTTTTTTATTTATATTAATATTCACCTATTTTGTTATAAATATCAGTAAACTTATGATATTTGACACATATATAATAACCAAATATTAATTTTCTTTATATTTACCAAAATAAATCACATAAATAAACACGTTTAAACAAATAATAAATTAAAACAAAAAATAAGTAAATAATAATTAATATTTTAAGTTTTCAAATGTAACTAATAATTTATTTTTTAATTTAAGTTTTATCTCATGTAATATTTATATATCTACAATTTCAGGGGTCGGTGACGCATTGAGGTAGTACATCACGCAGTAAAAATTGTACTGTGTAACAACTGCCTTGGTTACGTTACGTGTCTCCACCACCACAATTGCTTCCTCTCTCTCTCTACACATTTCCACTTTCTTCGTTATCTCATCTCAGACTCTCTCGGTGTTGCCGTATTTGTTTGTGTTGTTGCCGGGTTCCATTTATGAACCCTAGGCGACGACGCACGACGATCGCCGTGTTGGTTGTCTTGGCTTTTTCTTTGTTTATAGCGGTGAATTTGTGTGTTGTTGCCAGGCTCCATTTAGGAACCCACGGCGGCGGCGCATGACTGTGGTGATGGTGATTTTTATGACTCGGAGCTACATGTGTTGTTGCCGGGTTCCAATCCGGAACCCTAGGCGACGGCGCGTGACGGTGGCGATGCTGATTGTTTATCACGGTGCCGGATTTGTCTATGTTACCCAATTTAAAATGTTATTCACTGAAAACCCATTCAAAACTAAACAGACAGATAGGTAGGTGCCACATAAGTATTTCTTCTTGCTCACATCCACCGTCTATTTGCAGGATATCAGTGCGGTATGTGACGAAAGGGTTAACAAACATGTGACTGGTGTTTCATGTAAGGGTGGTTTTACCTATTGTTATTGTTTGATTTGGTTTTCTTTTGAAATTATCTTATCGGACCTCTGTATTGTTTGGGTGTTCAAGAGGTTGAAGATTGTCTTCAATACGTCAAATTGGGGTGTTTGACCAGGGTACAGCATATAAAAAACGGGTCTATGATTGGACAACTGCAGAACAACACTAAAACGATCATCTCCATTTAATGAATTGTGGCTGAGAAATTAATAGAGGGATGTCTAGAAATAAGAAGACTCAAAAGGCTGAAATAAAGTCTGACTCTGAAAACTAGCTGTTGTTGAATTCTCATATCATCAAGAAGCTTCATACTCAGGTTTGTTCCCAAAATATTTTCTTTTTTCTTAATAATAAATTTACAGTCTGGTGATCTTTGATGTGGTGATGTTTAATGTTATAGGTATGAATTATTTACCGGAAAAGAAGAGCTAAAGTCCGGAGGAATCAAGCAAACTTGGTAAAGAATATGTTTGATAAAAGTTGATGTACATTATGACTAACTACTACTAACATCTGCTTAACATTTTTTACATTTTGTAAATCGTTTGTGGTTAAGTTGAACGCAGTGACCAATTGATGCTATTTTGAGTATGGTGTAAAACAAATTATTCACTACTAACTTCCATTGTGTTCTACTCTGGTTTGTCTCATGCCTTGATTTCCTTTTTTTTCGTCCTTTCTTATTATCTTATTCGACATCGTGTTTTCATTTCACAAGTGATGGAAGTCGGATATAGGGCCGTGGTCTGAGTCTGTCATTGCTAGGTATGTTTGTTGTCTCTTATACTTCGTCTTTTAATTGATGGCCTGATTTGTGACATACGGATTTTGACTCAGAACTATGGTGAACATATTGAGTAACATTTTGGCCTTTTTTGTCGTTTTTTGTTAATTGTCCAACGAAAAATCTTACATGGGTGGTGAAGATGAAATTCTCTCCAAAACTCTAGTGATTGTCAGTTGGCCCGAGGGCCATTATGTTTGTTTGTTGTGTTGCACTCCAATTATTCGACAAAATGCGTATGGTTTTTGGACTTCGTTTTTGCGTTTGGTTACTTTTAGCATGGTCATATTTGTTTCTTATTTGGTGTTTTTTATGTTTATGTACTGAAATACCTTTTTCTTTCATGTAATCTGTTTTCGTAAACCAAGCAAAAATTGAGTTGTGTTGTAGGTGTCGTTTTTAGTCAAAACCAAGTTGGGTTGTGGGTTCGGTTTTCAGCCAAAATCGAGTTGGGTCGTAGGTTCAGTTTTCGGTTGAAACCGAGTTAAGCGAGTTCGGTTCCATGCTCGGGTTTTAGTTGAAATCGAACTGGATTCTAGGGTCGCCTTAGGATCTATGACTAAATTGGGTTCAGCTAGAAGTTATTATCCCTATAATATATTAATATACATAGTGAATATTAGTTAGAATTCCACGAAAAATTATTCATTTTTTTAAAATGGGATATACAGTTTGTTGAATGCTCATAGATGTTAGCATTCAATGGTAGTGTGGAAACTCTACTAAGAGTGCCTCTATTGTGGCCCATTATTTTACCTAAAAGACCACTTGCATCATTAATTAAAATGAACCAAATTCAGTTCGGTTCTCAGTTTGGTTTTGGCCATTCCATGTAGGGGTGTTCATATTCGGTTTAAAACCGGTTCAACTGAAAACCAAACTGCACCAGATTCATTTAAAACCAAACCAAATTTCAATTTGTGTGTGATGTATTGCAATGTGCCCGCTTTAAACTTAACTTCACAGTGACAAATGCCATTACCCAACTTATTATTTTAGTAAGTTATTAGTTCATTATATTACATTTTCATTTTTTGTTACAGGTGAGGTGAGGTGATGTTGGATGCAATTGGATGTCTGGTCTGACATTGGTTTGGTAAGTTCTCTATTGTATGTGTTATTATTTTAACATATCCATGGCATGGTGCACATGTTTTTTATTTTGTTTTAGGTATTAACTTTTGTTATACTTCCAGAATAACATAGCACATATCTGGGAGAAAATAAGCAAAAGACACAATGAACAAATGGGGGCATAAACACTTTTGGTAATGATACAACTGAAGACATAAGTCGCAAGTATGAATCACATAACATCTATTTTGCGCCTGAAGAGGTAGGTCCCAGCAGAGCCCAGTTGGACCCGCAAGACTCACCTTCAACAGGGACGTCTGCGCAAAGGCTAAACTCGCAACCCCTAGAAGAGGGACGTCTGCGCAGAAACCAACTGGGCCCGCAGGACCCACCATGCTCAGAGACGTGACGTCCTTACGCGCAGTACGCAAGCTGTTCCCGCAGGAAAAGCCTCCCAATGGTGAAGTACTCCGCCTGTTCCCCGCAGCTGCGGATACAAGCCATCAGGGAAGGCTACCTGCGCAGCAAGGCTACACGCACAAGGCACTTAACTCTTAAATAATTCAGTAATGTCACCTGAAGAGGAGATAAGCAAGCCGGGAACACTCCCGCACAAATGAGCCAGTCCGTACGATACTGGAGGATCTTTTGTACTGTACCTGACGAGGTATGAACAAAAGATCTGACCAAAGATACGACAGCCCACTGACAACAGTATAACGAGCAGGACGCTCTTGTACTGTATGTCACTATTAGCCGCTGCCTACTCACCAACCTGTCGGAGGACGTGCATAGCCTGCAGTTGGTGGAACAGGAATAGTACACAGCCGGCCTGGTCACTATCAGCCGCTGCCTACCCACCAACCACCAGCATGGCATGTGCGTAGCCCACAGTTGGCAGAACAGGAACACTATTCAGCCGGCTGTACCTGCTTGGAAACCTACCTTCGGCTATAAATACTCCAATACCTTGGAACGGTATCATTATCTTGTATCTTACATCTTATCTCATATCTCATATCTTGATATATTACCTGATATCTGCTCTAGCAATCTCTTAATATACATTTATATTCAAGAGCAATCTAGTCTGATTCTCACGCCGGAGGGTGGTCACAAGGAGGTACCCCCCCTTCTCAGTGACGAGCTCACGGTGTCTGTTTTGCAGGTTATCAGAAGAACCATCTTTGCCGGACCTAACCCTCGTGGCAAACATCTACTTAACCCCCAGATTGTCCATAATCTGCCCGGGGCCAATTAGTGTTTCTTCATTGGCGCCATCCGTGCATAAAAGCTAAAACTTATTCTTTCAGTTTTTTCAAAACTTCTGGGAAGATGGTTAACGTTAATCCGGTCCCCAGGCCAGGGAGTAACCAAGAAACCCCGGTAACCATAACCCCAGCTACTGGGGGGAACACCGGAGAATACACACGTTTTACGAACACTACCCCGGTTACCCAAGCCGGGGCAAGTGCAGTAAATTTTACAAACACTACCCCGGTC